>NC_081249.1:157858241-158162148 GCF_030490865.1 Poecile atricapillus | reverse complement strand
CAGCAGGAGTCTGTCTGCATTAACAGCTAAGTGATACTAAAAGTAAAGAACTGGGAACATACCTAGGGTAGATAAAACTGGTTTGGTGTCTTTGACAAAGAAAGTTGTTACATGTTTTCCTCAGAGTTTCACAGGGCTGCCAGGACATGTGTGCCTAACCAAGGGCACTGTCATCAGAAGCTGATATTGGTGCCCCAGATGGATGTTCATGGCCTTTTGCTGGGGCTTGGATAGGGAGAGAAAGAAAGGGAGGCACTGGCTCACTAATTGAGAGGCATTCTCTCTCTGCTGCCTTTCTGCTGCTCAAAGGGGAAGGCAGAACCCGTGCCTGATGAGAGCCTCTCGCCTGTGCTGAGACCCCTCTTAAAAGCTGCTAAACATTAAAAAATAAGAAAGAAAAGAATTCTGTGAACACTTTGATAGTCCTCACAAGAAAGTGAAACAGAAGAGCATTTGAGCTGCACATAAGAAAACCTCTGTATATTGGTAGGGGAAGAAAGGCTGGTGAAGCTGAAATCTGGCAACAGTTCCCAGCTGGTGAGGGAGGTGCTTTGGTGCTTTTCTGCTGCAAGCTCCTGTCATGACTGATGAAGAGACAGAGAGGAAAAGCACAGAATCCTCTGTAGGCAGTAAGTAGCACCTCAACCCCCACCCCATGGTGTTGGTGGGATGGGGAGGCCGAGCCAGCGCTCATCCTCTGCCTTCCTGTAGGGCCTTGGCCCTGGGCTCACCGCAGCAGAATCACCCAGCCTCATCTCATCATGCCTCCTCCTGCAGGACCCCTTCCCACTGCGGGAGCCTCCCAGCCAGGCAGCTTTCCCCTGCTTCGCATCCTGCCGGGTTTCCATAGCAATCGGTGGTGGCAGCTGTGCGGGGAAGTCAATGGAGGGAAATGAGGGTTTCTTCCTGTCCTGGGCCAGCTGAAGGCTGGGAGAACAGGACCATCCTGATGCTACTGATGAAGGTAGCACCACTCAGGCTGCCCCAGTTCACCCCAAGCCAGGCCAGGCACAAGAATGTGATGGGAATGCATAGATCCCAGGGCTCTGCAGAGCAGGTTTTGGGGACCTGCAGGCACCCCAGAGCCATCCTCAAACACCCTGCCCTGCTAGAAAACTACTGATACTGAACTAATGCCACTGCTGATTTTTTGTCTTCTTCCATAGCCTCCATGTCTTTCACTCCTCAGCCTGCACAATTTTTTCCCCCTGGCACATTGTCAGTCAGTGAGGTAAGAAATTAATTTTTGCTTTAATGGAAAACACTTTGGAGGGAGGCAGGGAGGGTGGAGGGGCACAGGGAACTTTGGCAGCAGCATTTTTATTCCCAGGATGGGGCAACAGGGCAGTGGAGTAAAACCTCAGGGAGGGAGAAAAGGGAGAGGAATACAGATATTCAAGAGAGTGCTCCAGCACAAAGAGAAGGAGGATCCTGCGTAAGCTCTCTGTACACTTGGCTTCATGGGGAGACTAAATTTTATCATCTGCTAACCCATCCCTATTCCTCAATACACAGGTAGGAGGAAGGGGGAGACCTGCTCATTCGAACCAAATGGAAAACTTGAGGGGCTACTTGCAAAAAATAAAATGAAAATGCCAATTTGAACCCCAAATATTTCATACTACTTAGCTTTTAAAAAAAAATTAAAAGATAGGTTAGTTTTGAAATGGAACTGTCATGTTGAAAGAAAGCCAAACTACTTCATTTGTAAAGTGTCCAAACATAATGTTTTGACATTTTCAGGAAAAAAATTGTTCCATACATTTTCAGATAAATCTTGCTACAAATATGTCTGAAAAGTTTGGCATCCTGAAAACTGCAATTTGAGGCAAGCTTCACATGTGCCAAGCATGTTTCACATGTTCCTGGGCACAACCCAGGCATCTGAAGCACAGCAGTGCTGGGCAACCCCTGGAGAGCTGCCCAGGAAGCAGAGCTGCTTGACACAATTTGGGCAGGTCCTATTTGTGCCCAGGGCAGCTCCATGTGGCTGCCTTTTGGTTTCCCTCTGACCCAACTCCCACCAGCACTTCTCTGCCTGCAGCAGGGAGTGTGGCATGGGTACCCACAGGATGTTCCTGCTCAAGCCTCTGCTCTGCTGTAGGGGTGAAATCTAGGGCCCTGATTATATTTAGTGTATGATAGTGGGGAAAGGAACTATAAATAAGCTAGAACCATCCTTCAATTGTTCATGCAGCATTGGGGAAAGAAACACAGAGGTTTCTGGCATAATCATGTTCATAATCAAGGGGACTCTTGGAGAGCTTGAATGCAAGATTTATAGATTGGAGAGAGAGGAGCAGGCACAGACACTGAATGCTGTGTCCTGTGTAGCCTATTGAGAGATTTATGTGCTTTTCAGCAGCAAGATTAGATGTCAAGAGGAGATTACCATTTACAGCACAGTGTACCCCCTGCACACTGAGACCTCTGGTCTCACACAGCACCTCTGTGCTGGGCACAGGCTGCAGTACAGCTTTGACCTCCTACACACCTCTCACCAATTCCTACCCCAGGTCTCAGCAGGTTAGAGAGGCTAAGGGCACAAATCTGGGAGGGGATTTCACATTTGCCCCTGCCAGACAGGGCTGGGCTGTCTGGGGCTTGTTTTGAGCTTGAATAACACAGACCTTTAGAAGATATGTCCTTGAGTTGGGAAGGTGACCAAAGCTGGTGCCAGGAAGAGCCCTCTGCCTCATTTCTTGGCTTACATAGCTTAAAGCTTGCCTGTCACAATAACCTTTTCTGGCTCACCGTGAGACCTGAGAGTCTCTGACCTATTTCCATGAATTCAGCATTTTCCTGTCTTCAGCGCTTCTTCTCCTGCAGCCTGGAGGAGGGAAAGAGAGGCTTGCCAGAGGAAGTGTGAGGAAAATACATCTGCAAAGGTAAGAGAGAAAAAAGCAAGCAGCAGTTGTGACTCGAGCTGCCTGCAAATCCCTAGAGGGACTGGAGGACTGCTGAAAACATCTCCACTGAAGCAGCTCGCTCCTGAGAATGCCTTGTGTCACTGCAACAGGCTTGACACCAGCACTCCCAGACCAGAGCCCTGAGGACCTCTCAGCCCTGACAGCTGCCAGAGACACTTACCTTAAGCCAAAGCAGGCAACAGGGTTAACATCCTTCCCCTTTGGGGGGCTGGAAACATTCCCTGGAGCCTGGTTCCTCCAAGTCAGGCCATACATAGCAGCAACAGATAATGATAAAGATTCGTCTTGGGGCACAGGTCTTCTCTGTATATATTCCTGCTTTAATACAAAATAGCTCAAGAAATAAAGCTGTTTCGTGCCTGCAGCCAAGGCCAAGGCTCCTTGCAGCAGCCAAGGACCATGGATAGGTACAAGACAGCCCCTGTGGCAGCTGGATAGTCCAGAGCAGACAGATGAAGCTGCACTCCCTGCCCACCTGACTCCCAGCACCAGTGGCTGCAAGCTTTACAGAAGAGAGCTCTGGTTGTTCTGACATTTAGAATAGATTAAAAATCGTTACAGGTTCTTCTGGAACAGTTTAGAAGGTGAAGCTATTGATTTTAAAACTCAACATCAGTTTTGTAAAAGAGTTGAAACCTTCCTGGTTTCCACCTGTGAACACCAGTGCCTGGCCATGGCTGACAGCAGGAGTACATTTATCACACCGCTCTCTGTCCCTGTTTCATCTCTGCCCTATGCATTGTGCAGGCTCATGTGATGGAGCACTCAGCTCCCCAGAAGCCTCTTAGTATATAAAGGGTGCTCGATCTCTTCCATTTTATGGATTAGCTAGGGATCGGTGTATTGCTTCTCTTTGTTGCCTGGTGCTGGGAGCAGTTTAGATGCTCCTGGATCCCAAGGACATGCCACTTTTGCCAAACCACTACTATTTCCTTCACAAGGCTTGCCCATAATGCAGGATGCAGCACTGCCAATGTTTCCTAGTTGCATAGTCCAGCTTACACTGTGGCAGGCTAGAAATTATTTATATTTTTAAAATAATAAAAAATATTAATATATATATAAAAATTTATTTGCAACTCACAGAAATATGCCTGTAGTCACTGGCCCCAAAGGAGAGGTGTCAAACTCCATGATCTTAGGAATGTTGTGAAGACTGACAGCACTGTCTGGTTGACAAGTGTTTGTGCTATCAGGGAACAAGTGGCCTGGTCCGCAGTGCTCCGTATGTATCCTCCTCCTCTGTCCCTTTACTTTTTGCACTCAGAGGACCCTGTGTTCAAGGAGAAACTTCACAGCTGCTGTCATTTATATCTTCTCATGACTTAGCTGCCTCAACCTCAGATGCCATTTCCCTCAGCTCAGTGTATCATCCTGCTCTGCCTCATCATGCTAATGGCAATTAATAACTTCACTGGTTGCACTCTAAGAACAGGCAAAGGTCCTTTTCTTCATGCCTCATGTTCATACCTGCACACTCACCTACTCCAGTTTTGGTTGCAGAGTTGGAGAGCTGCCCAAATTTTCCCTACTTGAGCTTTGCCCCGTTGGATGCCAGGACTACTGAGACCAGTTTGTTCCTGGCCAGCTGGCCTCTCTGGGTCATGAAGGATATCCAGCCTACCTTGGTGGGTACATGGACTTGCTGCGTACCTTGGACCACTGCTGAGGACAGGGATGCTCAAGCACATGTGCCCCTGCCATGATGTGCATTTGTGTTCTGGCCCTTCTGCAGAGCTCACTGTGCTGTGACACAGCCCATTTCACATGGTCTATGGCAGCAAGACAGCCAGGAAGCAGTAGGGACTTCAGTTCCAGGAGAATTAGGCAATACTTCTAGTAAAGGCATTTTGTCAGTCAGAGGTGTGAAAGACATCACAAAAGTGCTACACATCTGACACAGGGTAACACCAACCTTAGGCACACCTATGTGCTAAGATGGCTTCTTTTAGATTTTCTTTACTAGTCTAGGTGTTTTGCACTTATGATGAAAGAGCAGAGGCAGTGAGGTGCCAGGTACCACCAGCACAGGCAGTGAGGGCTTGGGAGCCCCCTGCCCTCCAAGTGACAAGCAGGAGGATGATCATCTTACACTGCCCCAAGCCCTCATGTTGGGTTCACCGCCAGATGACAGCCAGCTGGCACAACACCTTCCTGACTGAGCTCCTTAGCATCCCTGAGTGCCTCAGTATCCCCATGACTGCTGGGAGCAGGGAGGTCCCTCCTGTGGTGACATTAACGCAGCAAACTGCAGCAGTGCTTCAGCCCCTCAAATTTCTTTCTCTGTCAGCAGAAGTGAAATGAAATTGCCTCTGCTGCTGGCTCTGGAGCGAGCTTGTATCTCCTGGCCCTTAATCAGAGCAGATATGAAATTTCTTATCTGTTAAGTAAAACGGTGCTGCACTTCAATCCATCCAATTATTTTTTCCAATAAGTGTGAGTGAGGGGGCTGGCGGGGCCAGCTGTGGGAACTTGTACTGTCAGCAGTGTGCTGGCAGTGAAGGGACCCTGCCCTGGCAGGCGCTTCAACCCAGAGCAGCCCACACAGGAGCAGCTGAAAACATCCCAAAACACATGTTCTCCTGAGTCATGTGACCAGGAAAGTGCCTGGGGTGGAGTGCTGCGGGGGCAGGCTGGCAGGCAGGTCCTTTGAAGCTTGTTGTCCGCCAAAGTGATTTCCAGGAATCCCCCCTGCCATGTGGCCACAGTGTGGTGTCTCTCATTTTGGCCTGGAGTGTGGGCACTGCAGGCTGTGGGCACTCTGCTTGGCACTTGTAAAGCAGAGATAACAGATTCTCTGTCAAATATCAGTCTGTCCTCAAGGCTAGCAAAATTGTCATTGAAGACCTGCCCAGAAGATACCCATCCACCTCCAAGGGGATGCCTGTGCTCAGCCCCAGAGCCTGAGGATCACCTCTAGCGAGAACTCAGCTGAGACCATAGAGGCCAACCCAACAGAGACAGCAAAAGTCAATGGCAATGAAGCAGCTTTCCCATCCTGGATCAGAACTTTCCGACAGCATCCAATGCCTGAGTCATTTCTCCATTCCCAGGAAGGCAACTATCCATCTTTTCTTTCTTGCCTCTTGAAAGTCAGCAATAGTGTGGTTAGGTGGGAAAGAGCATTAGAAAGGCTGACCTTGTCACATGTAGCATTAATGTGTGGGCATCTGGAAACTCCAGGCAGGGGTGGGGGCACAGAGAAAAAGGAAGTGTCAGAAAAGGAGGAAAAAAAATGGGACCAACCAGAAGGTGAGAGAAGGGACACAGGAGTGCTGCAGTAAGAAAAAAAGGGAGATGAACCAGAGAAAGAAGTCTTCTAGGAGAAGACAGGGCAAGGTAGAAAAAGAGAGGTAAAAATGAGACAAATGAAATTATCACAGAAGAGTCCTCCCTGCATTGTCCTTCTTGCAGTCACGCTGAGGGGCAGGTCTAACATTACTTTACTCAATGCAGCAATGACTGCAGCCTCCTGCCATTTCCCCTGTTGCTGTGCCTGCATCTCAAGGCAATAGCTGGGTGGGAGTGCCTCCTTTCTTTGGCACTCCTCTGCAGGGTGAGCAAGCTCCACAGGAGGGGTACCCAGAACTTGGACTCTGCAGCAGTGAAGCTAAAGACAGGGTAAGGGACAGCACTGTCAGCCACTGCCTGGACTTGGGTGCTCCTTGATGGTCCATAGGTGGTCAGAGCAGCCCCAGTGAGGCTTTCCTTCCCTTCATCTTGCGCCTCACTGTTACATTTGCCTGGCACCTCCCTGTTCCCCCAAGTCCTCTGCATTGCTGCACCCACTTCCCCAGCCAGCGCTCCCCCACCCCAGTGGCTGTGCCAAGGCCAGTCCTGGGCTCTGGTCCCCAGCTCCTCTAGCCCTTATGGGATCAGTCCTCTCTGCAGTCTTATGGATCCCTCACAGAACTTGATGGACCCAAATAATTCAAACAGTAACCAAAGCCCCTCTTTTGGGGAGGGGGTAGCAGGCACCAACCTCAGCTTTTGCAGGTGAGCTCTGTATTTCCTAACAGAGTGATGATGGAAGCTTCAGGGGGTTGGAAACCCTGAAAATCCCCTGCAACAGTAGTTGCTATGGCAAGCACCTTTCCAGACAGACCTCCACACCAGCAGCAGAAAGAGGATGTTCAAATAGAATAGGGGAAACAGTTCCCAATAGCTGTGCTGCCCTACCCAAGCCATCACACTGTGCTGCTTCACCAGGTCCATGCAGTTGCCTGAGAAGATGAGCAGCCAAAACACTGGGGAAGTAGAAGTCAAGCTACAGTTTCATGAGATGACAGCTAAATTTTATCCCAATTTTCCAATAATGACAATATAAAGTGCACAATAATTTAATGCAGTTCAGCAGTTAACATGCATGCCATCCCCTGTTAATTGGGAAATTGTTTTGCAAGCTTTTGCATTAGCAAAAGAAGAAAGAGAAGCTCATTCAAGGCAGAGAAAGTTGATCTCTATCTAACTGATAAAAATAGCAATTGACAATTTCTTCTGAATTTCTGACTTTGAGTGAAACAAGGAATCTTTCCTTTCCAACTGAGATTGTGGGAAAGGTTTTGGGAGAAAAACCTGCCATCTTTGCTCTCTGAAATAAGGCAAAAGGGTAGGAACTCTGCCCCAGATGAGTAGCTCCAGTGTAATGCTCAACACCGAGTTTTGAGAAACCCCAATTTAATATCTGTTGCTCTCAAGGACCATGAGAACAAGCACCAGCAGACCACCCTGGAGAGGCAGCCTTGTTCCTGAGAAAAGAAAAGCTGAGTGATGCAGACTTTCACCATGGTGATTCTGGTTACCACCATTTTCTAAAACATTTTCTCTATTACATGTTAGTTGCAAAGTGGATTTGCTCTTTAATCCTCTGACTGAGCAACAGCGAAATTAATACAACAAAAATGTGGCTATGTAGAGCAGCTCTCCACTGACCCCTCAGCCTTCCTCTGATGGTAGGCTTTGAGTCTGAGCAGGATTAATTTGGTTTCCTTCCCATTAAAGACAACAGCTCCCGCTCACCCCCTGCCCATCAATAGCAGAGCTGAGCTTTTACTCTGTGTCCCACCTAATGCTTCAGACATTGCCTGGATGAAAAGAACAGGCTGCAGAAAATCTAATTTTAGGGAATAGGTGGCTCCTGATTTTCTGTGATGAAACTTCAGCCAAGGGTGCTCATTCGGAGCCAGGGTCGTGCATCATCCCCAATCTTTTAATACTTCTGGGCACTTCACTAAAGCACCTCACAGAGATGAAGGATTTTCTGTAAGGAGGATGTAAGTGCTAAAATCTGTCTTTAATATCTGGACATGGCTGTTTGAGTCACAAATGGACTTAATCACTTTTTTCCTCTCTTTCTTTTTTTTCTTTTCCCATTACTTTGTGACACATTTTTAAAGCAAAAACACCCATGTACACAAGGGAGAAATTCAATACCTTGAAACCTTAGGCTAGTTTCCCTTGTGGAGAAGTACTTACATCCTGTGCACTAGCTTTATTTCTGACAGAAACCCCGTATTTGTTATGAAAAGTAATCAAACAGCTGTGAACTGCCTTGACCCAGAGAAAACAGACACAAAATGATGGAAAGAGCCCCTTCCCCTGAGACACCAACCCCTAAAAAGATCTAAAACACCATTCCAAAATGTCTCTTTTTCAGCAGTTGCTGGTAAAGGTCCTTCTGACATGACATTTCAAACAATTGCATTATAGAGAAGCCCAGCTCAAGCACTCAAGGCAGGAGTCAGTCTGGGATTTGCATTAAATAATGCATGTGCAGGTGACCTCCTCTTTGCCAGCCTGGCAATGCTGTGTGTGTGATAGCCCTTTGATGCTTCTGGAAGGGCATCCTCCTCTGAAAGAACTGAGGACACAGTGTAAGAGTGTCTTCATCATCCGGGAAAATGGCGTGCGGAGAACTGTGGTCATAAATTTTGAAAAGGAGGCTTAACAAGAAAGAATTTGTTTTAATATTAAAAAAAAAAAAAAAAAAGAAAAAAGAAAAAAAAGGATGTGACCTCTGGCTAGTAGCCATTCCTAGGTAATTCTCAGATTAGGAAGCCCATGGGCCTAATGCTCCATGCTGAGATCTATCCTGCTGTGCTTAGAGGTTATTCAAGCCTAACACACATTCTTCAAAAAAATAGGATGCTGTTATGATGGACAGCCACAGCACACTGAATGTCATTATCTCTCACCAACCAAAAAAGTCTTTGGCAAGGCAGCCAGGGTGTCCTCCTGCCAGCAGCAGGGCACAGCAGCCAGCTCAGAAATGGTTCATCCTCCAGCAGTGATGCTGGAGAGCTGGGATCCACATCCCATCCTGGTCAGGGGGATGATCCCCCAAGGTCTCCAGGAACCTGTGTTCATGGGCAGGAGCTGTACTCCTCTGGCTGTTTGCCAGCAAATGGGGGTTTTGGGAAATGCTAACCACTGGCTTGTTACTTTAACGGCAATGTTTTCTTGATGGCCTGTCGACTGCTGATAATAGCAACATCCTCACAATTAGGAACACAAGTCCCAGCATAATAAATCCCACACTCTTGTCTAAGGTTGAGTGGTGGAGAGAGATGAAATTGGGTCATTGCTGCTGCAGATTTGTCAGTGGAGTTGGGGGCACATTCAGCCGAAAGCTGGTGTCTTGTGAAGGCCCTAATCCCCAACTTTGACGGGCCTTGCACACATACCGTGGCATTGATGAGCTGTTGGGCTGGGGCAGTGAGCTGTGCAAACCTCTGACAGCAGAAAGGGGAGAGGAAACAACAAATGTCAGTGTCCTCAGCTGGGAGAACCAAGGAGGGGCTGCTTCTTCAGTTGCCATTATCAGGAAGCACTGAGTCTGGTGGAAACATCTTTGGAAAGCAGATCCAGGTAATGGTTCTGCACATCCTGAGGAAGTGGTGTCAGGAAAGGATGGATCTGGCACCAGGGGCAGAGATAGAAACAGGAAAGCAGGTGAAGAAATCCCTGCTCTGCCACCTGCACCATAGAGCCACAGGGGAAAGAGTGACATAAAATGCAACCTGGTCAGGTACATTTTCACAACACTGGGGACTTCCCAAGGATTCAGGATAATTCTGCTTTGGAGAGGCAATGGCTTTGATCAGAAACGTCTCTCAGACCTACCTGATGAACCCCTTTGCCTGTTAATACTTCCACTAAAGTAGAAGGTAAATCAGTGAGTGAGAAGATGCCCATGGACACAGGAAATAATTTTCTGAGAGATGAGAGTGCATTTTCAGGGCAAGAGAGACAATTAGTCCAACCAGCCCTGGAGATCCAGCACCAATCCTAATCAAGTCATCTGTTGCTGCTGCAGGACCCAGATGTAAAAGTATCTGGGCTAATGTGTCCTGCCTTAACCTGGCCCCACCTTCATACACCCATCTTTCCACCACACTGGTCCACCCCAGGCTGGGAAGGGTTAAATAATTCTTTTCTTACATGACAGACATGTCTTTTTCTACCTGCCATAGCATGCTTCAGAGGAAATCCAGAGACCACAATCTCTTATGGTCTATATGGACTTTGAATTTTATGGCCTCTGATCTATAATAAGGGCTCTGAATTAGAGAGCTGTTCCCACTGTGTGTGGAGGCTATTTCTGCTCTTTATAATTGATTCCTGTGCCCCATGATGTCCATGACTGAGTTCACATCAGACAACAAGGAATAACTGTAGCATCCCAGGGAGAGAAATGGGGCTAAAAAACTGGAGCTTTGGGTGTGCAGCCTTGAAGGAAAAGAATGGGCTGGGTTATAGCTTCATATGCTCTACATTCTTGTACCAAATAAAAGAACCACAATACAAGATAGCCTAAGAGCTGTAAGAACAATGGAGAGATCCATACATTCAGAAAAATTACCTCTTTTTTACGGATTTTGGTGCAAGTGGCCAGGATTTCAGCAGCACAAAGCTGTGCTAAGCCTAGAAACAAGACCCCAGGGAGTGACCAGCATGGGTCTGTGCTTGATGTTTAAAGCTTTGAGACTCTGGACAAGAGTAAATGACTAGAGCCTGACAGATATTAAATAAAGGTCCTGAGAGCCTGGGATCATCCAGACCTCATGTGAAGAGCTGTAGCTTTTGGATTCACAAGCAGAGGTATGAATTTATCAACTTTTTATCGGGAATTTGATCTATGTGAATGAAGCCAGTGAGGCTCCAAACTCCAGTGTTTGCTTTCATTCCAGAAATGCAAGTTGGATACAAGTAGTTTCTTTTTTTTTTTCCCCACAGGGATTCCTGATACACAAAAGAAAATCTATTTTCCACTTTTTAATTTCTCCCAACAAATATCGGGTAAAGATAGCATGACATAACATTTATATCATGTGGTTGAACCAGAACTGACCTGCTTTTTTGAGCTGGCCCTCTTGAGAAGACATTAAATTTCTCACTCATTATTGCAAATGGACAAAAGTATTGGATCCAGGTGTTTGTCCCTGATCAGTATCCACACCATTGGATCCACTACCATGAAGATGACGTACAGTAAAGATAACCCTCCATCCTCGTGTCACACGGTGCCCTTGTGGAGAGCTGTGCATGCTTTCCACAGAGGAAAGAAAACAGAGGACTGGTCTATGTGCTCCTCAGAACCAACACGAGAACAACCACTGGCTTTGTGGATCTCACCCCTAGTGGCCCTGCAAGAGGAGTGGTGGGGAGACACCAGAAAGAGGATGCCACCACTTTCAATGTGGCCACATCACAAAGTTTTCTTTCCATCTACTGAAGGCACTTGCTGCAAAGTGTGTCTGACTCAGCCAAAACAGCCCATGAGTGTCGGCAGACTTCAGTTTGTAGCACTCAACTTGGAAACTGTTATGAAGACAAATGGTACACATCATATCAAATCAGCACCTTAGCAGCTAGAAGTGGCTTAGTAGAAAGATTTGTTCAAACAATGAAGTGAGCCCTGTGTTCTTCAGAAGGAAGAGCATCTGTTCATGAATGCTTGACTAATTTCTCATTATCTTATCGAAACAGCTTATACTACTGGAAAAGCATCTCCAGCATGGCTAATGTTCAGCCAACAGTTGGTTACTTGCTTGATTTACTGAGATCATCAAGAATGACACAAGCAATATAAGAACAGGTGCAGGTATTTCAAGAGGAGGGACAGCCAAAAACACTTGAAGAAGAGAGGTAACTAAAATCCCCTAATTTAAAGCAAGAAGAACCGCTAATTTCAGAGCTGTGGCTGTGGCTCTGTGGACCTGGCCTGTAGCTATGGCCAAAGTGAGATGATGGGCTGGGTTTGTCCAGGGACCGCTTGGATCCACTTCTAATAAATCTATCTGTTCCCTGGGGTCTGGGTAATGAGAAGGTGAGAGTTTGTGTGAGGCTATGTGAGCTGTGTCTGCCTCTCATGGCATTTGCCATGCCAGGGTTATATCCACTGCTGGGTTGATTTTCTCTGTCAGATTCCCTGCTAAAGGCTGCTCCCCTCAGCTTTCTCCAGCAGGCAGTGTGCTGCGGCCGAGGTCCAACCTTGGCACGGGCTCCCAGTTCAGCCCTCTGCCACCTCAGCAAGCTAGAGGCAGAAGAGTGTCAAAGTTTAGGCTGAATTTCACATTGTAGATTCCAGATTTGCCATGAAAAGTTTGCTACTGCTCCCACTGGGAGAGTCAAGCTCAACTATGGCTGGTCCCTGGGGCCAGGCCCCTTGAGTGATATTTCCATCACAGCATAAAGGGAAAGCACTCTGCTTGTGTCCCTCTCACTCATTACAGAGCCCAATGATTTGTTTCAACTTCTCCATCTGTGTCACAGAGATAAAGCAATTTGCCTATCACTGCAGAGCACTTGGCGATGGCTGGGTGGAAAGCATTCCAGAGCCAGCCCACACCTTGCCCCAGCTGCAATATCACAGCTTCCCAAAGGAGCTTAGCCAGGGGAGCTGGCCCTTTCTGACAGCCTTCATCACTTTTGCATCTGCTGGCACGACATGGATGCTCCCCAGCTAGGCTGAATCTCTGCTGCTCTGGCTGTAGGAGACCTGGAAAAATGAAATATGCCTGGGGTGGGAGGGGAGGAGGGAAGGGACAGGTAGGAAGCCGAGGCCAGCTATTTTCACATCTCAGGTCTTTCATCATCGTTATAGTTGTAAATGACAGTATACAATTTATTAAGAGATAGAAGTAAGGAGAAAGCAGAGTGGAGAGGCCAGGAGAAGAAAGCAAGAAGAGGTAGAGAGTAAGAAATAAGAGAATTATGGACACAGCTTTAGGAAAGGAGCACAAGGAGCAACAGTGCCAGGCTCTGGAAGCAAGAGAGGGACAAGGGAGCGATAGAGAGAAACAGAATCTAGCAAGGCAACAGGGGAGACAGGAGAACAGTTCTCAGGGAATTAACTGGAAGAAGGAGAAGATGGCTGCTTCCCTGATGTTTCAGGAGTACTGATGGATTATCTTATGGATATGATTATGGGAACCTAGTGAGTTTCATCCAGTGTATTTCATATCTGCAAAAAGCAGGTGATGTTTGGGAGAAGAGAATGTGGGGACTGTTGGCAGCCTTCCTTCTGGCTTCAGACAACTGTAGCATTCCTAGGGTTAAATCTGAAATTCAGAATGCAGAGAGAGAGAGAGAACAGGGATTTAGGAGTCATTCAGTCTGATGGGACAGTTTTAGAAACAAAAATAAAGGAATTAACAGATGCAGAGAAACACAAGAGACAGTGAAAAATTGTTTGTCTAATGTACCAAACCAAGGCTTTTCACAGAGGTCAAGCAACCACCTACAGCTGCAGCCTGTGAATAATGCACTGATACTTATTTGATGAAGAAATATTTTTTATTTATGTGAGCCTCATGAAAATGCATACAAAATTACAGCATCTGCAAACACAAGCAGAGGATCTAGGGTGCCTACACTGAAATAAAGTGACCAAAGGACAGACCCAAGGCATTTGGTTCACATCTGAGAGCCAGAAAATACTATGGTATCAGGGATTCAGCTCCTGACTGAGGCAACTCAGTAGTTTTTTGGCCAAATGTCTCTAATCCTGTGACTTGATCCCAGCCTTTAGTCTGGAGAAACACCCATGCAGAGTTCACCTGGACAGCTTCTTCCATTTCATTTCTCCCTCTTCCTGCCTCCAAGATATATTTTTTTTCCTTTTGGTAGTTTTTTTTATCCCAGAGCTAATGTCAGGGCTGTCTGCACTGGCTCTCCCTGCCAGCTGCCTCCTCGCTGCCAGAAGGGGCTGCTTCTCCAGGCACATAACAGCAAATCCTTGGGCAACTTCTTGAGACGTTCTCTCAATGGCCTGGTGAGTGCTGGATTTGAAGGCTGGAACACCATCAGATGCCAGCAGTGAGTCACAAGCAGCCCGTGGGGCTTTGCACAGGTGTGCAGTGAAGTGCAGGCTGTGGTTGGGATGACACATTGAGTGAAGTGCAAAACGAGGGCTGGTTTTTGTCAGGAATATGGTGGCCTCTGGATTTCTTGCCACTTCTTGGGTGACCTCCTAATCTGCAAGCAGAGGCCATGAAGGGGAAGGAGTTGCACATGGCTGCTTAGCCAACGGCAGACACCGTGCTGGAGGAGGGTGGGCATCAGCCAGCCAAGATGGTTCCCTTGTTTGCTTGTCAGCCTTATCCTTCTTTCACACAGGCATTGAAGTCTGCTGGCAGACTGTGAGCTGCAGCCAGTGTCTGGCATGCTTCCAGCCTGGAGAAGTCTTGGGGAGCTGAGAACCAGCACAGCTCCCTATGTAAATGCTGTGATATCCCAGAGTTGGGAATACAGCTGAGGTCCTTGGTAAGGTCAGCTGTGGCAGCCCCACATGTGGTAAGGAGCTGGGCTCTGAGCTTTGTCCCTAATGAGCACAGAGTGCCTTTTGCAACCCTAGTCTCAAAGAGTGCTGGAGGGTGGATGATCACCACCAGACCCCTGGATGAGCAGAACTGTTGGCTCCTCCACCTGTGCAGAACAGGCAGCAGCCCCTCCCCACTGATGGCTGCACTCTTTCAAGGTTTTCCTGGGAGAGGCTTTGGGGGATGGCAGATGGACAAACACAGGATAACAAGGTGTGCTGCAGGTGAGGCCTGCAAGGTCATAGAGAGCAGACTGCCCTGTGACCACAGTATGGCTGTGGGCTGAGCTGCTGGGGATGGCAGCCGGGGGAAGCACCATGAGCAAGAGCATGTCTGTGTGCATGGATACTTGAAGGAGGTTTAAGGAAGAAGAGAAGGTGAAGTAAAGGCATTAGCTGGCCACTTCCTAGCATCTGTAGCTCTGTGCTGCCTCCTTCACCTGCCCTCTTCTGCCTCAGCACTGGGACCCTTGAGAAAGGCAAGGAGCTACAAGAGCAAAACCATGGGGAGCTGGAGGAGTTCCCATCAGCTCCGTAGCCACTCACGGCCAGGGAGGTCATGTTCCCAGTGGGCTCCAGCACCAAGTTGTCCCACTTCTCAGACCTGGCCAATTTAAGCTCAATTTAAGGTGGCATTCCTTAGCCTCTCAAATAAGGCACTTTTTCTGACTGGTCCTTTCTGCTTTTTATACAACTCTTAATGAATTTCAGAGTTTGGCCCTTTTAAAGCTAGGATTAGATAGAATTTTAATGTATATTAAGAGTAATACCTTTAATTGAAAGATAGGATCCATCTGAGGTGAAATCTTGACTCTGCAATAGTCAATGAGAAGCTTGCCAATAATTTATTTGAGCCAGGATTGTACCCATTAGAGTTCAGGGCAATTTCAGGGCTCTGACTGTTCCACAGGTTTAAAGAGAAAATGCCACAATTTGTTTTAATAACCCAGCTCCCTTTAATGAGCAAATTAAAGGAAGTTGGTGCAGAACAGGAGGGAAAAAGAGGATGGCAAGGAGAATGCTAAAAAGCTACCATACCAGCAGAGTGATGTTCTCCTGGTGATGCTCCTCACACGGTGACCGAAGCTTGGAGTGAGCACCTTCATCCATCCTCCATCCCTCTCCTTGCACACCCAGCTCATGTCCAAGTTGTGCCAATCAGTTCTGCCTGGCCTTTCTAGGGTCTGGCTTGCTCCAGTGCATGAACAACTCTAGATCTAATCAGGTTCTGGTCAAAATAATGCTTTGATAGCATCTACTTTGCAGCTCCCAACCATGCTCTCTTATCTCTGCCTTCTTCAGCCCATGCTCAGTAGCACCTGCTTCTGTCTCCAGGATTTGATATCAATTGTTTTCTCTCTGTTGGCTTTTCTTGAATCAGGTTTGAACTTCTCATCCTCCCTAACTCTATCCTTCCTCTCTTTTCTGTTTAGCTTCTGATCATTCTTCCTGGTCTCCTGACCACTCTATCTCTGAGCTCTCTCAAAGGCACTTCTGCTGAGTGCTCTTCTGAGTGCACTTCTGGCTTTGTGCTATTATGTGCAGCATCCCAGATATGCCCTCTACATTTCCCTTTTTCATGTCCATGCAATACCTGCTGCCAGCATACTGCCTGTCACTGACATCTCTGGGTGTTAGAAAATGGTAATTACTTCAGTAATTACCATTACAAATTACATTGCAGCTGGGTGAGAAACAAGAATAATGTGAATCGTGCAGTGTCTTCAGGGACCCGCCCTTCCTGCTCTATAGCAGCGCTGCTGAAAGAGCAGAGAGAGCTAAGGTGAGGACAGAGGTTTGACAAGATTTGACAGGCAGTTCCTGTGTGGATGGAAAATGGGATTTTAAGACATCCACAATAAACATTGATGAAAGCTTTAAGGACTAGTGAGACCAAGTCAATCAATCCACTGCTTTACAGGTGGCAGAAGTGAAGATGATATGATAATGAAGCTCCAGCCAGTGAGCCAGTGTGCTGCTGCTTCCAGAACAACCTGCAAGGCACAGCGGAGAAGCCCTGTGGAGAGGGAATTACAATAATTGAGCCAAATGGCCATGTAGGTGTTTACTGCTCTTGCATGGTCATCAGGGGGTGCAGTAAATCAGGGTACAGCCTGTGCAAATTGCACCATTGGCTGAAAACAAAGAATGCACTTTGGTCCCCTACCTTCCCTGTTTCCAGAGCCAGCAGAGGTGCTGCAGGACCCTGAAGCTTTGAAATCACACTGGTATGGGGTGCAGTGCTGGGCAATGATACTCAGTTGTGAAAAGTCAAATCCAAGCAACTTTGCGAAGTTGGCACAGCAGTCTGGAGCAGAGGCTTATTTTTAAAAACATGGGACCTTTGGACCACTGAGAGACACTGCAATAGGGAATTATGTCCAGCCACATGTCCTGGACACGCTGCTATGAGATGACCCTGTCTGGAACACCTGAATCAGAAGCTACACAATCATTCTGGTGCTCAGGCTGCACCTGCTCAGGCCCAGAGCTGTGGCCCCAAGCACACAGGGTCTCACATGTGGGTCTCACCAGCTGGTGCAGGGAGGTGAATGAAAAGGGCAGGCAGGCTTTGGGGCAGCAATGATGCCATTTGTGCTGATGGATTTGACATGCTGTATTAGAAATGCATTGACGAGAGAGAGGCTTTTAAAATATTTTTATTTTGTATTCTGACCTTTTAGAAATGTTTTTATGAGATTGTATCTGTGTCTCACAGAAAACAGTATCCTGAGTCAATTGATTATAGCACAGTTCCTCCAAATTATAACCATTTATATCATAGCCTGGCACATTCAGCACTTGAAATACTTTCCTGTTTATAAATGATCTCTGTCTGAGATCCTTTGATGAACCTGGTCTGAGGTTGAGGCAGTTAATGGTATAGCTAAATCTATAACCCTGAGGAGGGACCCAAATAAAAAAAAAGTAGCTATATGGACTTTGTGCACAGTTTGCTTTTACAACCAAGCATCCCCAAGAAAACAAATATATTGGCCACTTGTCCTTAGATTCAAGCTTCCTACTATGGTCTGTCTGCTTCTGAATGTACTTTGGAGCTTGTCTGACTCTGTGGTACCCAAATGGCTACAGATGCTGCAGCCTTGTCACAGGCCCAGCTTCTGGGATGGATGTCCTGGGGTTAGGGAGGTAAAGTTCAATGGGCAATTTTTATGACTGCTGTTTCCCTCTGGACCCCACTGCTATTGTGTTTTTGTCTCTATCTCCAGGCAATCTCACCTCCCAAGGTTTATAAGACTCTTCTTCCTGCCAATCTAGCCTCTACAAGGTATTTCAGCAGCTGTGAATTATTATTGGCCTGCTCTGGATTTCAGATGGTGCATCAGTGCCACCCATGACAGCGCTTGCTCTTCGGCAGAGAGAGTACTGACCTTGTCCTGCTGCAATGATTGAGGGGGAGCTTCAAATGTAAGCAACTTGTTTTTGTAGTTCATCACTTCTTCTATAAATATTTCCCTTTGAGATGTACTTTCTTTTGCCTCCTCCAGTCCATAGGTGGTATATTTCGTGAAGTTTGATAATAATATTTTTGGCTGATCTGTTTTTTCAGATAGCAGGGTAGCGTGTGTTTAACACCGCAGGTATCTTCCAGATTGTGTTTTTTCTCTTTCTGCAGTTTGATACAGTAACTCCAGCATAGCCCTTAGCTACTCTACTCACACCCAGATTCGATGTTGTCATTATGCTGGAGGACAGTTTGTTTATGAAAAGCGGTTTTAAGCTGACAGCACAAGATTTAGTAAGGCCCAGAGCCTGGAGGAGCCCTTGCCCTGAGAACACAAGACCCCAAAGGCAGCCACAGGAAGTCCATCTTACTATAGCACATCTGCTGCTGCTCTCACCCATCTCTGCAAAGCCTTATCCCCATTCAGGTCTGAGCTGGAAGGGTGCTTCCCAACTACACAGAGGTTTCTGAACAGCCTCTTATGGTACCCAGCCGTTCACCCTCTGCAAGCTCCAGCAGAAGGAACTTTAGGACTGCTCATTGTAATCCCCCACACAGGACTCCATCCCTGAATGGTGTCAAAGCTCTACCACAAAACCAAGGCAACCATGGCCAACAAGTGACACCCGTTGTCCTTCAAAGCCCGTGACAGCCCTCTGGGAAGTGGAGTTATGCTACCATCAAAACACAGCTGTGGTGTAGGCACCCAAAAATATTCCCCTGGCAGCTCAGTGCATCCTTGGCTCATATCCCAGAGCTACATCTCTCCAATTTTTCCCTGTGACAGGTTGTTCCCAGGGATCTCCTCACCTTTACCTCCCATTTCCTGGTAATTTTCTCCCACCACTCATCAAATGTTGATATAGTTTGAGTACTTTGGCGCTGGGACAGAGGCAGTGGTCCATTAGCATTGCCTTGAGTGTGCCCACTGTCTTCCAGACCCACCCCAACAGACTGCAGGCAGCCCCCAAAACAGCCTGGCTGACCTCACGGGGCAAGAGCAAGGCTGAAATACTGGAGAGGGCTGGTCTGACCAGAGGAGCTGACATCATCCCAGAGCTGTGACACTTCCCCTGGCCAAGTGTAATGGGCTGAGCCCACAAAAGCTGCAGCTTCTGCCCTCAAAAAATTGAGGTTGTCCTCAATGGGTTGCCATTAGTTCATTCCCTTAATCCCCTGCATCTGTTGCCCCCAATTCATCCATCTTTGTATTGCATCTCTTCTGCAACATTACTCCTTCACCTCTGACACCCCAAACTCTGCCAGCCTCCAGAACCCTGTTTCTCAGGGTGAAGGGTCAGTGCTAGGTCTGGTCCCTGGCAAGTACAGACAAAAAGAGGCTTGGTGACACATGGGCTGGTCTGGGCAATGTTGGCTGAGTGGCTTGGGTTGCTGGAGCTGATGTCCATGCCTGACTAGCATGGATTTGCACATCAAAAAATTCATTGGGAGGATGCTGAGGGGGTCATAGGGTTATAGAAAAGGAATCCAGGGCCTTTCTGTGGAGAGACAAAAATGGAAATTTTGACCTTGTCTGAAGATCAGAAATGGGCTGAAGAGCCTTGTTTGACATTAACAAGCTGAGAACAGAAGAATGGCCTCTCTGGAGGTGCCTGCCCTCAATTTATCCATTTTCTCCCTACTAAAATCATGGCACTTCTAGGGATGACAGCTCCAAAGCCCATCTCAGTTTGTCACTTGAATGAAGTGTTTGATCTGAGGATAATTGTTGTTGTTAGTATTATTATTATTTTAATATTTGAAGGCTGATAATGCCTTTGACACTAAGAAAGAACTTATGAGCAAGACAAGCTCCCATCCCAAAGCTTTCGGAGCACAATTCCAGCTTCCAGTTAGTCACAGGACATCAGAATGCTTCTCTTAATGAAAAACGATATGACGCATATGTGGTATGAGTCATTATAATGTTAACTACAGTTAACTTCAAGCCCAGACATCCCCAGAATTGCTTTCCTCCCTGAAGATGATTCATGTGCCTCATGTGTGACAGCTCAGTCATTTTTTTGCTTATTCGAGTGAATTTCAATATTTTTTAAGGGTTTGAGGGGCAAAGTCCTTCTGTTCCTGTTTGACAGGTTGAATTTCCTTAATATGGTCACAGTCAGTTTCTCAGAGATTTGATACCAGAAATGAGGAAGCCAGGAGAAATCAAGAGATTTGCAGGTCTGTGTGCAGGGGGCTGCATCAGGAGGCTGCTCTGGTGCAAGGTCCACTCTCTACTACAGCAATGAAGTGGAGGGTGCCCTCAACTGCTCACAATTCAAGCACAAACCCCCAGGGGAGGGCAGAGGGATGCTAAAGGATCTGCAGGAGACTACAGGATCCCAAAGACAGGGATGCAGCCCATCACTGCTCCTCTGAGCCAGCAAGGGACTGAGCACAAATGGGGAAGGTCCCTGTGGTGCTCACACAGCTGCTCGCTGATATTTCCATCCTAACCCTGCTGCCTGCCTTTCATCTGCGGCTTCAGCAGCCTGGTGAAGCTTCATTTCCAGAGGCATTGCCTCCTGCTAATAGCAGCATAAGGAGGTCCCCAGGGATCACTCTGCCAGCCTCTAAAGAGAGTTTATTCAGCAATTAGTCAGTGGGAGACCTGATATCATGCAAGTGATGGCCACCTCAGGTAATAGCTGTATTTCCTGGGGTTGAATTTAAACCCTCTGCCACTACATCACAGCATGTGGACAGTCTGAGAGCCCCCAGCTGCTGTGGCTGGCCATGTCCCCACATGCACAGGCTGGAGCAAAACCTCGTTCAGCATAGGGGTTTTTTGGGCAGAGCAAGACAACACTGAAAAATGAGAGGTAACAGTAAAAAAAACAGTAAGTAGAAGAATTTTTAATGAAGTGAAGCACCACAGACCAGGCCCTTTTGAGAGAACAAGATTGAACCCTGTTGGCTGAAAGCCAGCTGTGGGATACTAGGAGTTTTCTCTTTGTCATCTCCTCTGAAAACATGGCTGAATCCTGCTACTTGCTCCAAGCCCTCCAAGGCCCTAGGGACTAGTGGCTGCAGTCTGTACCAGCAGCAGAACCAGCCCTCGTAACAGGAAGGCTGGATCACATCTGTCAGCCGTTGACCTCATTTCTCTCACAATCAGAGATGGACAAGATTTGCCAGGCAACCACATGTCACAGACTTCTATTCTTGGGAAGAGTTATGTCAAAGTGAAGTCTTTGGTTTATGACTTAAATTCAACATAACAGGATGCAGAAGTGCACAGACAGGCCTCAAATACTCTGCCCTGTCCCGAGCACATCTACATTTTTACAGCTGAAGCTTACTGAGTTTTTTTTGTTTCAGGTTACGTGGGAGTACAAATTTGAGGTTGTGTGGTTTTCCCCCTTGATTTTCCTCGTAACTCAGAGTTTTACCTTCAGCAGTTGCAGAATCACAGTGAATCAGGCTAGAAGGACTGTTCTTGGGTCATCCATGATGGACAAGTTGTCCCACCAGCTAAGCATTTTTAAGAGACTGTTATCTTTCGTGGCCAGATTTACCACAAAGTTCTGGCTGCGGGCGAAAACAGCCAAAGCATATGGAGCAGCTATTCTGGGTTTAGAGCTGCTTTGCTTTTCCAGAGCAATGCAAAGCAGCTAGACAGCACACAGGGTTCCCTTCCGTATCCCACTCGTCCTCCAGATGCCTGCAATTTCCCTGAACATATCCCCTACATGACGCGACTGCATCCATACACACCACCTCCTTCTCCCTCCTTGCCCCCTTCATATCCTCAAAAATCCCACTCTGCTCCCCAGCTCTCCCAGCCTACACCACACCTGGCTCTGGTCCAGGAGCATCAGCTCTAATGGGGGCATTTGGAATTCATGGAGGTCTCTTGTCCTCATAAGGACTTGCCCTTTTCCATAATGGCTTCCATGTCCTGTCCTCCTAAGGGGACTGTCCAGAAGAATGGGAGTTTCTTATGCTGTGAGGAGCTGGAGATTCTGCCACATACTTTTAGGCATCCAGCAAGATATCACTGTTGGAGCAAGGAAAAGGTCACACTGAATATCTATTCACAGCATGTCAACTGGGAGCTTAATTACTGCAGAATTCAGGTGCTTTCCAAAAGTACCACCTACCTCCAACCACTGCGTGCCGAAGAACAGTGCCTGACACCTGAATTCTGCTTCAGCACCACTCACACGGGGTAAGAGGCCCCCCTTTGACATGGCTACATGAGACACTCACGGCTGTGGGTGGTGGGGAGCAAGGGAGGGATAGGAAGGAATTCCCTGTGAATTTTACTGCACTGAACCATTTTAATCTCCAGCCTCCTCAGAAGACAACATTTGCTAAGAAGGAGGAAAATGACACTAATTCCAGAAGGATGCTATTCATACATATTGCAAACACAGGCTTCTCAGGAGCTTTCACAACATGTGAGCTTGCAGTTATCTGTGTTTTCAGGTGCTATTCACATCATATCAGAGTCCAGACAAGATCTGATGCTGGGTGCCATGACTTGTAAGGGAACTGCATCTTATGTGTTGTTTTCTGCTGCCTCCTAAATGGCCAGACTTCCTCATAAACACTTTAAAAACTTCATTCTGCCCTCCAGGGCTTAATGCTTCACTTTTAGAGAAGACTTGGGGTTTTTAAACTGTACTTTTTACATTAAATGATCTGAATCTGTCTTCTAATTGAAAAACCTCAACTTATCCATAACAGCTGAGTCATTACCAACACAGTACTGTAATATTTTTATTATTTTCTGTATCCCTCTATGAAAGCAATCTGACAGCATGTTCAGGGTTTTTTTCCTCACCACTGTACATTAACCAGATGGTTTTCGCTCTATTGTCCACAGATACACCCACATCATTTTTTTGCCTTCATGCTTCCAGTTAATTTAGAAACCACTAGTGATTATGAAGCATTGAAGTTGTTCCTTCCAATATGTTTTACTTTCCCCCTGTCCACGCTTAATTTCTTCTCCCATCATGCTGCCAAATTAATTAGCTTTGGGTCATCCCTCTGAAGCTTCTCTCTCGTCTCTAGATTTCACTAATCTGATCATTTTTAATAGCTGCAAATATAACTTTAATCTGCCTGGTGCTCCTCAGCCATCATAAATAGGTACCTCAAATCCCCCCACATACCAAGGTGCACTGAGTGCCTCAGACAAGTGAGTCCTGCCTGACATTCTCTTGTCCTGCTGATGCAGTCACCTGAGCAGCAATGACCATGTGGTTTGTTTCCCTTTCATTGTGTTTTCACTCTCTGTTTCTGTTTCTTTGAGGATGCTCTGCAGCTGAGCCCTCACCTTTGCAGAGACCTTCCAGTTATGGGAAGTTATTTAGTGGAGTCTGTCCATTTCTGGCGCGAAATCTTTCATCCCAGCACTCGCTTGTGATTGTTTGGCAGGAGTTCAGGCTTTTAGTCTTGAGTGATCTGGGGGGTTTTTTTTGGCCGTCAATAAAGTAATGTTACCAAATTTGTCATGGCATATTTATCTGTTGCTATGTCTGTAGTTAAATGAAGCATGTGAAGCTCAGAACGTATTGGCAGGCAGATTTTAATGTTTGAGAAAACATCATCAAAAACAAAACCCCACCTTTCCATGCCAGGCAGGCCTGAAAAACCCTTTTCCTCTTGTATTTTATGTCTCCAGCAACATTTTTTCTAATTATTTTTTGAAGAGGTGCATCATTTGGATTGTATAACAAGTCCAATGGGATAGTGCATCAGCTAATATTTAAAGTAATGAGATCTCATTTCCTTCTGCTGGATGGGTTCTCAACAGAGTCCCCCTTGCAGCTGAGAGCAAAGGGCCATTTTGATATCTATTTTCATTTCATTCATCCCAGTGGATGCATAAATACAACAGGAATTTTCAGTGGAGTAGGAGGCTCTGTGCATTTTGCTACATTCCCTTCAAAGTCTGTCCCTTTCCTTTTTCTGGGCAGGAAAGTTTCCAACTGGCAGCTTATCCTCAGTGCCCCAGAAGTGTTTTATCTCTGGCTGACTCTTCTAGGTCACAGAGCCTTTTGCCTCATGTCACCTCCCAGGGACACTGCCCATCTCTAATCTGGACTGAATGGCTGTGGTTATAAAAGCAAAGCCCCAAACCACATCACTCAGGCTGATTTTTGCCATATCTCCACAAACATGTACATGTCTATGTATGCATGCATTTCCCTTAGAGCCGCTTGAGGTTGGAGAGGCTTTGATTTGGGATGCTAATGTCACCTTCTCATTGTTAAAGCAGGAGAAACAGTGCTGCAGCTCTGCTGCTAAGCAGCATATCTGTAAAAGTTGGTGAGGGCTAATCCTCTGCCCATCCAGGCAACTGCTGCACCTGCATATTAGTCCAGGGATTTGTGTGGCTCTGGTGGAGGATGGAGCAGCCATCCTCAGCTGATGGAAGGAGCTGGCCAGAACCATGCAGGGACAGCTGTGGTGGAGGTGACCACACACATCATTGTGGTAGTGTTGCCTTTGTGAGCTATCCTCCACACTCCCATCCTTCTGCATGTGGAAAAGCCAAGGAAGCTCACCAGGCCTCAGTAAGCCAAGGATGAAGATGCTTCATCCAGAAACTGAGTTTTTCTTTTGCAGTCCCCCAGGACAGGGAGAGATGGGGTTTTGCTTCCCTATAACTTCACAGCCCCTCCATCCTTGCCAAGAGGCTGTCCTTGAGGAATGAGGCCTCTTTGCCTTTAATTACCCCCTGCTGGCTGGACAGGGCTGCATGGGATCTCATAACTGAGGCAAACAGCGGCACTGGGAAGGAGGCAGTTAGTGGTGGCCACATCCCCATGAGCTCCCAAGGATGTGAGCAGGACCCTTATGGGGACTTTGACTCAGGAAAGGCGATTGCCACCAATCCTCTCTTCCCACCCATGCAAAGTCCCACTGACCCCCCTGCTTCCTCACAGGGCTGCAACTCACCCCACACCCAGACTATATCTTGAGGTGTGCACAGCCAGAGCTTTACTTCACACCTGCTGGGGTGCTGCTGCAGTTGGAGTCATCAGGGCTGAAGGAACTCCTACAAGTCATCCACTCTGTCCCTGTGTCCCAAGTCACTTCCTGAGGCCACTTCCAAAGAGTTCTTTTAATCTGGATTGACAGACCTAGGATGGCAGATATGCATAACTTCCTTTACTGCAGCCCTAGTCCTTTCCTGTCTGTCCCACTTCCCTAGGGACATGGAGACAACTATTTCCTTCTTAGATTCCCCTCAAGCTATGCTGGCTGTGTCTGGCCACAGGGACCTGTTTTTCCTGGACATCACTCTGTTCACAGCAGCAGCCTTTGTGCTCAGGCTGACATCCTCAAAGTCAGCTTCCTTGCTGAGGCCCCCAGCCTGGGACTTGCATTCTGGGCTCAAATCCTCCCCAGACCTGCTGGGGATTGCCAACAGTGGGACACAGATATTAACCCCAGGGAGGGAAAGCTGGCCACCTGTCACTGCTTCTTTGGGGAACACATGCACTCCAGTCCTGTTGTTAGCCCACGTAATTCAACCCTTTTAGCTTTCCAAAAGGGTGTCTCTGCTGCTACTGGAAAGACGTGCAGCTATCTGAGAGCTGGAGCAGAGGCTGCCCTGCCTATCTCCATCCCTAGCCAGTGTCCCAGCCCCTCTGCTAATGAATAAAGCCCCTCTTGAGACCCAGCCCTGGTTCATAGCCCATCAGCTGCAGTTCAGCTCCTGGAAGAAGCTGGGAGGTATTAGAGACAAGCCCGGACCTTCAGAAAGTCAGAAGACACAGCGTAGTCCCAAGGGAGCCTCACTGTGGGCTGCAGAGGGTGACAGCTGGCTTGTACTGCTGGTGGACACGGGTGGGTCGCACCTGGGTCTGCCTGCCACGGACTGCTCCTGGCAAAGCAGCACTGAGGAGGGGTGAAAGCAGGCGGCTCTCTGCCGCTCAAAGCAGGTCGCTGTGGCTGGACCAGGCTCCAGCCGCGTGTGTATCTGCCAAGAATCCTCTCGGTGCTGGCTGGTCCTGAGGTGGGGAAAAGTGTTAGGGGGACATCCAGGAAGTTTAGGAAGAGCAGGGCATCGGTGCAGGGCTCAGGGAGCTGTCGGGGCGTTGCGGGAGCATCACGAGCTCCCCGGGACATTTGGAGGGGTGCGGGGGAAATGGGCTCAGGAAGAACGGGCTGTTGGGGCTGTGGTGTTGACTCTTGCCGTGCCGGTGCAAAGCCGGGTTACCTCCGCTGATCGGAGAGATGCCCAGATGTGTGTGGGGCAAATCAGCCTGCCACCTTACGGAGCAGGGCAGAAAAATGCCTGACTGAGCCAGCAAATGAGCTGGCTGTCCCTGGGGTGCAGCCTCCAGGCCGGGCTGCCGGTCCCCTCAGCACCGGCTCGGGCAGCGAGAAACCGCTTTCATCCTTTTCCTTTAAACTCCGCTCGCTGGCACCGGGTCTTTCCTTTGCTGGGGGAGTGGGAAGGGCTGTGCCCTGGGAAATGCAGCGATCCGAAGAGAAAGGAGAGAGTTTGTGCCGTGTTATCGGAAGCAGCAGGAGAGGCAGTCACGTCGGGAGCAGCGGCGCGGCTCCCCTCAGCCAGCCCTCGAGCCGCTGATCGCAGCAGCGGGCGAGCGCGGCTCTGCGGCCGCGGAGGTGAAGCGCGGTCCGGCCGCGGCCGGGGCTCCCCGCCGGCCCCGCGCGGTGTCCCCGCTCTGCCGCACTCCGGCACCGGCCGGGGCTCCGCCGCTCCCGCCGCTCCCCACGGCCGGGCCCGCCGCAGGGCCGCCGGGAGCCCACCCGGCCACAGGCCGCGGCGGGGCCGCCGAGCCGCTGCCGGCCGCCGTCATGCCAGCCGCCGCCTCTCCGCTCCTGCCGCCGCTGCTGCAACTTGGAGGGTGAGCCCTTCCTCGACACGCAGGTAAGGACCCGCGTACGGCTCTCGGGTGGGGGCACCCCCGCTGGCACCCGGGCGGCCGGCGTTCGCGGCGGCTCCGGGAGCTCGTCCCCAGGCTGCTCCGGTGGGATGGCAGCACGTCCCCGGGGAAAGGCAGCCTCACGCCGAGCTCCAGTAGGCGTCGGGGGGTCAGAAAATACGTTGGGGAATGTAAAGATGAAAGGCTACGTCCTGGAGAAACCGGGACAAATTACCTCGTCGGAGGCTCTGGGGTGGCCAAAATGCAAGGATTTCAACCAAAGTTTTGGAGGCCAGATATGTCGGAGCAATTGCAATTGCACCTTGGACCCAGCCTGCCTTCGGGACTCCCTCCCCGGGTGGCAGTTCAGCCGCCGGCTGAAGTTTGGGGGTGGTTTTCCTTCTGAGAAGCCTCAGCAGCCGGCGGGAGCCACGGCACTGCCGGCCATCCCCGGGATGCAGCTGGGCAGAGGAGCAGTCGGGGGACCTCGATAGATACAGCCATTGACGGTGCCGTGACTTGTGCCAATGACAACGACCTGAGCAGCACCATCTCCCTTTAGCCCTGAGGATGACCTCCCATTTTGTGTCTTTTTGTGCTGGGGGGGGGGGAAGCCACTCGTTCAGGAGTTTCAATGGGAAGCACTTTCCTTCCCTACCCAGTGCCTGTTTATAATTCCTTCTCTGAAGCTGCTGCGGGTTTTACAAAAGCCATGCTGCTCTCCCAAACCCATTTTACTGGGCTGCTTCCTTTGCTTCTGAAAAAAGATAAATTCCCCTTTCATTTAGCTTGGATCTGCCACCAGTAAAAACCCTTTTCCCAGGAGGAAGGTAGCACCATATAAACACCAGAGAAAACCGGGGAAGTGGGGTCTGAGCCTGCCTGCCACACGCAAGGAAAAAAATAGCTTTGGTCTCTGAGGGATAGTTGCTGGTTACTTTGTAGATTGTCAGGAGGAGAAATTACCCAACCCAAAATGCAGTGACTGCATTTCTCTGGCAAAAGTTTTTTGTGTCATAAAAACGGCTGGCAGAGCTAAAGCTTTGGGAAGCTGAATCCACTTCACTTTGTCTCCCTGAGCCACCGTCAGAGGCAGGTAATAAACACCATTATTAAAGAATGACTAATTTGCTGCAGCTCTAGCTCGGTGAATTTGTACGGATCCCTGTTTTTGCATGGTACCCAACGCCTTCCTGCCCTCAGTCCCGCCTGCAGACATCACCATCACTTGCAGAGAAGTGACCAAATACTCAGAAAAAAATTGGCCATTAAAATCTCTCTCTGCCACCTACAAGCTCCCTGGAACAAGCCCTAAAAGGGCCAGTCCTTATGGCAGAGCAGTCCTTGGGCCCCTGGCATGGGCATGGGCACTTCAGGCCATTTTGGTTTGTCTGCCCCCCTCACAGCCCCTCTGCTTGTGTTGGCATGTACTCACATCTTTCCAGGACCATCTTTGACTTCACCAGGTAGTCCAAAGCTCTGCCCCTTCTGCCCCCCTTTTCCTGCCCAGTTTCTAAAGTTCCAGACCTGAGCCTGAGACTAGCAGATACCACTTGCAGGAGCTGTAAGTCCATTGCTGCTTTCAGGGTGGTAATTTCAAGCAAAGTCTTCAGACAGAATTTCTCTATTTGTAGATGTAGGAGATGGGCAAGTGATTGACTTTTCTGAGTGAAGGGCCAAGAAACAGCATTAGAGAGGAAAAAATCCATTACGGGTTTCCTCCAAATTGTCCTTCTGTTGCTGTTTCACTGTCAAGTGAAAAAGGCAGCAAACCAAACACTTTGCTCAGCCTGGAAGGAAAGGCTACAATGATCCCCAGTGTTTCTTGGGTGCATCACTTAAACCAGCTTCCTTTTGGAGTAAAACATTTCAGGCATGTTTTGAAAACCAGAGTTGGTTTCAGGATTTGTCCCCAAGCTATATGTCTGGAGGCTCAACAGCTGGTGTGAAAAACTGGCCCAAGGCACATCAGAGATTCAATGCCATGTGTGACAGCCACACTGGTGCTGCTCCTGAGATGGGCAGAGATTTCTCTGCAAATCCTTCCTGCTCTCCATGACTTCCGTGGTGGCAGGGAAGGACAAGAGGGTGACACTGAGGCTTGTCCCCACCCAGCAGGAACATGGTGGGAGGGGAAACACCAGCAGAACGTCCTTGCTCAGCCCACAGTGGGCCAACAGTGCAGCTCAGCCGGTGCACAGCTGCCTCTTTCAACACACTGACTCTGGATGGGTGCAAGAAGCAGGCTGAGTCCTATCCCAGGGGGGTGGTGTCATGGGCTGGGAAGAGAAATGGGCCAGGAAGAAATGGAAAGCATCCATAGAGCAAATGAAGGAGCAGTCCAGAGGGCACCTCAGCAAGGTGACTTGATGAGGTCATGGAAAAGAAAACGTGATATTATTTTGTAACAGCTGTTTCCATACCACGTGAAAGAAAATTTAGCACTGTCCTCTCCATCATCCTGGAGTCTGATACTGTGGGATGGACAAGGGTTGTGGGATGGGTGGGGGCAGCTGCTGCCTTTCCTCTCATTATATTCCTGATGATAGAATAAACCAGTGTGAACTGCTCCTTCTCAAACTCAGAGGGAACGTTTCCACTTGAGTATTCTTTGGCAATATTGAATTTTGGAATATGGCAGAGACCCTCAACATCTGGTTTGGATTGCACTTTTTGACCCAAGTAATAATTTTAACACCTTGAAGTTTGTCTGGGTCTGCAGATGTTTGCCAGATGGGAACACAGCAATCCACTTATTTGATGGACCAGGAAATCATCTTACTGCTGATAAATACACACTGATTTTGGAAACTTTAGGTTTGGAAAAGTAAGCTAGAAAAATGTAATCTCCACAACTTAAGTTCATTTTTAAAGAGAGAGTGGGTCATTGGCAAATTAATTAAACATCTGAACTACAGAGGAGCCTCGTGAATCCCCAGGAGAATCAGGACACAGGAAGCAAGGTCGGAATAGCCCTGAGCTGAAGGCAGGGAGACATGGATAAAACAAACAGGGCAGTGGGGAAAGGACGGTGCTGCATGTGCTAGCCTTCAGGGTGCTAATGAATCATTTGAGTACGGATATGTTCTAAACAGAGATAAATGAGCAGTCCTTAACAGACGCTTTACATTGCCAACTTCAATTGATAAGTGGGATTTTCAGGGAGATGTGAGGATGGAGTTAGGTGCTGTGGCTAAGCCTCTCTATCAGCAAGCCACGGCTGTGAAGGGGAGAACATCTTTCTGTGCTCCCAACAACTGCTGCCAGTCCCTTGAGTGCTACGTCCCTGTTCCCATTTTGGTCTTGGATGGTACAAGTATCTTACCTGGAAAAAAGCCAGGTCCCATCTGCCTGACCACTTCTGTGCTGGGTGTCAGGACATTGAAGGGAGATCATCCCTGGAACACAGACCTGCCCATGGTCCCAGGCTGGGCTGCAGGGCCAAGGGGAGCTCAGCTGGTCCTGGAGGGGAGCATGAGGCACAGGTCTGCTCCAGCACAGGGTACTGATGCTCTCAGAGTGGTCTCTGGGGAGGATAGGGTGCAGGGACCCATGGTAACAGCAGCTGTGAATGGCCTGTGGGACTTCATGAGCAGAAGAGCCTTGAAGTAGAGATGATGGTACTGGAGAAAAGGGTATGGGTAAAAGTGCCTGCTTGGAGAAGAGCATGAAGCCATTTAGGAGAACCACTTTGTTCAGTTCAATACTGGGTATAAACAGTGATAGAGAAAACCTGATGTGAAATCGAGGACTGTAGTCATTAGCAGAGAAAAATCAGCCATGAGCAAAATCACAATCTGCCAGCAAGAGCTTCTGTGCCTCTTCCAGCAGCAGAGAGAATGTCTTGATAGTAAACACATCTTGAGGGACCTCTGTGAGCAGTCCAGTGGGATACTTGTTGTCCCTTTGGGCACCAAGCAAGGAGCCTGATCTAGGGTGAGGGATTGGGCTGCCTCTGTGCTGGAAGCATTGGAGCCCAGTGCTAGTGAGTTTGGTTTTCAGTGGCTCTGTACACATGGATGTTTCCAAGTAGGTTTTCTACATTGAGGGCAGGATGCCAATGCCCCTCTCTCCAGAGAGCAGTCTTAGGGTAATTCCTTAGGGCCTGAGCTGAGGAAGAGAAGATTGAAGCCCAGACCCAGTCTGAGCTTATGTTTCTCCAGGATAATGATTTAGATGCTGTAGCAGGCAGGAGAATTAGTCTCCCCTGACCCTGGTCTGGTATTTTTTGGCTCAGATGAAAAGTGAGAGCCCAACAAGCCTCCAAACTTGTCTTCACTGGCTGATTCCTCAAAGGGCTGGAGATGCTAACAATCCCATCAGTGACCACACCTGGGAGTCATTGCCCTGACCTCCACTGCCTCCCAGCAACCCTGCTGAGTCCCCACACAGGAAAGTGAAGAAGCCTCTGGTGAGAGCATTCCATCAGCTTTGTTTGGCATCATGTGCCCCTTTAAAGCCCCTCACAGGGGCTTATTGTTGAGGGTGCTGCAGGGCTGGTAGTTTGTTTGGGTACAAATCCATCAGGAGTGCTGTGAGGCTGAGGACTGCCCCAGTGTGGCTGTTGGAACCTTCAGAACTTGCCCATCCCTGATCCTGTCCTGGTCCACCTCCCTGGCCCAGTGCTGCCAGCCAGGTTACCCACTCTGCTCTGCCTCAGCTGGGCACCCCATGGCCACTCTCTGCCCTCCAGCTCCGGGCCAGCTGCTGGGGCAGCTCCCCTACGCTGCCCGTTCTCCTCCCTGATCCCACGTACACAGGACAGCCTGCAAAACTTCCGACAGGCGCCTCATTTACTTGTTTCCATCTCCTGCTTAAAAAAGGGGATGCCGAGAGAGTCCAAACCTGCTAATTATACACCTAGCCACCCACACCACCATGTGCTTTATCACCATCACCTCCATGCTTCCTTCTTCCCGCACCGCCTGCTCGATGAACCCTTCCCGTATCTCTCGTGCCTGAGGGGCACGGCGAGGTGCGTCCCGGCGAGCCCGGTGAGCTCAGAGCCCGGGCCCAGGCCGAGCTCACGCTGGAGAGCCGAGGCCAGCATGGGGCCTTGGGGAGCTGTAGCCGTCCCCAGCCATTTGGACACACACGCACCGGGCCCGGGCTTTGCCCGCAGGCGCCGTCCGGGCCCCGCGATGCTGAGAGTGGGGAGCGGCCGGGCCCCGCGGCCGGGGCAGTGCGGGACTGTGCGGGCGGTGCAAGATGTGCAGGGCTGTGCGGGGCGGTTCGGGCAGTGCAGGCTGTGCGGGGCGGTTCGGGCTGTGCAGAGCAATGCGGGGCGGTTCGGGCAGTGCGGGCTGTGCGGGGCGGTTCGGGCAGTGCAGAGCAATGCGGGGCGGTTCGGGCAGTGCAGAGCAATGCGGGGCGGTTCGGGCAGTGCGGGCTGTGCGGGGCGGTTCGGGCAGTGCAGAGCAATGCGGGGCGGTTCGGGCAGTGCGGGGCTGTGTGGGGCGGTTCGGGCAGTGCAGAGCAATGCGGGGCGGTTCGGGCAGTGCGGGCTGTGCGGGGCGGTTCGGGCAGTGCGGAGTAATGCGGGGCGGTTCGGGCTGTGCAGAGCAATGCGGGGCGGTTCGGGCAGTGCGGGGCTGTCCGGGGCGGTTCGGGCAGTGCGGGACTGTGCGGGGCGGTTCGGGCTGTGCAGAGCAATGCGGGGCGGTTCGGGCAGTGCAGAGCAATGCGGGGCGGTTCGGGCAGTGCGGGGCTGTCCGGGGCGGTTCGGGCAGTGCGGGGCTGTGCGGGCGGCGCGGCGGGCGCTGCGCGGAGCGCCGGGGACACCTGGTGGCCGCCTGGCGAGCGCCGGACGCGGCCGAGGCGGGGGACACGGCAGCCAGGAGCCGCATAGCCTGTGTGCAGGCACTCCGGTGCCAAGCTGGGTGCTGCCGGGACGGCTGCCGGGAGGCGATGGAGTTCCCACTGCTCCCCTGTTGATGGGATGCCCACGGGCAGAGTATGCAGATTGCTGGCACCGCAGCTGGGGACAGGGAGGGGCGGGAGCCCCAGCCCTGGAGAGCTCCTGGAACGGCTTCTCCAAAACCAGCCCGGCTCTTCCCTGCCAGCCCCAGGGATGAATTTGCTGCTCCCTACCTTTAAGAGCGACACCTTAGTTCTGAGCACAGCTGGGTCAGAACGCTGCCACAAAGAAACATTTTTATCAGAGACAATAAAGACCCGATTTCCACCTGGAAATTGCCCAATTTGACTTGTGATCCTTTAAAAGAAGCCCATCACATCCCAATTCTCAGAGCAATTTAGTCTCTGTTGGAGCCAGCAGCCCTTTGGTACTGGCTTTCCACCTGTCAGGAGATCAGAACAAGCATTTTATTCACTCCTTTCCAGCTCTATCAAACCAGCTGCATCAAAGGTGTGAATCAGATTCTCTACATCACAAATGCCTCAGCTATCCTCCCTCTAATCCAAGTCCACAGGCTTTGTGTCACCTTCCTTCCCTCCTGGTCCTTACCAGCTCTTTCCCCTCTGGCAGCTTCACGGTCCTTTCCTTCTCCATGTCGGCGGCCAGGTTCCAGCTCTCTGTCTGCCTCAGATGTCACCTTGCTTCCCCTGCCCCATGCTTCTTGCCCACCATTTCCCTTCCCACTGCTGTCCCTACTTTGCTCTTTTGTTTCTCTGGGCACCAGCTCTGCCAGCTCCGTTGGGGCTGTCATGTCTCTCCACCCTTCCCTCCTGTCCCACACTGAGACCTGCCTCCCCCACATCACCCCTCTGACCTTTCCAGCCCCCAGGCCACCTCACCTGATTCTCATGCCACAGCAACCTTTCCCAGGAGTGGTGAAGACTTTGTCACACCCCAGGGATGAACAGCGCTTCAATCTGCATGCTGGGTGCCGTGCCCAAGACAGAAGCAGTGGCGTCAGATGAGCACCCATGGGAGCTCTTCAATGTTGGCTGGAGCAAAACTGCTTACTGCAGTCATGTCTGTGGGGCTGATGAAAGCAGTTCCTTCTCCCCTTGAGCTGTGGTTCACCCTGCAGGGCTCAGGGCTGAGACATGCCAGGTATCCAAGCTGCTGCACAGGCTCCTATGGCTGAGAGAGGGCATTGGTCCATTCCTGCCAGGCACATTGTCCATGAGCTTTCACAGCCCTTCCTTCACCCCCTCTCCAAAATGACAACTGCCCAAGTGATGCTGTGCCTTTGCTTCTCAGCAGCCTTTCTGAGATGCTTTTCTCTTGGGCAGAATCACAAGCTTGGATGCCCAGAGGCAGAGGTACTGTGTCCTGCCTGGACCTGGGCCTCTGCTGAGAAGATTGAAAGCACCTCCTGGGAGCTTCTAGGAAGATCTGGACTCAGGGACAAGTGCTCAACAAATCTCCTATGCTTTCTTTCCTCTTCCATCAGGAGTGGGTCCACATCTGTCCTGGGGCGATGGCTGCTGTACCTGGCCATGGTGCTTAACCATCAGCTGGATCAGGAGCAGGCATTCACAGTGTCCCCTGCTCTCAGAGCAGCCAGGGCATGGCAGTGCAGTGGGACACCAGTACCTGATGGCACCAACCTTCCCTGCTGCTGTCCTGAAGGGGAAAGCCTTCAGCCAGGGTGGGCTAACCTCACATTGGAGTCTGGGGATATGCAGCACAGCCACAACCTGCTAAAGAGCCCGGGGAGCAAGGCAGAGTGTTTGCTTGACAGAGCAATTAAATGATGATTGATTCCTGGAACAGCTACTTAATTCATCATTAACTGGCTTATCAAAGCCGGCATCTGTGCCAAGTGTCCCTCTGAGAACTGCCTCAGGGGATGTGGTGTGGAGGTGAGATCTGTGAAATACAAAGCTAAATTTGCTACCTCTTTATTTTCTTGCCTTATTTTGGCTCGTTTTACCCAGTACTCGCTTTAAGAAGCTGAGAGTACACAACACAGCTGTGCATTTCCCACTCTGCTGGGGACTGCTGCAACAGGGCTGGGGAGTGTGGGGGCCCTGCTCAGCCAGCTGGTTACAGGAGCAGCCGTGCACAGGGGGAGGCAGCTCGCTAGGGAGCCAGCAGCTGTCAGGCAGCAGCAGAGCTGCAGCAATGGTTCAGCTCAACTAGGGCACCGCAGTCTGCCTCCTCCCAGCTGTGCCCAAGGTGTGCCTGTGTGCTTGTATGTGCACATCCTCCCTGTGCACCATTACCTGCTGCCAGTACTGCCCAGAGTAGCCTCATGGGGCTAATGGATATGCACACTATCCAGTCTTGCTGGTAATCAGGACAGAAAATGGTCAATCTGTGACAATTTGTCTTTTACTGCTTTCTTGCTTTCATCTTCTGACTTCATTCCTCTTTCCCCAAGCTTGGTTATTAACAGGCTTGCTTTATCACCAGGCTTATTTTATTACTAGGCTTCCTTTTTTAAGTCCCTGCGTGGCTAAATTCCCTGTAGGATGCAGATAACCCAAATGGGGTTTGGGGACAACTGCAGGGCTGGTCTGACTCTCTCCTTCCCTGTGCATGTGCATGCAAGGGCTGGTCCTCACCTTCTCTGCCATTCCTTCTCTAATGTCATCCCTAGAGGCTTGATGGCCCTTGTCTCTGCAAACCCAGACCATTCAGTGCATGCTCTCTATGTGATGTGCTGATCTCAGTGACTGAGGAGTAGGAAACATCTCTAATCCCTCTGGTAGTGGGACTCTTTCACACCCTCACTGCTATTGCAGAGGAAGGTTTCAGCCTGGCTGCTTTCCAGCAGGGCTGAGCACGCTGCTGTAAACATGTTGTGACATTGGCCCTCACTGTCCCCTCCCCACTTCTGACAAATGCCAGGACTGGGCATGAAGGCTGCAGTTGGTGGCTCCTTTGCTTATTTATCAGAAGCACTGTGAGATTTTCTTCTGCGCTTTTCCTCTTGTCCCTGCAGTCTCCTAGGGAGAGCATCAGTCCCAACTGCCAAGAGTGGAAGGCAGACAGGAAGAGATTTTAGTACAGGTAAATCTTTTATAATTCCAAAGGGTACAGGACTAGCACAGGCTAAATTCTTCTAGCTGTGGCCCTGCCCTGTCCATGCTTTGTGCAGAAGCTTCAGGATCCTGGCTCTGCTCTAAGGACAGCTCCAGGACAGTCTGAGGGACCAGAGAGGTTTGAGCTCACCCCAGTTCCCTGGGATGAAGCCTCACCCCTGCCCAGCCCACATTCACAGACTTCCCCATACTTCAGGAGTTTTTTTTCCCATGATTTCTTTTGCTATCCACTGTTGCTCTTCCAAGGTATGTTCCCCCTAGGATGTTTGCTGCCTGCAAGCCCTTGCTGCCTCTTCCCCACAGCCCAGGTCAGTGAGACACCTCCCACCAGCCCTTCTGGCATCCTTTGGGACTCAACAGAGTCCATGTCCAGCAGCAGTCCAGCTGCACAGATGCACTCTTCCCACACTGGTTCCCTGGCACCTCCCAATCAGCCTTTTAGGTTTCCAATTCCTCCCAGCTCCTTTCCCTTCTTTCTCCCTCCCACGCTGTTTCCCAGAGCTTGCTGCTGTGAACGTATGGCTTTTCTGTGCGGCTCTGCTCCTTCTCCAGCCTGTTGCTGAGGACCCAAAGTGAGAAGCACAGCTACTTCCACACAGGCAGCACCTGCTGCCCAGTGGCCAGCAGCCTGCCCGCAGTCCGTCTGCTGGTGTTTCTCAACACATTTGGAACTGACTCCCTTCAGCAGTTCTCAGCAAGATCCCACTCCTTCCTACCCTAGATTGCTGCCAGAATCATATCTTGAAATGAGGCTTGGATGCTGTACTAAAACTGTCAATTTTCTCTCTCTAGCACTGGGCTCCTGCTTTTGCTGCTGCTCTCAAATGACACTTGGTGACTGGTCTGTCCTTACTGTTTTGTTAAAAATTAAGTTGTTTCATTAGAAATCTAATTTCCATGTTAAAGTAAGCAAAGAAGAGGATCATGGTTTCCTTGCCTGAAAACTGGGATGTAGCTTTGAGCTTCTCTGTGTCTATGCAGAAAATAAAACCATCTTTGCTACAAATATGCATCTCCCTTAAATATTTTGAAAATACTTAATGGCCATCTGCTGCACGAGCCGTTACTGGTTTTATAAGTAAAGTGGGAGACTGTCAAGGCAGGGGGTGGTTTTGGGAAGGGAGAAGTGAAGGGCATTCACCAAAATGCAGTGTTTTAGCAGCACGAGAGGGCTTTTGAACAGTCCCATTTTCCTGAGCAGATTTCCAGAATGTGATGGCCACTGCCTGAAACAAAGCCATTGGACAGGTCCATTTAAAACCATGCATGGCTCCCAAACCTGCATGATGTGGTAGAGTTTGGCCAAGGAAACGGGGCCACCTCAGCTTCTCACTCTCTAAAGACTTCAGTTCCACTATTTTTATTTTCCTTCTTGAGATTAAAGCCAAAGTGATGTGCTGTCTGTCAGAAAACCTAGTGCACCTCAGGGATTCTTACAGCAGGAGGAAGTGTGACCCTGCTACACAGCATCCTGCAGAGGAGTCAGTGACCAAGGTCTCTAAGGAGGACAGCAACATTTGAGGTTGCAAGGCAATAAAGCATGGTCTGGGAGCTGGGAAAATGCTAAAGAGACGGTAAAACCTGGGCTCAGGTAGTGAAGAGGGCAAGAAATTGTTTCTCTCTCCTGAGAATGCTGATGTTTCACTGCACTTTTTCTTTGTTCCAAGGTGGATTGGGAAGCCAAAATAGTAAATACTCCTCTGAAGGAAAGGGGTGGAAGTATTTCCTCTGAGAAATTTTCATGGGGAAAAAACATGAGAGCAGTACAAGGTTTCAGCACTCTGAAATGGAGGAAGGGAGAGGGAGGTGAATTGCCCTGAGGAAGAAACCCATGTTGACATTTGTAGCTGAGGATTTCATTTGGACTCAGCATTTTCTGAAGCTGGTGGCCCACAGCCAAAGCTGTCTGGCTGCCACTGTACCCAGGGGTGGAGCTGGTTTAAACAGCACTTTGATGTGATGGATCATTTACTTAAAATATCATCATTTCAAAATGGACCAAACCCCATGGAGTCTCTCCTTTAATCACCACATCTTTCTTTTCCTTCTCACAGCTGGCTGAGCATCCAACACTCCCACCCCAGCCTAAATACCACCTCCATGTCCTCACAGCAGCCCCCTGGCTTCCCTTGGTGGCTCACTGGGGCCAGCCCCAACTCAGCCTTGGATGAGTCCTAGAGAACTTCCCATGAAAGCCAGTTAGGTGTATGTGTATTGTCCAGAGGGATATAATTCACCATGCAACCCTCTCCTTTGGGAAGTCAGGGAGGCTCCTCGAGTGTCACCTCTCCTCGAGATTGTCAGTCTCTTATCTACTTCTGTGCTGTCAGTCATTGTCACAGCACACATTATGAACCAGCAGAAATGATGCAGTAGGTCCTTTCCTGTCAGGCTGCACAGGGCCAGCTTAAGATGCATTATAGATACAGCAAGCCCTCATGTTAATCCAGCCTGAATCAGATCACCTTACTGCAGGGCTGCATCCTTATCTTGCTCCCAGCTGGGGAGATAGCATTCAAGCTGTGCAGAGGTGGGGAGGGGTCTTGTTCTCTTCAGTATCACCAAATTTTTCTGTTCCCACTAGCCTCTCAACATTGGCTGTTGCATGGGTGAAAGGTTTTTTACTCCCTTGCCTTGCTGAAATAACAGCCTATTCCCTCCCACCCGTTCTGCTCCTGCAGGATCTCCCCACCACCACCACTGCCGGCAGCATGGAAAGCGTGCGTGAGCTCCAAAACCCACTCTTGGCCAAATCCAATGGCCACCTTCGCAGCAGCTATTCTTACCACCAGCATCACAGCCAGGACTACCCCAGTCATCGCTGCCAAGGGAAACTGTATTCCTACATATTCCAAAACACTGGTGGTGCCAGGACTCACCAGCTGCTGGATGCCAGTTCCCTGCAGCTGGCTGTCGAAGCTTTGTATGGCCCCAGTTTCATCCTTGTGAAGGATGAGACTGCTCTCAAGGCCAAGGACAGCAAGATGGAAAGCTGCGAGACCACTTTTACAGAAAGCAAAGAGTCCCCATCTGAAGCTCCTGAAGGGCATGAGGCACAAGGGTCCTGCCTGGTAGAGAGTGACATCCGCATCCAAACTGTTTCCTATGAGGTGGAGGAAGAGGAACTCCAGGAGTATGAGGTGAGCTTGGACAGGTGGGATAGCACTAAACTCCTGTGGTCATTCTTTCTGGTCATTGGCTCAAATTCTTGATAATTTATTGTCCCTTCTTTACCCAGAACTCCCCCAAGAATCCTACCACCTCCTGCCTCACCAGCCTTCCTGTGCAACCAGTATTTCTTCTTCCTATCATTTCTGCTCCTTTTTCCTCACTGCTGAACTCAGGAGGTCAGCTTCCCTAAGAGCAGCCTGGCTGCCTGCTGCTGGGAGCAAAAGGGATGTTGGTCTCTGCAGGACCCTTGGGAAATGGGAATGCTTTGACAAGGGTAGCCTGCTGCTGCTGTGGCACTCGAGCTAAAGAGAAACAGCAATTCTTGCATAACAGCAAAATCCACATGCATGATGGCAGCAGCTGAGAGAAAGCTTTATATACATAAAGACAGGATGAATCCTGCACAGGAAGAACGAGAGCTGACAAAGCAGCCTCATTGCTGTGATGTGCCCTGCTATGGCTTGAGCTGTGGTGCCAAGGCTGGGAAACATCATCCAGGATCTTGAGAGGTGGGAGAGGATCCCAGAGTTCACTGGAGCTGATGCCTGATGACCCAGCACAGCTCTGTTTCTTTCGGTGTTGGTGATGTAGCCTGCTCAGGTGGCAGCAGGGATGTCCCCACCTCTGTGTCCCTTCCCCACCAAGACACATCACTTGCAAGGTGGTGTGAGGCTGGCCCAGTGGTGCCCAAAGGCAAGGGGGCTCAGCACAGCCACTGAGCAGTGACTCACGAAGGGGACAGGGCATGCTGCCCCTGCAATGTCACTCCACTTCAAATGCTTCCCCTCACTTCCTAAATTAGTCTAGCAGGATATTGATCTACTAGTCTCTAATGGGAATAAGTCACTTTGTTTAAGTTTGTTTAAGCTGACAAACAGTTCTGCCAAAGCTGAAGATATTTCAGTTTAAGACTCTCTCTAACGCAGGGAAATCCCAGACCCCCAGCATTTGCTCTGGCAGGAAGCCGAGAATCCATGTCACTCTTGAATTTGCTGAGCTACGTTGTTCCTCATCAAACCATGCTGAAGAGTCTAAAATATTTTTGAAATTTACTCCTTGAATTTGCCAGTGGGAATTGTATGAGAACATGATGGGATCAGGAGAGAGTGGGAGCTGGGAGGCGAGGTGCTGAGATGCAGAGCGGCACGGGGAGGTGGGAATGTGCTGAATCCATCTGGTTTTGCAGAGCGACTCCTCCAGCGACAGCGAAAGCGAGGATCATTTCCTGATGCTCCCCCCCCGGGACCACTTGGGCTTGGCCCTTTTCTCCATGCTGTGTTGCTTCTGGCCCCTGGGGATTGCTGCCTTCTACTTCTCTCAAGGGGTAAGGAATGCCTTTGCTTGCCTGCATGTGCCAAGTGCTACAGCAAGGGCCCTGACAGCCACAGCGGCCCATGGAGGTGACCAACACCTTTCTGAATCTAAGGCTTACCTCTGTGCCATGGCTATAACTCTGAGGATTGAGACAAAGGGTGCTCCTGGATGTCTCCACAGTTGTTATGGGATTGGAGCCCCTCCAGTTCTGGTGTGGATTACTGGAGGTCAGGCTTTTCCTTTGGGTTTTCTGGAAGTTATTTAGGGAACTGGGGCTCCTCTTGCCCCCTTTCCCAGCTTCTCACCCTCCATCCAGGTTCAGGAAAATGTCATTTTCCTACCTGTCCTCCCATTCTCCAGTAATGTGAAGGTTCTACACCACAACCCAGACTGACACAGCTCATGCCACAGGAGCCAGGCTGCTCTGGGGCTGGACACAAAGGGGAGCATATTGTCCACAGCTCCTCTCTTGTGCTTGTTCCTGATGCACATTGGTTAACCTGTGGGAGCCAATGCCAGGCTGGCAGAGGCTGGAGAGGCAATGGCCCTCAGGCTGCAGCAGCTCAGAGGAGCTGCTGAGTTCTTGAGGGCTTAGCCCAGAGCCTGGGCTCACTTATGTTGCTGTTGACCCAGAATAATTCATGCAGAGCCAGGGGATTTACTCCACATTTGCATAGATGCTGCTGTACCAAGAATAGATGGGAGAGGCATTAAGAAGTTAAATCAAGAGGATAGGAACAGAAGTGGAAAAATATATTACATGAGTGCCTGGCACAGAGCTGGTGAGAGGCAAGGGAAGCATTAATTGATTAGGACCCCAAGGAGCAGTTGATTTTACAATTTTCCACATACTGCAAGATAGCACAATGCACTCTCCACCTGATGATGTAGATGGGGCAATTTATATCTAGCTCCATTTTCTATAATTACCCCCTTTGTTCACTCACTGAGGCAAGGACCATATCTTTGTTTGGTGTCTTTGCACATTGAGTGCATTGATGCCCACTGGCAACTTGAACTCAAGTAGTAGGTAAAAACTAGAGCAGCTTGGAATATGCCCTGAGCACTGAGAGAAGCTGGAAGTTGCCATCCTTTTCCAGAGTGATGAGGATCTGTCTCCACTGCTGGTTTCATCAGCCCTTCAATAGCAAATAGACTTCAGTTGAAAACACCATGCAGGAAAAATCAGGCGGCAGCACAGCTGGACCAACAGACTGTGCCATCAAGAGTCAGCTCCAAGCCTAGGCTGTTCTCGTTACATCTCTGTGTAGGGTGCACTGGTATCTGGTCAGTACCAGACAGCCATCACCCCTTGCACTGAGGTCTTACAAGGGTGCAGCCACTCACAGCTCTGGCTGTGTGCCCACAGAGGTGCTGTCAGAAGTAGCTGAAGCCCATACTTCCCTTAGAGGCAAAATCCACAGGGAAATGTGTGCAGGTGGCACTGCTGTTCTGAGCCCTCCCGGACTGACAGACACCTTGCTGTCTGTATCCAGCCTCCCTGGGGCACAGTGGCCAGACAAAAAGCACTGACCCAGTAATGAAACAACTGCATGCTGGTTAAAGGGCAGGTTGGTACAGCTGTGAGCAACAAGCATTTCTTCTCCTTCCAGACCAGCAAGGCTGTCTCCAAAGGAGATTTTCATCTGGCCAGTTCAGCTTCCCGCCGAGCTCTCTTCCTTGCCGCGCTCTCCATAACCATTGGCACAGGAGTGTACATCGGGGTGGTGGTGGCACTGATTGCTTATCTCTCGAAGGGGGGCCACGTGTAGCTGCCACCTGCATGTCACTGCCATCCCTGGCCGCTGACCCTTCTGGGATTGAGCTTTCCTGCAGAGCACAGAGCACCAGCGCCTGCAAGGGCTGCTTGCACAGCAGGGCCCCAGCATGGATGTCCTGTGCAGGTTTCTTCCTCTTTCAGACAAACAGTAGACCCCTGTTCTCCCTGAGGCTGTGGCGTGCAACAATCTAACAACAGGGAATTGAGCACCAGCCTGGCTGATGGGACAAGGAGGAGCACATTTGCCTGGTGGAAGATGTGCAGGAGAGAAACCACACGCTGCTGCTGGGCTGGTGCGACCACCCTGATTTGGGGCTACAGCTTCCCTTCTCAGCCCCGCAGCTGGGAGATCCGTCACTTGCCCAGGCTTGGCCCATGAAGGGTACACACAGGGAGAAGAGGGAACACGATGCCAGGCAATGACTGCTGCTTCTTCTGGGAGGCCAGAGTCCTGGTGGGGTCTCCAGACTCCTGTGATGGGGACGACATTCTCACTTCAGTGCTGTGGGGTGGCCTGACCCCTCAGCTGCAGTGAAGTAGGAGGACAGAGCACGGAGAAAACTAAGAGGTGTGCTCTCTGCATCCCTCTGCAGACAGACCCCTGATCCACGGGAGAACATCCCAGTTGCTGGTCTATCCCAAATCAGAAACAAGGAGGAAGGCAGGCTGGTTGTTGCACAGCATCTCTCCCATTGTTGGCACAAGCTGGTAAAGACAGCAAGGTTTTCTCCGTGTTTATTGTGACTGCCATGATCCCAAGTCAGAGCCCTCATAAGGTTGCCGTCTCAGAGTGCTAGGCCCTCAAAAGATTTGTAATGGAAATCTCTACCTACAAAGTGTCTTGGGAAGGGTGCTGGCCTGAAGGATTCCATTCCTTCTACTAGGTCAGGGCCCTACACACAAAGAGGGATGGAAAGAAAAGGCTGACAAAACCTGCAGAATCTGGGGTGGGAGTGCTGTTTGTGAGGGGATGAGATCCAGAGAAGAAAGAGACATGGAAGGAGCCTGAGACACAGGGTGACCTCAACACACTCCTTCTGATGCCTTGGAGAGAGGAATCTCCATCCATCCAAAAGCCTCTGGTAACAAGGAAATACCAAGTATCCCCCCCATACATCTTACTTTTGCATATTTGTATATTGTCAGCAACACATTAAATGCTTCAGAGGTGGGTATGAAGGCAATGGTTGCCCCAAAGGGCTGGCATTAAGAAGCCATGCCTCACTCCCCGCTCTCCAGCATCTGCCTTTGACCATCCCTCCTCTCTCTGGTTCCCCTGTTGCCTCTTTTTCCTATGTGCAGGAGACTGCAGGCAGACTCTGGGCATCTCTCACCCCCTTCCCAGAGTTTCTGGGCAGGCTGCAGCCAGCTTTGCAAGAGATGCAGCATGTTCTTCCAGCTGGGTGCCATTGAAATGTACATTTCATCCTAAAGAAGCATGTTAATGTCTGTGATTGCCATTGTACTTGAACCATAAAAGAGAAGCACATCACAGGTCTGTACAGAAGCTGGTCTGAAAGTTCCTATTATGTTTTTTAACATGGAAGAACTAATAAAAAAAGCAGGAGAAAAGACTCTGTTTATAATAACGTGGAGCTGGCTATCAAAGAGGCGAGCTTCACAAGAGTGCTGCACTCACTTAAACCTGGAGCTGTTTATGCTGTTCCTAAAGGAAGCCCTAATCTAGCTGATGTCTGGGTATCTTGGAGGGAGATGTATTTCAGCATAGATCACAGTGGGCAAATACCACTGAGAGCAGGATGGTGGTGTAGGCTTTTCTTTCCCTGTGTAGCTGGACAAAAACTAGGGAGAGAGACCAGAGCATCTATGTGTAGTAGAAGCATGAAACCTGTTTGAAGAGGGGCAGGAGGAAACTTCAGGAGGAAATAAGCAGGTCTTGCTTCTGATGATGGACAGAGAGGCAGAATTTGCAGGGAAGGACTGGCATGTCCAAAAGAGATGAGGTGGCCTTAGAGAAGAGTAATAAAGGGCAGACTCGCCCAGCACCCATGTGATGGTTTTCATTCCCCTCTTCTGCATGTGCTCAGCCATCCTGGACACCCATTCCTCCAAATAACCAAGCAAGAGCAATATTTCAGGAGAGGGGACATCTCTGGGTGTATCTGCAGCTGGGGTGACCGGCCCTACAGCTGCAGCTCAGTGCTGCCCCAGCTAAAGCCCTCCTCATCTCTCCCCTTCAAGTACCTCAGAATCAGCAGGGCTGGGGAGTCCCTGCTGATTCTGGTCCAAACAAAATTATTTGGGCCACCAGGCTAGAATCTACAATAAGATACAGCATTTGCGTCTGAACCTGTAATTCTTCCAGCTGGTTCCCTCCAGGGCCTTCCAAGGGTGGGGGGATCCAGCAGTCTTCAGCCCACTTCCCACGGCCATTCCATCCCTCTGAACCCCAAACTGCTTCTTTGTCTTTTTTTAATTGGAGATGCATGGAGAAGGAGCGGGCTAAAGGGCCAACAGAATTAGAGTCTTTTCCACTAATAGCCTGAATCTCTGATGAACTTGTCAAAGCGGGGGAGAAGGGGCTGTGCCAGAGCATCCCTAAGGGGGACATTATGCAAATGGAGAAATTAGTCGGAAACAGCCTGAAGGGAAACGTGGTAATTGAAATCCGAGGAAGAGCATGATCACTGCTAAATAACTTACTACAAACTCACAGCATCTGCTGTAGCTGCCTAAACAGAAGGGAAGCAAAAAGGCAACAAGACACAGCAGTCAGGGAAGGTTCAAGCTCCAGAAATTTGATTGAGCTTAAAAAAGTTAAACTAAACTCTACCAGTGGGTGTGGAAGAAGTGACTCTTCACCCCCTTCCTCCTGTCCTCCCAGAGAAGGGGTCCCTCTCCCTCAGCTCAGCAGCAGAGCTCTGTAGTGGTCCAGATCACACAGGGGATACTCAGAAATTTGGGAGGAAGGAGGAATAGCCTTTATTTAGCCTCCTTTTAGTGGAGGAGGGTTGGTAAAACAGTGATGTCCTATAACGACAACCTGCTGTCCTTCTCTGCATCTCAGAGCTTTCTAAAAAATAACTGCTGTGGTACTGGAATAGTTCCATGACACAGCAGAACAACTCCCTCTTCTCCATTCATGCCTAGGAGTTATCTGTTTGTAACCAAGTTTCCCACCAGATGGCTGCAGGTGCCTGTCCCTGTGAGCACAGGCACCTCAGCACAGGTCTTTCAATCCCCTGGCCTCAGCAACCCTGTACCATCACCCCCCTGCCCACTGCTCCTCAAATGCCCATGGCCTGGCTCAGTTGCCCCACCAGTACTACCAGCCTTCATCCTAAGCCAGTGACACTGACAGACAGACACACACAGTCAGCAGAAAGCCCATTTCCTGCCGCCTTCCCCAAATCTGTGCACAACCACCCCTCTCTCGTTTCACACACTCTCTGGCCTTTGAGTTGCCAGAAGTGCCATGACCAGGTGCCCTCCTTGCTGTGAGGACCAAGCCAGCCTCACTCCCTGGACTGGTTGAACATCCCCTCCATCCCTCCCCTACCTTGGAGATGCTCCTTGCTCAGCCAGGAGCTCAGAGCAGCACTGTCTGAGGTATATTGGGATTTGGTTTCTTTTCACAGCAGTGGAAAACATGTTGTCTTCCAGCTTGAGCTCCTTTTGTAACCTCCCCAGCATCAAGGTGAGCACTTCCTGTGGGCCCTTCTCTTCAGAAGCAGCTAAGGACAGGGTGGATGGAGCTGTGCCAAGGGCGAGGGTGGCCTTTGAATTCTACCTCCTTCTGGGATGCAGCCAGGAAGAAAGCTGCTGAGGAAAAAAGCACCTGCACCTCAGCACAGATCTGAGCGATCAATGCATCTGAGCTGTCGCCTGCTCCGCTGCCACTGCTCGCCCCTTGGCAAGTGCTGCAGTGTGCCAACAGTCCCACTGGCTACAAATAGGAGCTGGGAAGTGGTGATGGGGGAAGCTGGGATGGGGCCATGCTGGATCTCACTCCTCTTCCCACAGGGATGAGGTGAGAGGATGGCAAAGGGGAAATAAACTGGTGTGGTTTGTGGGGGACTCAGAACCCTTGTGGGACACTGTCCCCAGCCAATGGGATCCACTAGGACACCAGTCCTCCCACACACCCCCAGCCAACCTGCCCCTCCTTGGGGTCAGCCCCAAGGTGGGTGATGTGGAAACTACCAGAGCAGGATATGGGGTGTCCTTTCTGCTGCTCTCCCAGCACCCTCACTCCCTGGGTGGACAAAGCCCCTTGCAGAGGCAAAGCCACCATCTGCTTTTCTCACCAGCACCCATCAGTGGGGTGGGATTGCAACCATGCTGGTGGAGCAGAAATGCCTTTATTTCAGCCCCATCTCTCATCTGGAGGATGGTGAGAACAGGGACACAGGGAAATAAAAACAGAGTGAGTCCTTTGGCTCACTTAATAGCATAGTGAATGTTTTCCCTTCACAGTAATCCAGTAAGAAAATAGCTAATTATCTGAGACAGGGTAAATTTTTATTTCTGTCAAAAAAAAAAACCCTTTAAAAATCATGTAGCAGTGCACCTCTTCACCCAGTTTATCTTCTCCTCTTTGCTCCCCAAAAACAGCCTGCAGTGGAGAGAGCATGGGGAAGCACAGCCTGTGGCAATGCCATCTCTCCTGGGGCTGGCAGGGAGGATTTTTGCAGAGAGAAGCCAATTAAGAGCTATCATTCAGGCAGGCATCAGCTGCTGAGAAATCAGGAGCTTCATTACCTCTCTTCTCACCACACATGCAGGCACCAGCTCACTGTTCCAGACTCTGGTAGCCACATGTGCCGGAACACACTGCTGGGGTCAAGCTGTCCCCATGGGGCAAGAGGACAGGTGCTGTCAAGAGGGGACAGAGCACCTTGCTGAGGACAAGGTATATGGTGTCTCCTTGGTCACTGGTGAGTGGCAGGGCTTGCTGGGATGCCTCTGGAGGGCTTGGTTAGTGAGGGTGGCACAGGAGGGTGTTGGCACCACCCTCCACTGCTCACGTGTCCCTTGTGGTGCTACGGAACTGTACCAAATTTAGTCCCCTCTCCACTGTTCCACTCTGTGTCCTGGTGGTGTCCAGGCACAGTGACATTTGGGGACCACAGCTGCAGGTGTGCTGCTCCTCTGAGCTGACCCTGGTTTTGCTCTAGTTGATGTCTGGGCCAGATCCCAGAAGCAAGGAAGGCCTCTGCAGATGGACCACAAATGCCTTTCAGTAGGTGTAACTTGAAGATGCAATTTAAATCTTCTCACTGATGGTACTTCCAAAGCTTTGGAGATTCAAGCCTAACAGGTGTCAGAAGACCCAATTTAGGAATTCCTAGGCCAGACAGGGCCTGTGTCTCCCCACCCAAAATCAGCAGGATCTCCCCTCAGGCCGAGAAGCTGGTGCTGCCCCTTGAGCTATGCCAGAGGATGGAATGGATGGGACTGGATGGGTGGTGGAAAAGCCTCTCTTCTCCCCCCCCCCCCCGCTCCACTTCTGCCCATTTCTGCTCAGGAGCTTTTCTGGCTGTAGGGCTGGGCTCAACTTGCTCCCATCCTCTGAAGGCCTCCCAGCAGAAATGCCCCCACTCTGCAATTGCTCTCTCTACTTTTGGAGACACAATGCTTAACCAGTTTTTAATCCTCTCAATATTTGCTGACTTCATTTTTAAATGAATCTTGCTGCTTAGTCAAAATGTCAGGCAGGATCAATCCCAGTTTCTCACAGGAATCAGAGTGGAGACAGAGCGCTGCCTTCTCCTGGCACAGAGAGCTGAGGGACAGCCCACTGGGCGAGGGGTCCTTCCTGCCACCCAGTCAGGCTCCCTGCCCAGACTCACACAGTTACAGAAGTGCCATGAAGATATGACTTTCTTCCAAGCACCTTAGTTTGGCAGGACTGTGTGTCCATCCTGCCACAGCTCTCCTACCTTTCCCAGCACTACAGTTACTGAAGTGATGGAAAAGGGATGGGGAGATCAGTAAAGGAAGATGCCAGGGGAGGAGAAATGAAATGCAAAGATAAGTGCAGTATCTGCTGAAATGCCATCCTCAAAATAGTTTGTCAAAGTCTAGGCATAGGCACCAAACTCTTGACAGTATTAGGCTAGGAAAAGGGAAGTTTGCTTCCAAGACTGCTTTCATACCTAAGTACTTTCTCCAAAACTGCAGTATTTTCCAGGTGTTGACTGTGCTAAAATAGCCTTACACATCAGGTTACTTGTTTTCTAGAAGAGGAAAGGTTGGAAACACCACATCTGGAATTTGGGCAAACTGCTGGGATGGAACCACACCAAGAGTTATGAGGTGGGGACTGGTCCAAGAAAGCTAAGACAGATATTAATGGGCTGTTTATATTTTCAAAGATCAGTTTGGCTGGAGGGCCAGATCTTTGCAGATCTATATGAGGATTGATCTTTCATATTTTCACTAGCAAGCTGGCATAGGAAAGAGGGGTACCTTAACGTCATTTGCTAATGAGACAAATTAGGAAATTGAAATTTTGTTTTCAAATGCAGACAAAAGTTTCCAAATTTTCAATATACATTATATTTTCAGTAATATATTTTCAAGTACAACAAAAATTTTGTTTTGAAATACAGAAGAGTAGAGAAACTGGGCTACCTTGAAGGCAGGAGTAGTGGAGATGGGATGAAATGCAGGGAAATGTGATGAGGTGTTGCCAGCAGGAATTGCTGCAGCAGGCAGGGAGGTCCTCAGCTGGCAACAACCAGGAAAAAGCCTGAGCCATTGCTCCAACATGAAAAAAGCAGATCTGATGTTTGGGTAATTGGTTCAGCAAAAAAATATTCATGAAGCATAATGGCAGGGCAGTGATGGGCCACAGCTGGACTCCAGAAGATTTTCAGCCACAGCACATGAGATGAATTTTAATGGAAAGGAGGCAGAGCAGGTGGTGGAAGAACAGGGAACAGGACCTGGCAGTGGCTGGCGTAACCTGATGGGACAGAGGCAGATGGCTCCCTACAACTATCCCTGGGGCACAGGAGGAAAAAGATCCTGTTTGAACTGAAGTGGCTTGGCAGCACTAGTTGCCTGTAGTCTGGACCTATGGAGGGAATTATGCAGGGGACTGATAAAAGTGATCCCTTTTTTTCCTCTTTTTCTTCTCATCTTTTTTTCCCTCCCCACACAGACATTCTTGACAATGAATTGCTGCTATGCTTGTCAGCTCGTGAGCAGTTTTGAATGATGGCTCTGGCTTCTCTATCTTCCTGCTGCTGCTACTTCTCCACTCTGATGATCCCAGAAAAGCAGAGGAGCTATCCTGTGAAATGCGACCCTTTTGCCACGTTGATATTGCTCTTTGCACCAAGCTGCCTGTGCAAAATCTGGAGGCAAAGCCATGCTTGAGCTAATGTGTATCAGCAAAGTGCCCCAAAGCTTTGCTTAGGCACCATCAACTGTTCCCACAGCACCTGGGCAGGCTCTGCTGCCCTGCACTGCCCACCTTCCCCACTCCTCCCACAGATGAAAATGAGATGCCTTATTGGCATGGCAGAGGAGAGCCCTAAATTACAGGTAAGCAAAAGGCTGGTCCCCACGTGCTTTGCAGCCCCTCAGCCTCTGGTTTTCAGTCACCTTTTAATTTTTATCTTTTCTGGAGTCAATATTTTTAAGTCCCTGTCTGTGAAGGAGTTTAGGTGACACCTGAGCTAAACCCCACTTCCCAGGTGCAAAGGGAGAGAATCACCATCTGGTACCTGGCAGTGTGATGTGAAACGGCAGAGCCTGCCTCAAAGGCATCTCCCAGCACCAGCTCAGTGTGAGAGCAGCATGACATTTACAAATCAAGTGCTACAATTTCCCCCCCATTTAAGCTCTGCTCAGCCACAAACAACATCAATAATGAGCAAGCACCACCACCCATTTAGGTGGTGCCAGCTGGCAGCGATCCAACATGGCCTGCTCCCAGCAAGGCATAGAGAGGGACATGAATATTATTTTACCCACCATGCCCCACCCAGGCATCCAGCTAAGGCAGGAAAAACAATACACCTAGATGTCTTCACCAGACCTTCTAAATATTGTCTTGCAAAGGGTTGGGGAACTCAGAAGAGACTGATCCTGCAACCAGCCAGGTGTGATGCATGCAGCACTCTCAGTTCAGGGTGAGTTGTCTGATGTGAAGAAGCCATTCCTTCATCCTGCAGAGCACTGGGCCCTGCCACAAAGCACCCCCCAGGCTCTCCTGGTGCCCAACTGCCCCCAGCAGTGACCACCACCCTTCATGCTGTGCCCTGCTGATGGATGTCCCAGCCCTGCTGTCAGGCACAATCTCCCACAGCCTCACAGCCACCCAAATAGGGCCCATGTTTGCACCCACTGCCAGAAAACCCACCCTCCCTGCTGCTTCCCATGGCTCAGGCAAGGCAGGGAACGCTCTGGGGGTCTTCCATCCATTGCCACAGCTGCCACCACAACCACTGCTGCTAAAAGCAGCTATCTCCAGCCTCCAGCAGTTTGGAGACATAGGTAATCTTTCTGGAGTAATTACCAGTTCCATCCCTTAGAGGAGTTCACGGATGAGTCCTCCCTGGCAGCTAATTACTTCAATTACTTCCTGACACAGAGCCCAGGGCTCTCTGCAGCAGCACACAGCACTGCTTAGCAGCTCCCTGCTCCTTCTGTGCTTCCCTTCCCAAAGCAGCAAGTGCCCCAGAACCCCTCCTCTGGGACCACAGAGGACATGCTGGAGTGGGTGGGTGGTGGTGAGATTCTCCCATTGCCAAGGACAAGGAGCTACATGGTTTCTCAAGACATGCCCCAGATGCTTGTTCAACATGGCTGCCTCACCTTAAGGGAACCCTGAGCACCCCTTTCTCCTACAGGCTGATGCAGAAGAAAGCTCAGCAGAACTTTCTAGCATAGGGCTCCCTCTGCCTAGGAGGCTCACAGGGAGTGAAGCCAGACTACGTTAGGAACAGGACTGGATCGTAGCAGCCAGTGACAGGTTCCAGACACCTAAAGGAAAAACAAGTTATTTGCAAACAAGTTTGGGAAGAGGGGGTGTGACAGAGCAGGGGGATGGATTTGGGACAGACACACCACCTGTGTATTGCATTTCCTCATAACATAGTCACCAAAGCTCATAATGCCCTGTCAAAGGCCTGAGAGTAAGACAAGAGTCAGTCCTGCTGACTCAGGAACCCACCTTGTAAATGCAGAGTTTGGGAAGCTCTCCCCCCACATCTGTAGGTTGCTCTGACTTCTGACAGCTTCCTGGGAAGCAAGACCAGGTACTGCAGTTGTCAGCACAACCCTCAGTGGTATCAGCCAGCCCTAGACATCTTACAGCTTAGTCCTGCACAGCCATGCTGACAGACACCACAGGAAAACTCACACACTAAGGGGACGAGGGTTTTTGGAGTCAGGCAGAGACCTCCTCAGCCTTATGCCTCAAGATGCTCATGGGGCAGAGGTGCAAACAGCTGGTTTCAGCTCCCAGTACACCACCACCAATTCAGGGCAGCACCACCAACATCTCAGACATTGTCACTGCATCCCTGCTGTCACACAGGGCTGTGCACACTGGGTTATCTCCAGCCTTGCATCTGTTCTGGAAGGCAAGCCTTAGGCTCTTACCAAGGAGAGCACAGCTCCAGCCAGGCCACCGGAGAGGAGACATCAAGCAGCAGACACTACCCACCAGGAACTAGGAAGCAGAAGAAGACCATCTCAGGAGAAGGGACTGAGGTGTGTACAGGCTCTCTGTGCCCATTTGCGTTTTAGAAAGCAGAGAGGGAGGGGAAACCTTGCCTAGAAATCATGCAGTGAGAATGAGAAACCACACAGGACTAGGAGTGGAAGAGTATTTATTACTTTGGTTTGTTACAAGTAAGAGACAGGCATCCATCCTGCTTGCAGCACAGCACAGGGGACGCAGGGACACTGGGAACACAAGTTGCAGTCTCTGCATTCTCCTAGACATCAGGGAAGAGAGACCCTAGAAAAGTAAGGCAGCTGCCAGCTGAGAGAATGGTTTGTATGAAAAGTTATTGCTACAAGACCTGGAAGGTCAGGGACAGCTTCTCCAGAGCCTGCAAAAGACACTGACTCATAGCTTAGCATGCCCAGCATACAGACTACAGTGAGGACACAAAAAACCCTCATCTACCAGCCTCTGCTCCATCTAGGAAAGATCAGGTCAGCCACAGACTGGTATTAAAAGCCAGAGCTTCACTCACCCCAAGTGAAGCTTTAATTGTCTTTAGCTGGAAAAAGCCCAGACCAAAGATGCTTCTTACATAAAGCTGAGCACTCCCCAAACTTCTCCTCACCTACAGCTGAGCCAGTACTACTCTGTACACTGATGAGATGCTATGGCACCTCCATACTCATCCTGCACATCTGCATTACTCATTCAAGCAACTGCCAGAACAGAGGGACCTTCACATCCTCCATCTCATGAGGCCCAGCAGCATCCCATGACACTGGCACAGTACTACCTCCCTTGCTCATCCTCTGAGCACAAAGAGAGGAAAATTACCTGGCCTCTCTCCCTTGGGATACTCAATGCCTTTTCCTTCCACTCCTCCAGCCTCTGGGAATAGGCACTGTGAGGATGCTCCCATACCTGATTGAACCACACAAAAAAGAAAGCCAGAGACTAGGAACAAAACAAAACCAAACCAGAACAAAAATTAGCGAGGCCCCCAACCTGGGCACCCCACCAGAGAGCCAAAGGGCACATCAGCAGAGGAGCTGTGGCCAAGCAAGCTGGCAGCTGGTGCTCAGGCATCCACCAATGTCAGCCCATCGTGCAGAGCACGCTTCCACATGTAATAGGTGGAACGGGCCGTGAGCGGGAAGCGGGCACTGAACTCTTTGTAGGTTGGGAAGGTCTTCGACTCAAAGCGCTGCTGCAGGAACAGCTTGGCCTGTGCCTTGAATTGGGCAGTGGCAATCACATCCATCACAAACATCCGGCTGTTGGCTCTCTCCGACATGGCATAGCTTGAAACGGTGGTGTTGTATGGCATGGCAGGCACTAGCTTATCTATGTGCTTGGTGGCTGCCTCCAAATGGCACTGCGGTTTGAGGCCTGGCTCTGCTTTTGGAGGTGCCAGGGAAGCCACACGGTTCAATGGCAGGCTGGAGCTGCTCCACGGCAGACGATGCTGCCAAATGGTTTGGCCACTGCCCTTCCAAAACCAGTAGGCTGTGGAGGAGAGAGATGGATAGCGCAGGCGGTACTTGCAGAACGGCAGCTGCCATTGCTGGACCTGCCTCCTGGCCACATCTCGCAGCTGCTTTCTCCAGCACAGAGAAGGATGGAGCTGCAGGAGACTCCTGGACGCTGACCGGTCTCCATTCCGTCTCTTCCTAACAGGCACGCTGCTTGGCTTCAACTGCAGGAATGGCTTTCCTATAGCCAGAGTTTTCTGGTTATCCAAGGGTGATTGGGGGTGTTTGAAGTTGGGGTTCTCCTTGATTGCTTTTCTTCGCCAGTTATAGTAAGTGGACCTGGAGATGCCAGGGAAGCTGCGTTTGAAGCACCTGTAAGGCACCAGAGTGTTCATGGAAATGCATTTCTCCAGGTAGGATTTGGCTCCTTGCATAAAGATTCCTGCTTGAATGGGATCTAGGGAAGGACTTGAGGATTTTAAGCTCCCCTGTGGATTTGCTGGCTCATTTACATCAGCCTTTTTTGGGACAACCCTGTGAAGTTCCTGCAACCTGTGGGCCTCAGACAGAGCAGAGGCATCACCATTGACCATGCTCTGCATCTCATGCTTCCAGGCATAGTACGTGGATCGGGAGATTTCTGGAAACATTTGTCGGAAGTGCTGGAGGGGGATTACATTGCCCTCCTGAAAGCAGGACTGGAGGAAATGTTTAGCTGCAAACCTGGCAGCCGCTTTCTGCCGGTGTTCACGAGACTGGCGCTTCCAGCGGTAGAAGGTGCTCTTGGTAATGCTGTAGCGGTCACGCAGGTTGGAGTAGGTCAACTGAGGGTCACTGTTCAGCAGCTCAAGAGTCTTCATGGGCTGGACAGGAGGCTCTGGTGAAGGTATTGTGGGCTCCAGCTCCTCCAGGCCAACCACAGCCACAAAGTACTGCGCTTTGAAGACTTGCTGGGAAAGCTGCTGCCCAGACCACATGATGTGTAGCGTGGAGGTTCGTGGGCCACACTTCCTGGGCCGGATAAGCCGGTTAAAATAGGGTCGGATCTTCAAGTTGCTCATAGGATAGATGGAGTAGATGTTACACTGCAGTACTGAGGCAAGAGCATAGACATGCCACATGTTGGCAAAGGTTCCAGGAAAACAGGTAGCTTTGATATCAGCATCAAAGATGGCTTCCAGGATAGCCATGGGGAGGCTGGTCATCTCTGGGGTCTCCTCAGTGCAGAGGGAATAGCGGGCAGCCTGCAGCATCACTTTGGAATCAATCATGCCATTCAAGTAGTATTGTTTGTGCAGCAGCATCTCCACCACAGTACGCACCTGCAGCTCCAGGCTGAGGCTGGGGTTGCCCCAGAGCAGCACACTGGCAGCCTCAAAGAGGCGGTTTCCCTCACCTTTGCAAACGAGAGGCAGCATGTTACTTGGGGCATCCTCAGGATAGAGGCTCCTGGCTACTCGGTCAACCTCCAGCTCCTCTTGGAACTGACTCCCACAATAGCCAGGTAGGGAGAAAGATGACAAGGTCCTCTCCGCCTCCAGCGCAGCACTGGTGAGGCCCTCCAGACCAAAGCATTCGGTGGCTTCTTGTAGCTCCTGCAGCACAGACTGCACCAGCTGGTGCCTCTGGATCATCCTGAAGGATGGCAAAAAGAAAGAAGTCACTGGAAATGAAGTGCACCCTCCAGACTGGCAGCGGCCTGGCCTCCAGGTCCAGCTCCTGCCCAAAGGACAGGATGGGGAAAAAAGGTAGAGGAAAGGCCACCATGCACATTCCAAGGACTAAGGAGGAAGCCTCGGTCCTCACCAGGCAGACCTGGGAGTGAGACACGGGCTCAGCTTGCTCACCAGTGACCTCCTGTGGGCAGCACATGTGGCACACAGCCTCCACTTGTCTAAAACTAAGGAGTGACCTCACCCATGGGGTGAGAAGCCAGGTCACCTCCTGCCACTGCATACCTGGCTTTGGGTCTGGCATCACCCCTACCTCTTCCAGTAGTAGTTCCATCATTTCTGTTGTACTACTCCCCTACCAGCACCCAGAGAGAAGAGTTTCGCTCAAAGGGAAAGTGTTCATCTCTGCAGGAAAGGACCTGTGACAGAACCACTCAGAGTAAGGCCATAGATGCACCTGGCTCAAGCTGTTCAAGCTCAACAGAAGAAGGGGAAAGGAGCGTGTTCTCTCCCTCAGAGCAGGGCACTGCAGCTGCACTCATTTCCCACACCAAAAACTGTCACAAAATCTGGGATGGAAGTGAGAGCCAGCCCAAGCCATGGCTACTGCTGCTTGAGCCGACACTAGATGTCACTTGCTGCTCAGCCGACACACACCACCAGCTAAGGAGAAGGCACAAAAGGAGGGCTTCCCCTAAATGAACTACCAGATGAACTTTTGAGGCAACCCAATAGTACAGACAGGGTACAAGCACTGAGTGGGTATATCAAAGTCTTTATGGAATGCTCCTCCTTGCCTGAGCAGGTCCCAGTCCTGTCCTACCTCCCCCTCTGCATGCCAATACCCACTCATGAAATACAAAGGGCCAAACCTGCACTGCCCTCTTTGTCCAGCTTTTGGATTCCTATGTGGTTCTCTCTCCACCATTCCAGGAGCTTTCATGATAGCTGCACAGGTCTTAACTCCAGCTTCATCAGTGCAGCCCTCTTCAGCATCCTTTCACTGTCAGGCTCAGGCCTCTCCCCAGCTAGCCTACTCTCTCCCTCTTGGGCCAGTTTTCTCCTGAGGACCACAACACCTCACTCAAGAAGCCAAATCTCCTCTATTTTCTCCTAAGATTCATTCTCATATCATGCCAAATATGTACAGCATCACTTTACAGCCTGCTCAGTTCACAGCCCAGCCAGAGCTCACCTTCTCTCAACACTTCACAGTTATCACTATGCACTCACAGCGCTGTGGGGTACATGAGGAACAGCAGAAGCAGGAAAAGCAGCAGCTCTGCAGTAAAGCAGATGTCCTGCCTGAACTCTCACAATTTTCAGCCTTGCTGCAGAGATGATTATTAGTGCTGTAACATCTGTAGCCTCTGGCCATGACCAAACCACATGAGGTGCCACAGAATCACATGGATACATACAGGCTCTTCATCACAAGAAGCCTCCGTGCTGCTGCTGCCCCTTGCCTTTAATCAGATCACAGGTAGTCACCAATTGCATCCCTTCCCCTGCTCCAAACTCCTCCACAATCTCCTGCATGTCAGAGGCCAGAACATTCTTACAGCTGCTCCCACAGCTGTAGGGCATCAGTTACTAGAGACAAACACAGGAGAATGCACACAGCTGTGAAGCAGGGAAGATTACACTAGTCCTAAAATCCTGGTCTGAGAAGGTATGGAATTGTCACTTCAGGTCAGGTCTACATTGTTATTTTCCTAGAAGTTTGTAGAAACTTACACTAGTTTATAAAAATTTTGACTAAGCCTATGTTGAGTGACATGTGTTTGAGAAGGTGAAACAAAGGCACAACTCAGGGCAACTTATAGGGCTGACAGAGCCCAAGTCCTCCCTCTCTGTGGTCTGCCAAATGCTTTAGGGGCCAGCAACCTCTACTTCCAGCAGCCAAGGTTTGCTGAGCACTATCCCACCAGAAGAGCCAAGAAAAGTAAGACAGACTTTTTTCTCCCTGGAGAGGTTGAGGATATACTTGACACAGGCTAGAGAGCATCAGCAACAACCCTGGTATTTCTGTCCTAGTGGGCATTTCCCACCCCCTTATAGACTAGGGGAGATAGAGAGAGGAAGAGCTGGAGGCACAGCTTAATGGCCATTAATCCTTTTCTTTAGCAATAAATCTACAGCCTCAATGTCACTGTCAGCTCCTGCTGCCCAGAGCAATCTTAAGGCAAAACCCACAGCTGAATCAGCAGCAGAGAGCTCCTGGGGTAGGCGGAGAGGCGCTTGGCTAAATCAGAAGCAGAAATCAGACAAGTTGGGGTGCTTGGTGCATGGCCAGATCAAACCCAGCAGCTCTCAGCATAGAGGACCTGATGCAAAGGGAACACTTCTCCCTGCACACGCCCAGGGAAGCATGCTGAACACTACAGACAAGTGTTCACTAAACTACCTCAGCACCAAGAAGTAACCAAGGGAGCTTCTCGCTGCTGATAAAGGTTTTACCTAACCTGGCCACTTTTGCATCGTAACAGATAAGGAAACAGCTGCAGGTCACGTTCCCTCACCTAAACTGATGGGCTGGTGGCATCCAGTAGTGCAAGTTCCCCCAGCCAGTCCCAAAAATGCTCCCACCAGCAAGAATCCAGGAGACTTCAGCCCCAACTACCCAGGACCCCGGTACCTCACAGGAGCAGGGTTACCCATGCACTCCAGCCCACCTGGGTTAAGTGGCTCACTTCTCAGCCCCAGCTGCGGGTTCAGGCCACCCCAGTAGTAATGGCTCTCATTTGAGAGAAGGATATTTGAGCTACCAGGACCGTAGAGCAGGAGCACAGAAGTGGTAGTCTCCAGGAACTGTCTAGGCTAGAAATATCACCGGAGGAGCTCCAGGGGTGAGCAGCAAAGGCAGCAGGATGCCCGCTCCATCTGCCAACATCCACACGTCCCCCGAAGCTCACAAACGGGGCGTCGCTCACCGGGACAGGGAAAAGCCTCAGACCCACCTTAACCTAGGCCGAAGCGCTGCAGCCAAGCCCAGCCTCGCCGCCCCTCGGGCGGGGGCACTGAGCGCTCGGGTGCGAGCGGCGCCTGACAGACACCCCCAGCCCCAGGCACCCGCGGCTGCTCACGCCTCCCCCGAAGGCGGCGGAGGTGGCTCTGTGCGGCTGCCCCGCGACGGGGACGGGCCCGCACCCCGGGTGGGAGCACAGGCGGCCGCTCCCCTCGCCAGGAGACAAAGGGACACACAGCCCCGGGCCGGGGAAGAGGCCGCCGGTGCCCGGGCAGCTGCCGAGCGGAGACCGAGGGCAGGACGGGACTGGACGCCCGGTCGGAGATGGTGCCGCCACAGCGGGACAGCCCGCGGGTTTGGAAGGGATGGCGAGGAGCCGCGGCCCCGACGGCGCCCAGCACGGCTCCGCACTCACCTGACTCCGCGGGTCAAGTCACGCCCAGCCCGCACCCTGGGCCGCCCCGCACCTTTAAGGGCGGCGGCAGGAAGCGGCGCGGAGCCGCGGCCGCCCCGGTGCCAGCCCCGCAGTGACCCCCGGGAGCAGGCGGCCGCGTGCGGCGCCGGGCCGGGCCGACCCGGGCCGGGCCGCCCCTCCCCTCCCCGCCGGCCCCCGCCCTCCCCTCCCCCGCCAGGAAGCGGGCCATCCCCGCGGCCCCGGCCCAGATGAAAGCGGAGCGGGCCGGGGGTCACTTCCAAAGCTAAAGTGATAATGGCCATTGTGCCGCCGCCGCCGCACTTAAAGGGCCCGCCGCCTCGGGCCGCCCTGTCCCGCTGCGCCCCGAAGCGCCCTGGCACCCTGCGCCCCGAAGCATCCTCTTGCCCCACACCTCGCCCGGGCTTGCAGACCTGTTGCGAGTGGCGGAGCCCCCTGGGGCCACGGGGTGGGAGCTGGGCGCTTGCGCGGGGCACCCATCGAGTCCCACGGGGAGCAGGCAGGTCCTAGGTGAGTGTCACTGCAGCCCAAGGGTTGGCACGTCCCGTATGTCTGCTTCCTTCTCCCGGCTGCCTCCTGATGAGGTCACGGTCCTTCTCTCCTGTTAGCTAGGAGATGTCCTTTCCTCTTCCCGAGTGCTGCCCCTTCACCAGCAAGGAGAGGCTGGTAGGAACCCTGGGCTCCTAAGGCAGTTAAAGCTGCCCATCTAAACCTCATTTGTCTGTGGGAGGCACCCAAATGACAGAAACCTTCTCCCTGTCCTCAGCTCTAGGCAGCCTCCTGGACAGCCTTACATCTGCCTGCTGGTGCCTGGGCCCTCAGTGTAGCTGTCTTTCTCCCCATTATCTCTGCCCTGCTGCCTCCTCAGCCTAATCTCGGGGCCGAGGTCCCCCTCCTTAACTCCTACTCTCACAATGGCTTCATCCTGTCTCTTGGGCATCACGTGAGGCTGTGCAAACAGCCAGCACATCAGGCACCTCGCTCCAGCATTGCTAAGTTGCCAACACCACCTCCACCCTAGGGCCTCTTCACATGTCCAGAACTCTAGAGCTTCCTCCAGAATCTGTCTCATCCCAGTCTACACTATCCCAAAACAGGAATCCAAGGAGCCCATCTGGTCTTGGGTGTGAGGCCTGGGTCCACAGGCCCAGACAGGGGTCATAGTTTGGTCAAGAGGGAAGAGTTGGGATCTTTGCTAACTGCGTCAGTGCTTTATGTCCCCTGTGTGTGTGGAGCTCTGGTGGCAGGTAGTATTTACTTTCCTTTCCCCCTCCCCAGCCTATCCCTGGGGACCAGCCTGAAACCTTCCACAACTGCCCAAAATCCAGTGAGGGGCACAAAGTAACTCCTGATGCAAGAGACAGCAAGGGCTTCCTGCCCCAGATGCCTCTGCCCTTGGGGAGCTTCACTGTGGCACTCATTTCTGCTGCAGCATTTGGCAATGAGAGGGCAGGAGGGCTCACAGAGACACCATGTATAGGATTCCTGTGCAATTCAAGAAGCGACAAAGATATTTCAAAGGGTAAATGTGCCCAGCTCCCTCTCTTGCTGCCTTCCTTTCCACTGTAGTCCAGGGACAAGCATTGCCACACAAATCAAGGCATACCTTCACTGCCCAGAAGCACATATCCCAGAGCATTTTTTTCCACTTCTCTTGTCTCACATTTGATCCCAGGAATGCAGGGGGAGGCCAGGCAAGGAGGGTTTGACCAGAGGAAAGGGCTCCCTGGAAGCTGTGGACTGGCTGCTTGAGAGTCCTCCCAGCCTCAGTTAGGAGTCATCAGCCCAGGTGACACTGAACAATGGCCTTCAGGACTCAAAGAGGTCACTCTCACTGGACACAGAGAAGCTATAGTGCAAGGAAGAGACACCTAAACCACTCCCTGGTGAGCTTTATCCCCTTCAGACAATCTTTCAAAGCCAGCTCCACTCTCTCAACCTGTCCAATCCTGGCTCTTTTCCCCTCTGGCAGGCTGGTGTTCATATCCACAGCTGCTGAGCTTCCCTTCTCATCCTTCATCCTTTTAACTTCTTCGGTTGCAAATGCAAAGCAGTGCTCACAGGGCAGTGAGACACTGGTAAATGCCGGAGTCAGCAGGGTCAGTGATTAACATAGGAGCTGGAAAACACACAAAGAGACAGCTTGGGTAGTTCTGTTATGCAGATGACTGCACACACCCGCTTCCAGCTTATAAACAAGTAGTTAGCATTTTTCTGTTCCTTGGAGGAGTTCAGTGGGGGACCAGAGTGCTTCCTACTTTGGTGCAGGATGCTTCAGCATTATAACCATGAAGACCTTTGCAGTTTAGCTATGGCTATCAGAAGCTTTTCTGTCTGTTGCGTTTTAACCTGCCTGCTTGCAGCCCATTCTCTCCCAGACTAGGCTCAGAGAAAAGGTGCTGGGATGTCCAGCTGTGGGGGGTCTCCAGGCACCATGTTACCAGACATGCTGTAAGGCAGGTTTTACTGATCCAAGGTTGGGCACAGAGATTTCTCCCAGGTCAAGAGCAACCTCTTTGTTCAGCAGATAGAGTTCTTGTTGGAAGGATGGAGAAAGGATGTCTCAAGGACCTGGTGCTGAGTTCTTGTGTAATAAGACAGGGTTCTGTCTGGAATGTGACAATCTTGACAGTGTCACACGTGGGGTAAACATTTAAACACTCAGCTATCCACCCTATCAGGAAAGTTCCCCAGTCCCACCTAGGGGACCTCCAGGAGTGGAGGGAGTCAGAGCACCCTACCTACTGCAGGGCTGTCCAGGGTGGACTAGATGAGACTATTCAGATAGGATATAGCTGAAACACCTGGGCAGCCAAATGCCATTTGGGGCAGGTCAGGCTGTGGGCCAGTTGCCAAAACCACTTCTGGAGCTGGAAAAGACTGACCCACACTATTTTATGACCATTTATGATCTATACATGGGCTAAATTGACATGTCTATCCTCTTCAAGCCATTGCTGGTGCCCTGGCTTCTGTTTTTTCCACCTTTCTCCCTCCAGAGCATTGCAGAATTAGAGTCTCTCTGGGAAGTCAGGGGAGCTGGGACTATAGATGGGCTGATGGAAATGAGAGCATGGGAGCTTTTAGGAGGGACCTAAGTGTCTACCGCCTTGTCTGCTTTCTCTCCTGTGCCTGGCATTGCTCCACAAGGAAAGAGCAATGAGCAGAGCCTGCAGCCTGAACTGGCAACAGAAATCGGGTTGCTCAGCTGCAATATGCCCACCAGTCTTAGGGAGAAGGAAGTTCAAGGGGTTCTGGTGAGATATTGCCCAAGAGGGACCTGGAAAACATGAAGTCCACCAAAATTTCTGTAGTAACTGGTTTACTGTGAATGACAGAAGCCCTGTTTTGGCATTCACATTATCTGGTACTTCTCATCCCAGACTTGAAACCATCTTTGAACCCACTGCCTCATGTCTGTGCTGAAGCCCAAGAGGTGCTCAGAGATGGGCTCTGCAGAGAAGTCCTGTGATGCACCCTCCAGTCTGTGCATGCCTGGGACAGTGCTGGACACTGGCAGACAGGTCTGCTCACATCATACTGAAAGGGAAAGTAACAAACTATAGGAAGTTTTCAGCCAGGAGTAGCAGAGCTGGAGTGATTGAATTATAAATAAGAGATGATGTGAGCGAAAAATCTATTTAGTGGTGCTGAAGTGAGAACTGTCAGGCAGGGATATTCAAGTGCAACAACCTCAGCAAGGGAGAGCAGTTAAAAGGAGTGACTTCAGCTGAGGAAAAAGGGCAACACAGACGGCAGAAGTATTTGGCCTGAACTTTAAGACAGCTTAAGCGCAAGGCCCAGCCAGAAGTGGACTCCGCCCAAGGGAAGTGGTGAACTTGTCTACACATTAGATCCCACTTTGGACAAGAGACTGGAGGCTCCTAAGTCTCTCCCACACCCTATCGTCCTCTTCCTTTGAAGTGAATCAGAACTCAGGGTTGTTCCCCATAGTCCAGCACCCATCAGTGCCACCTTCTTCCCATCCTGCAGAAAACACTAAGGGCTCTCATTGCTGTTCTCTCTCCAACTTAAAATAACTCTTTGTGGGACCAGGGGACATCAATGCTGTCTCCTGAGAGCCACTCCCTGTCCCTCTCCTAATGATTACTGCTTCCCAGTTCATCTTCTGGGTCATGTTCAGCACTGACCAGTCTAGTGCACCAGGACACACAGGAGAGCCAGGTCTGCCTGCCCCCTGCCCTGGTGTACCAGAGCCTTGAAAGTAGGTCCCATCTCTAATTCACCTCTGCTCATCTCAGGGCTCTTTTCCCTTCTGGCTTCTGTCCAACTGGGCTCCCTTTTTCTTCCCATTCTTTGAGATGGGAAGGAAAGTTTGAACTTGGTGTTGACACTGTGCTCTTGCTCCACCAGGCTTCTGTGAGGCTCCCAGGTGCACAGGAGGAAATTAAATGTGAAACAGCAAGTGAAGTACCATAGCACTGAGCACAGACTAGGAGTACTGGCAGCATCCTGTGGTCCTGGCCATAGGTGGAAGAGTGGGGGAGAGCTGGGAACTGAAGGAGATTCAAAGTCAAGATCAAAGCATTTCCCTCTGAAATCCTAACACTCTCCTTCCCTCCCACTTGCACATAAAAGCACTCTGCCCTCAGCTGGCTCTTCTCTGGGGAGGGTGAGTGGAGGAGGGGTCCCTTTAACCCCCTTTTTTTTCCTATGTTACTAAGTCTTCTCATAGGTGAAATGCTGAAAATCCTTGACCTCTCCTCCCAAATCCTGCTTCTTACCCAAATCCAAAGGGCCCAAAACCGTTTCGATGACTATGAGTTCATGGCAGACCTGGCCTGCTTTGGGGGTGTTACCAGCCAATGCCAGCATGGGGGAGATGCAGCAAGTAAAGCCTTTGAAGTGTACAGTAGAAAGACACTGTTAGAGGCAAAGCACAAGGAAGGAGGATTGAAAAGAAAGCAGAGCAGTTTGGCCCACAGGAGGGGGAAAGGCTAATTAAGACACACAGTGTGGAGAAGGAAAAGGAAGAATCATTAAGATATCACAGCAGGAGCCCGTGGTGCGGCTCCATGGAGGTTTAAGCCATGCTGAGCCTGGCCTATGCTGTTTGCTCCCCCTCAGTTTCCCATTCCCACCCTCTGCTTTGGGGTGGCACAGGAGTGTGAGGGACTCAAGTCAGTTCAGCTTGCTGATCCAGCTAAAAATAAGCCGTTTAGTTCACACCCTAATAAGAGACAGAGCTGAAATTCAGATGGGATTTTTCACTACCCCTTCCTTATTAATGATTTGACGCAGGACTAAAGCTTGTAGGTGATCCCACACTGAAGAAGCTGCAGGCTCCAGTGAGGACAGGTACCTATGAGGAGACTAGAAATTGGAAACATAGGCAGGAAATGGTGGATTCAGTTTTGGAAAGTCCAGGAAGGGGATAGTCTTCTGGCAGTGCTTCATTACGCAACATCACACAAAGCCAGCAGCATTAAGACCTGGGAAAGAGGGAAAGCAAGCTTCAGATTCAAGGCTGCAGTTTTGTGTTTCTCTCTTTCATGACATAAGCTGCTGCTTACTTCAGAGAACACCCAGGGCATTTACTGCACAAAGGCAGTGAAAGATGGGTTTGTCAGGCTTCTCCCTGCATCCCAGCTACAGGCCAGCAGGCAGAGAGGGACCACAGGGTAAAAAGAAACAAAGAGGGGCAGTGGGGAACGATGTGAGTCAGGGGCTGGGAGGCCCGGGATGCAGAAGGATCTGGCTTCCTTCACTGGTCTAGGGCAGGGCAGAAATGCATGAAGCAGGCAGGGGAGGATGGGGGATGGGATGTTTCACACCTAGCAAGCAGGAGCAGATGGGGCTGTGGTTAAACACCACAAGGAATTAACTTGCACTGCCTCAAGGAGCCCAGGACCTAGCCAGCCAGGCCCAGCTCACGCTTCCCTGGATTCATGGCATACACTTTGGTGACAGGTTAGCAATGCAGAGGGGGTTTCTCTTGGGTCTGTAGCTAGTCAGGGAGCTGAGATACGGCCCTTCAGTGCAAACAGACCCATAAAACTACTCAAGTTGTGATTCCCCAGTCCTTTCCCAAGCCCTGCCCCCAGGCACACACTGAAATGGCCATGGTGTTAGCTGGGGGAGAAACGTGAGAAGTAGAGCTGGAGTGCTGTAAAAGATGTAAATGTTTCTGTGCTGACAGCAGCTGAGTGTCTAGGGCACAGCCTCGGAGGGGGGATGGAGAGGCACCGAGAAAGTACTTCTCTTTTGTTCTTGATCTTGGCTGCCTTAGGAGGGTTCCCAGGAAAAATCGTGAAGCTGATACGCCAAAGGGAGCTCACAGCGTGTGCTTTATCAGTTGGAGGTCGTGGGGTGCCAGTGACAGAACAAAGGGAAGGGAGAAGGAAGAAGTAGGAGGGCGGGCTTGGGATAGACAGTTGTGGCCATCTCGTCTCTGTGTGAGATCCTCTGATTCCCCTGGTGCTGGAAAGCCTTTTCATCAGTCGAGGAGGGAAGGGAAGGCATATCCCCTCATCATAAAGTGGACAACACTGGAGGAAACAACAGTGGAGGAAAGGATTTAGTTCAAGCCTGGTAACCACTGACAAGGTGACACACACAATTGCCACAGCTGCCCCAGGAGAGGATGTGACTGCTTAGGAGCAACCATCACCCAGGTCTGAAGCAACAGCTGAGAAAAAAACCCCATGATTCTTTTAACATAAAAGTTAGTCATCAGTGAGGTCACGTTTTCACAGGGCTGATCTCTGCCCTCTGAAGCTTAACCTTTAGGTATGACTGATAGCATTGTGAATTCCAAAAGAGCTGAGAGAAGGGAGATGAGGGCAAGGAGAAAGGGGCACTGCTTAGAGACAAGGCCTTTTGCTGAGGAAACACACTGATGTGTCTTCTTTCATCCCTGGGAGCATATACATTGATTTTGTGAAGTGTGAAGTATGAATTATCTAGACCACTGAGCAGATAGCAGCAGAGCAATGAAGGAGATGAGGATGAAGGAAGAGAAGGAGGGCTGGGAGGCACAGAACTGGCAGAAGAACAATGCTACTAGGCATATGGGAAGAGGGACCCACAGGGTATGTGCAGAAGCCCAAAGGCTCTGCAGAAGAAATGGCATCAACAGGATGGTAGGTAAGAGACACATGAGTAAGGAAGGCACAACAGCTCACAGGATCTCTCATCTCTAATCACATGGCTTGTCCAGAAATTTACTTTTTCTGAAATATTTCATAAGTCGGACTTTTGGGTTATGAAACCAGATTCCAGCCCAAACCTGAAAAAAGAATTTGTTGGTTTCTGTATTAAAACTGGGGTCACTGAGGAGCCAGAGAGGGTCCATTCACTGACACAGCTCATTGCTGCTTTCTTGAAGTCCCTCACTCTGCCTGGGCTTTCGCTCTGGTCCGTTCCCGTTCCTGGAGCAGGGTGGGGAGCACACGCTGTCATTCACCATCTTAATTAAACATAATTCACGCTGGGGATCGCTTCCTAATCCCAACGTCCCGGCTTGAAAAATCCCCTGCAATGGCCACTGCAAGTTGTGTGTCCTTTGGAAGCAACCCGAAACTTCAATGCCCACCCCAAAATAAGACGCATGTGCAGAATTAGCACTGGTACTTCTTTCTTGTCTCCCCTGTAACAGGCGGCAATACCTGCTGCCCACGGCGACTGTCCCTCAGCCTCTGGGATCTCCAGAGGGATCAGCTCGTGCCTGTCCAGCTCCTTCCTCAAGAGAGGAGTTAGTGCCCGGGTTCTCCGGCCCCGCCGCCTGTGGCTCGGCCCTGGACCCTGCCCGGCATCACGTTCGGCCGCTGTGAGCAGGCGGGCGGGGAGGAGGTGAGGGACGCGAGCGCACGGACCGCGCCGGTCCCGCCGCCGCTTCCGCCCGCCCGCCCGGGCTGTGAGGGGAGCGCGCGCAGGGGGCGCTGTGCGCGCGGCCGGCGCGCCGTCCCGCCAGGGGGCGCTCCCGCTCGGCGGCGCGGCAGGGGCGGGGCTGGCGGGCGGGATCTCGGCGGTGACGCCGCGCGCGGAAGCGGCGGCAGCGGCGGCTGTCCCCGGGCGGGGCTGATGCAGGGCGAGGAGAGGTGATGAATATTCATGTGGAGCGCCCGCGGAGGCGGGGCTGGCCCGGCAGGTCCGGTCCGGTCCGGCGGGCACCGATGGCGGGGGGCAGCGGCAGCGCGGGGGGCGCCGGGGCCGGCGGGCGGTGAGGATGGAGCAGGCTGGGCCGGGGCGTGGCGGAGGTGAGGTGGGGTGGGACCCCCGAGCTCACTGCCGGTCCCGCGTCTCCCTCTGTTGCAGGGCTGGCTCCCGGCTGGACGGGCTGTTCCTGCGGCGGTTCCTGCGGCTCCTGGCCGTGCTCTTTCCTGGGTGGCCCTCCCCGAGCGCCCTCATGTTCCTGACGCTGCTCGGTGTCGCCTTGCTGGGTGAGCCTGGGTAGTGGAGATGGGGGGCTGCACCGCACGTCTGCTCCCTGTGGTCCCCCACTTTGCCTTGTCACCGCAGTCCATCAATTCCTTCCCCTGCTTGCCTTTCTCCTCCAGAGCAGCTGGTTATTTACCAGGTCGGTGTCATTCCCAGCCACTACTATGAGGTCCTAGGGAGCAAGGACTTCTCCAGATTCAAAACGTTGACTGCCGTTGCCGTGACTCTGATCATTGTGAACTCCACGGTAAGACCAGAGGCTCACATGTTTTGGGAGAGGAAGGGAAAGCTGCCTATGACTCCTGGCATGATCCTGACCACAAAGGGTTCAAGTCTGACCATGCCCTGGATCACTAGTTACAACCTGCTATTTTTTATTTCATTTTGAAAAAAAAATTGTTCTCACTTATATCTCCCCATCCATCTCTTTGCCCTTGTTCCAGCTAAAAAGTTTCGACAAGTTTATCTGCAACATGATGTATGTGAACTGGAGGAAATCCCTCACTGAATACCTCCACAGCTGCTACTTCCAAGGCCAGGTCTACTACAGCCTGCACGTGCTGCGTGAGGACATCGATAACCCGTAGGCTGCCAGCAGCTTCTTTCAGTATCTTGCTTGGCTTCTTCTGGGCTGCTGCACACCTTTTCCTGACTTCTCTTTGTCTCTGGGTAGGGGCTTGAGCCCTAGAAGCTTTTTCCATCTAGGCACAAATCTAGGCACTCTCTTCTACCCTGGTGGGAGGCAATACCTATTGCTGGGAACGCCTGTGACTGCTGGTTATGATGGTTTTAGGGGCAGGATGTTTCAGTTGCAAGGAAAGTGGATGCCCAATGGAACAGGGATCTAGTGCTGCTATAAAACACACAGTCTGCAAACTCAGTCCTTGACACTGTGTGATGTTACAAAGGGCCTGGCTGGAGCCAGCAGTGTCTCTCCTTTCCTTCATGCAGCTGGTGTATTAGGACAGTCCCTGTTCCGTTTGAACTTCAAACACCAGAATCTGCAGCTGAGCACAGTCCAGCTGTATTTTAGTGGTTTGATAACCCATGGAAGCCACATCCAGGAAGGGCTTTGTTTTGTACTGTATGAGGGTTGCATTTCCCTTTCCTGTTCCTAGAAAGGAAGTGTCAGTGGTGACCTGAAATATAAGAGGAGGAGCCTTCAGTCTCCTTGTGGATCCCATCCCTCACCCTTAAGAGGTCCCACTCCAGTTTGCTTTGTGCACTGTCCTGCCTACTGCAGAGCTGTTGATCTACCTGGACTGTGCAGCAAAGGTCGAGTGTGCTTCCTCACAGCTGTGTGTGGACCTTGGCCTTGCAGCCTGTCCTCGCACACAGGGCACTGCTGTCATAGTCGTGCACTGTGAAGAGCTAAGAATCCTGTTAGACACCATATGAGAGGTCGCAGAATCACAAAATATTCTTAGCTGGAGTGGACCCATGTGGATCATTGAGTCCAGCTCTTTAAGTGAATACTCCACACAGGGATTGAACCTGTGGTATTATTAGTGCCATGCCTTAACCAGCTGAGCTAATCTCAGTGTAGAATCTCCCTAATTCTTCCCCCTCCAGAATTTAAAGTTATTAAATATTAGCTGAAAGACTAGAAATCAAGGGAGAATGTTTTCGAAATAATGCGTTGTTATACCGTTGCTTTGAGACTCCATGCTCTCCTGTGCTAGAGTGGGCACCTCTGGTCTAGTCACTGCAGTGGTGCCATTTCCCATGTTGACGGCAAGAGAGGAGACCATGCCCAGGGTCATAATCTGTCTTGCAGGGACTCCTAATTCTTGCTAATAGTGGAAACTTCAAGAAACTGAAGCAGCTTCTGCACCTCTGCTGCCTTTTGCTGCTGGCTGCCTGTCCTTGCTCCTTCATTGCAGAGCAGGATGGTTTGTATGGCTGCTGCAAGAAAACATGCTGGGTACCTAAGGGGGAGTAGCAAGCAAGGAGAGAGATCTCAGCTTGGGTCAAACAATTCTACATGTTTGGCAGTAGGCCATCATTATCGAGCTGATGCACTTCCTGGTTGCTGTTTGGTTTACTCCCACTATCATTGAATGTTCATTTCTGATAGTGTTTTGCAGTGGCATGCAGTTGCATGGAGAGGTTAAAAGCCCATGTCCGTCACCAGGGCATGCAGGACTTCCCAGGCAGTGCAGCACATTGAAGCCAGAAGCTGTCTTTTTCTTTGGGGGCGTGAGGGGAAGCAGAGGACAGAAGACCCTCACCACATGATTATGCTGCTCAGGTTTATTTTTAGCTAGGGAACATGTTCACATTGTGCAGTGAAATGTAGGAGACAACTGGGTCAGTCTGTTCTCCTGACCTTTTCAGACCAAATGTGTGGGATTACTGTGGAGTGTGTTTCATTACACCTTGCTTCTGCTCCAACATTCAGTCTTACTGTTTAGTGTGGATTTGGTACCACTGCAGAAAATCTCTTCATCTTGCAATTCCTTCATGAGAGTTTTTTCTCTGCACCAGGTACTTAGAGGACAAGCTAGAGCAACAGAAACCTATTATGCAAACCAAACTGAGTGTTAAATGCATGGAGTTGTCCACTTTGAAGGAATGAAGAGTGGGTTCTGAGTGGCATACAAACACTTGCAGCACCTAGCAGGGAATTTGAGTTGATGCTTTCATGTGTTTCTCATGTTTTTAGTACATGTTACTTAATGGCTTGTAAAAAGCAATATCCTTCTATGAGACAATAGCACAATTTAAGTTATAATTTTATGGGACTGTTACAGTCTGAGGAAAGGGAAAGATTGTCTGTAGATCAGGCAGGGTGAGAGCTGCCCCAGAATTAAATCCATTGCTGTTCCAGAACTGCAAAAGTTAAAACTGCAAAATGTTAAAACATTAATGTCCTTGTGGTTGTATCTGCACGGAGGTTAACCAGGAGTTCATACTTGCTCTTCATTCTGAACTCCAGCATTAAGTTATGGCCTTTCCACTGGAGCTTAGCTTAGCAAGCTGAAGCCCTCATCCACATGCTCTGGACAGATGAGGTGCTGAGGAGTAAATATACTGAACTCCTTCCTAGTTACCCCAAGTGCAGCTCCTGCTCAGCAGTGGAATAGATGGCACTCAAGCGTCTGTTACCCAACTGCCTGCTGCTAGTGAGGTGAGAAGGCTTGGTGTGCTGCTTCCTGCTCTTGGGGGCTGGGGTGGGTGGAAGCACTTCCTTTTTTGCAGCAAAGGAACCAGAGGTACTCCATGCAGAGCCAAGGGATTGGCTCTTGTGGAAGGGAAGCTTTGATGGAAGTGTTTGCAAATATCCAACAGCTGGTGAAGGACTGGTCTGTGCCCTCGTGGTTCTGATGGCATCTCAGCCCAGTACTGAAAGTTAGGGGGAGTGTCAGTGGTTTTTCATTGTATGGGGGTTGTTCCAGGAGAGGAGTAAAGGACAATGATGCAGAGACCTTCAGTACAAGTGTTGAACAATGTTGTTGAAAGTGGAACAAGGGATAAATACAATGAACAGCATGAAAGCAATGGCAAAAGTTGTTCTTCCTGGGTGCCATGAAGGCTCTTGGGTGCATCCTGCTGGGCCATGAAAATGATCTCCTGTGGGGGAGCTGCAGGTCCTTCCTGGGCAAGGTTGTTCTCCTGCAGCCTGTCCTGTGTTCATGCAATGAAACAGCCTGGTTTGTGCCCTGTTAGGGATTTACTACTGGCTCTTGCTTTTGGGCTGTAAAAAGATGGCTCTTTGTGTTGAGCAGGGACCAGCGCATCAGCCAGGATGTGGAGAGGTTCTGCAGGCAGCTCAGCTCCATGGCCAGCAAGCTCGTCATCTCACCCTTCACACTGGCCTACTACACATACCAGTGCTTTCACAGGTAAGGATGTATCCTGGCTCTGCTTGCATACCTCTTTTCTGTGTTCTTTTTTTGGAGCCTGCCACCCACATTACAACTCCCCAGATGGGTATTTGTACACATGGGTGAGTGGTCTCTACACTCGGAAGAGAACTCTGCCTTGGAGATGCTGGGATATGCAATGTTGGTCCCCAAACTTCTGTGAAAGCTGAGAGGTGACAGTTGAGGGCTCTGATTGCTTGAGCCTAATGGTGCAGGAGTGTTCTTTTGCTTGGACAATTACCTGACTTCTCTTTCTCCTATGTAGCACAGGCTGGCTAGGCCCGGTGAGCATCTTTGGGTATTTCATCATTGGGACAATGATTAACAAGGTGCTGATGAGCCCAATTGTGTCTAAACTTGTGCAGCAGGAAAAACTGGAGGGAGACTTCAGGTGAGTCCCAGCAGAGCTGTGTTTTCCCTGCTCCTTGGCAGCTCCTGTGAAAGCTTTTTTGTCCCCATTCAGTGCTGTGTATGTACCTACTTCTTTTGTCTGTGACTTTCCCCACACTTAGAGAAAGTTACCTGTGCAATGGTGCCTCAAAGTCAGTGTACTGAGCCCCTGCCAACCATTCACAGCTTTGTGTCATGACAGGCAATGCCCTTGGCTCGGTCTCACAGCTCAGTCTTCAAGCTGTTCGCTTGCTCATTGCTGGTGCTTCTGCTAGGGATGTGTTGAAGAAAACTGCACATGGAGCTTCCTTGGGTGCAGATGAATATTCAGTGAACTGCATCTACTAACTGAAGTCAGGTTTCTGCTTCACCACTGCCTTCACTGGGTTCCTAAAAGAGCCCAGTCTTTCCATATGCTCTGTAACTCACCTCCTCCCCTTTGCTTGCAGGGTTGGCTGTGTGTGTAGTAGGGGCTTTGTAGCTTTCCCTGGGGCTCAAGTCACCCAGGGACAGCAGCATAAGCTGTTGTGGCACAGGGAGCCCAGCCTGGGGCAGTTGCCTGCAGTGATTCTGTATGGTGGAGATGCTGTGCTAGCAGCAAACAGTAAGCCCAAGAGCTAAGATGTGCAGAGAGCAGGATATCAAACAAACACACCACTGAGCTGGCCCTGAATGATGGCACTTCATGTTAAGCCTTGGTCTCTGGAGCCTTGCTGAGCCTGTTGAGTATTTCTGTCAAGAGATGCCTCAGATCACGTCTCTAACATGCAAGATAAGTTTTCTCTAGGAATGGCTTTGGCTACGTAATTCACTGAGCATTTGTGCACAATTACAATGTATTTTGGTTGTACAGGTTCAAGCACATGCAGATTCGTGTCAATGCAGAACCAGCTGCTTTCTACAGGTTAGTAGTGTTAATTTCTTTGTATCCTCAAAAGGATTGTCCCAATTCAGAGCATCCTTGTTGTGTTCACATATCCCAAAGGAGCCCAAGTTCTGTTGCTGCAGCTTTCTATCCCTTCTACTGCAGCACCATACAGCCCTGACACTCTGTTACCCCCAACACACTCTGTTCTTTGCATTCTGTGCATCATCTGCAGAAATAATCCACAGCAATTGGAGACAAGTATCTTTCCTTTACCTCCCTTCTAACATCTTCAGAGGCAGATACAGATTTGGTGCTGGCTTAGAGACCATTGCTGATGTTTTGCCAGGTCCTTACCTGGAAGATTGCTCAAAGTCTTATTGCATCTGTTTCCGCTGAGGACTTGTTGCATGTTGCTTCTGGCCCCATCCTGCTGCTGCTTGCCAGTATGTCTTCTGTGGGTGTGCTAGCTGCTACCTGGCCAACTTACCTCTGCTTTGCTCCTCTTGGTCAGTCTGTGCCCTGCCCTCTGTATGCTGCACTGGTGCTCTGAATTTGCTCAGTGCCATTCACCCCAGAGCTGAGCACACACAATCAGGAGCCCAGCAGCAGCTCTGCCATTTAGTGATGCCCTGAAGCCTGTTGAGCTGCTGCTTGGTTCACCAGGAAAAGAGGCATGAATTTGGTGTAGCTTGTGTTGGGGTGGCAGGAGGCTTCTGTTTCTCTCTTGTCACAAGTCTGCCTTTGCCCTCTATGTTGCAAAATTCCACTTCCAGGAATTTTAGCATGTGTCTTTCTCTCTGGTCATCTCTGCCTGTGATCTGTATTTGGCTCCTTCATGCTGTATTGAGTGGGAATTTCGATTGTTGTGGTGCTGTCCCCACAGTGGTTTGATTCAAAATCACTGATTTCATAAGAACTTATATTGACAGGCATGAAACTGATTTAAGTCATCAAGATCAATCTTGGTTTGCACTGGCAAGTCTGAGTTATTTCTTTGTACTGTGATTCTTACTGGTTGATGATAATTTTTTTGTAATGGAAAAGATACTGTAATTACATGCCCTTATTTAAGATGCAGTACTTTCCCTCATAATTCATAATTTTGAATTTTATTCTATTACTAAGTAGAGAATGGAAAGTTAATTATTATACCAGTAAACAGAATGTCTTGGTTCAGTACAGTGTTCTAATAGAAAAGCTTCATTTTGTGTGAAACTAGAACTTAGCTGAGTTGCACACAACCAAGTATTTTCATGGTATGCATTATAATTGAAAATAAAGGAGTTTTTTAAAAGATTGCATTTCTAGAATCCTGCAAGAGGAGGAGCATGTGGTGAGTGGCTGGTTTTGATTGTTCAACTTCTTTGGTTTGTGATCTTGCCCTCTTGAGACTGCCTAGACATTGTTTCAGTAAAGGAAGAAACAGAAGCAGAGCACTGCCACCTTTTTACTTCTTTTGTTACTAAGCCTTTGGTAAACTTGCTTTAAAAGTGAAGTGAATGGGAGGAAAAGAGGAAACCAATACAGCAATCTCTCCTCATCTGCAACAGAATGATAGCTCTATGATAGTGGTTTGTGTAGTGGGCAGAAGCCTCTGTTGGATGTCAGGGGCAATACGTGCCATGGCAGGTGGGAGTCTGAAGTGAGCTGTGGAGCTCTCTCTGCATTTTGCCACCTGAGGGCAGCCCAGGCCTTGCAAAGCAGCAGAAGGAGCTATCACGCTTGCTTGAAGGTTGTGGTTTAGGAGATGTCTCCTTGCTCCAGGCTCAGCCTGGCCACTGGAGCATCACCACTAACATGTGTGGTGTGTGACCTGATGGAGATAGCCCTGGGAAGGGAGGAGTTCTGGAGCTGGAGTACCCATACCGGGGCTTGCACTGCTCAGGACTTGGCTGTCCCATTCCTATGGAGTGGGTAAATGGGAAGAGGTGGGCTGAGGCTGCTGACCATGCAGGCCACGTGGGCTGATTATCACCCCCTGGACTCTCCTCTGCCCTGTCCTTTCTGGGTCCAGCTGTGTAACAGTGCCATCCCTCTTTTCCAACCAGGCTGTATTTGGGAATTGTGTTTGACCTTGTGTACATTGCTTCAGGCTAGAGCCTCGCTGCCAGTGTCTGGCCTGGCTTTACCTCCTCCAGCAGCAGCCATGGGCTCTGGGAGAGATTTGTAGGACTGCTTGCTTTAGATGGAGTTCTTTGATGATACCCTTCAGGAAAGTAGTCCTGACTGTTCAGTTCCTGATCAATAAAGAGTTTTTAGTTGGAGGTGAAGGTGACAGGCCTGTTCAAAGCTTCAGTTTTAAAGCCCATGGTCCTAGGATGTCTGTGGCATGTTGCAATTATTATTTTTATAGGGCTGGGCGAGTGGAGCACATGCGCACAGACCGGAGGCTGCAGAGCCTGCTGAAGACCCAGAGGGAGCTGATAGGCAAGGAGCTGTGGCTATACAGTGAGTGGACAGACTGCAGGGTGAAGTGGGATGTGTGGTAACTACATTGTGGTGGTCCACACCCTGGGAAACTCTACTGGTAGAGCAGTTGGGTGGGTGCTATTTTCTTCTGCCTCTTGCTGGTCTGCGAAAGCCCTGAGGGTGAACCGAGGGTACCTCCTGCAGTGATTCATGGGAATCCTGTTGTATAAAAGCCTCATAAAGAGGCAAAGTTGTGAAGGACCCAGAATCTGGGTTTTTGTGGGGCAGGTGTTCACTGCCAAGAAAAGAGGGAGGGGCTTGAGCTTTGGGGCCTGTGCATGTGGTTGGGAGCTGTGGAAACTTAGTTCCAATAGAGCCTGTCCCTTAAGCATAATTGTCCCCTAAAAATATTCCTTTTCCCTTTTTCACTGAGTCCAGGTTTTTTCTTTAAATGACCCCTATAAAGGCAGCTCTTTCTGATCTCAGCAGCACAGTGAGCTTCTGAACAGTGTAATGGAGGGAGAACCCTGAACAGTAGTGTCTGTGGGAATTTGGGATCTTAAGTCTTTTCTGCCTGTTTTGTGCTCCCAAGACACACTTCATGGCAAACCATCTCACCCCAGAGCTTCCTTTTGTCCTCCACTCCTGTTTATTGTGAATCTGTCAGGTCCCTGAAGCTTAGCTACAAGCAGGCAAAGTTGCTTTTGGCCCATAGTAGTCCCTGAGCTGTACGTCTGGATGATGATTCTCTGCTCAGGGGCCTGCCCTAAAGTGCCTTTTGCTTGGCAAATGGATTTTCACCCTGCTGCTTGCATTATCTTGAAAAATGAGTTCTTCTGCTCTGGTTTATCATAAAGGGCCAAGGCAAGAACATGGCTCTTCCTCTGACTGGGCTTAGGGTTAGTACTTGGGCCTGGCTGGAACAGAGGTTTCTATTTTAACTCACTGTTTTCTTTCAATGTGCTTGTGCCCAGTTGGGATCAACACCTTTGATTATCTGGGCAGCATCCTCAGCTACGTGGTCATTGCCATTCCCATCTTTTCTGGGGTCTACGGTGACCTGAGTCCAACAGAGCTCAGTGCCCTTGTCAGCAAGGTGAGCTAAGGGTGATCTCTCTGACCCCACTGTGGAGGGTGAGCAGGCACTGAGGATGGAGATTTCATGTGGGCTGGTGGCCCTGGGGCTAGATAACCTACAGCATCTGATCTTCAGGTTAGACTGTCCCAAGTCATGGTGTCATGGAAATGGGAGCTTGTAGCCAGCTGGTATGTGATTAACTTGGGAGTGAGAACTGTCAAGGACACATTTACGTAAGTGTTTCCTAACACAGACTTCTATGTCTAAAAAAAACACAGGAGGTCAAAAAGTCTCTGGTTTTCAGCAGTGCAGGTGGGAATGGGATCTGTTACAGTGCTGTGGGTTTGGGTTATGCCCTGGACTACTGCCTGTGGTGAGCCTGGCCACCAGTGAGGCTGAGCTGGCTTGCATTCATCTTCCTGACCTGACTTGTTACCAGATACTCAAAATTGGCTTGTGATAGAGTTCAGAGCTAAAAATAGCTAAGTGGGCACTGCAGGCTGGTGTCTGCTCTGAGCCATATACGGTGCTGAGGCAGGGTTGGTGGCATGGAGCTGTGTGACTTGGGCAAGCATGCTGGGCCCTAGGCAGGCCATCAGGCACTCTGCAAACACCATCTCTGGGTGACAGGACATGTGTCTGCCTGGCAAAAACTGCTGTACTGAGCAGGGAAGCCCTGCTTCTTTCAAATGTGGTCATCTTCCCTCTGGTGTGAATGTGGTGACTTTACCAGCCCTCATTCATCTTGCTGAGACAGCTGATGTGGCCAAATGTGTGGACTCCTTGGCTGCCTCCTTGTAGTCATGGAATAAGGGTCAGGGCTCCAGCTCAGCAGCACTGACCCTTACTCTGGCATGTGATTTCTCCCCAGAATGCCTTTGTTTCCATCTACCTCATTGGCTGCTTCAGCCAGCTCATAGATCTCTCCAGCACTGTGACTGATGTAGCTGGCTACACACACAGGTGAGCTTATCTGTGGGCACATCTCTGGAGGAAAGGGCAGTGCAGGACAAGACTCTACCCAGCTCTGTGCTAAAAACAGAAACAAAAACAACAACAAAAATAAGAAACAGTTGCTTGTGTGCAAGCATGGGCAAGTTTGGATATTGTGAGGAGGCTCCTGGAATTGTCCCTGGCTTTCATGCAACCTCTTGTGTGTCTAGGATTGGTGAACTGCAGGAGACCTTGCTGAGCCTTGGCAGAAAAAAAAATGGTAACTACTCAGAAGCCAAAACCAGCTGGGATTTGGATGGGTGAGTTGCCTCTCAGTGACTGGCTGACTTGCAGCTTACATCCCAGAGTGTAGGGTTGCCATAGAATGGAGGTGGCCCTTGGTGTCACAGTCTGTTGCATGCACTTGGTTGGAGCAGGCAGTGCTCACTGTCAGTTGTCATTCCCAGGGTGTGTGGGACAGGGCAACTGTCAAAGTGGCACAGGAGGTTTAAGGTGCCTGATCTTTGCTAGTCTCAGCATGGTCACTTACCCACGGATCTCTCGTTCTTTGTCTTGGTGGTGGCCCAGCAGCCATTCTGGGGAGGACCCAATGCCAAGGGACACAGCTTTCCTTCTGGAGCGAGTGACACTCTCAGTACCATCCTCTGGCAAGCTGCTTATCAAGGACTTGAGCCTCAGGATCTCACAAGGAAACAGTGTGATGATTGTGGGAAACACTGGTACAGGGAAGACCTCTCTCCTGAGGGTCCTTGGAGGACTCTGGGAGAGCACACGGGGTAAGGACTGCTACTTGCCTCAGCCTTCTCTTTCTCAACCAAGGCTACCCTGAGTTTGCAAGGTGGCAGTTTGTGAGGCCAGTGCCACTATGCGATGGTGAATGTGTCACTGACACACTGATTTCAGCCACCCATCTCTGTCACAGCCTTTGGCTCTCATTGCTTTACTCGGTGTTGCAAACACACTTCTGTGGGGACTTGTTGGCTACTTCATGGGACTACACGGGGCAGTGGGGAGTTGCTGCCTGGTACTGCAGATGTGATGAGTGTCTCTGTGCAGGGAGCATCAGGATGCTGACCTGCTTTGGCCCCCGAGGAGTGGTGTTCCTACCACAGCGGCCCTTCTTCACTGATGGAAGCCTGCGTGAGCAGGTGAGCCCAGGGTCTGTCTTTGCTCTGGCCTCAGCTCTGCTCCCTGCTATGATCATGCCCTGCAAGCCTGTTGGGTGCAGACAGGCCTGCAAGAGGGAGGATGCCTGTGGCTGCTCTTTCCCTTGTACCCGAGGTCATGCTATTGCATCTCTGATGGACAGTGTCCAGTCCCTCTAACATGGTTTCTTTTGCTCTGTTAAACAGGTGATCTACCCCTTGAAGGAGATCTATCCACCTTCAGGTTTGTGGAAATCCATTAGAGCAATTAACCAATGCTGTGGTATTGCCTCACTGTCCTGTACCCAGTGAAGCTTCTCCCCTGCTGTAACCTATCAGTAACACTCATACATTTTGCTTTTGTTGCTCTGGTGTTCCCTAGAAGATTAGTGTGTGTTAAGATCAATTCTGTGTCCCCCTCCTTTTGTGATGGATCATCCTCACTTGATAAGAACTTGCTCTCTTAGGATAATGAGGACAAGCTGGCTGTGCTCTTCCTGCTGTGCTAGACATGATACATGTTGCTGTTGGGCTACATCTGATTTATTTGGTACAGCCTGACTTTCATCAAGCCATGTTTGCCTTCATCTTATTTTCCATCTACTTCCATCTTTTACTGTTCCACTTTTTCAAAATGATGCCCCAGGGCTTTGCACACTCTTGTGGTCAGAATATATGGGATATATGGATATCCTTTCTTCCCCTGCCCTCTTTCGAAGCCTGACCACATGTGGTGTGCTTTAGCTTGGAGATGTCCAGCTGTGTTGTCTGCTGCTTTCAAATACTTGGGAGTCACAATCTTGCTGAGAGTAAAGTAACTACAGCCGTCAGCTATTGTTGTGGCTCTCCAGCAGCTTCAGAGAGGTCCATGGCAGATTCACAGCCCGTCTACTCAACTTCCCTAGATGCTGACTGTACCAGCTTGAGCTGTATGGGTATGTTCTGCTCCACAGCTGACTCACCCTGAGGTATTTCTCTTCCTACATAGGGTCCAAAAGGACCTGGCTCTTACCTGAACCCTGTTTCCATGACTCTACCACTTGTAGTGCGCAGTCTCAGCTCTAAGAGAGTGCCTGTTGGGCAGGGCCTTGGCAGTTGAAGCCTGGATCCTTGTGTTCTGGCTGTGGCCATGAACTGAGGCAAATCTCAGGTGTATCTGTTGAGCCCAGCTCTCACTTGATATGCTGCTTGCAGGCATGGTTAACATTTTTAAGGAAGGTCAGTCTTTTGGGGCTATCTCTGCTAAAGCTCAGGATCTGTTATAACTAAGTGGTCAGGTCAACTACACTTAGCCTCAGGAGATACTCCAGTTCTTCCCTCCTGCCCCACCAACTCCTTAATTCAGCAGTTCCTTCAGTATATACTGCCTCTGCTTATGCTGTATGGCTTTCTTGCTAGGGTCTGCAGATGATGAGAGGATTATGCGATTCCTGGAGCTGGCTGGGCTGGTGAGTCACTGGAAGCACTGCTGCCTTCTTTCCTGGTGCCACCAGTGAGGGAAGAAGGGATGATTTTTTGTGGCAGCACAGCATGATTGTGTGGGGACACATTATGTGGGGACATTATCTGTACCTGGGACACAACTGTCTGTGGGACTGAAAGAGGAGGAGAGATATGGTATAACTTCAGCTCAAGTGGGAAAAGGGAGACTGGCAAGAAGTGGGTGGTTATGCTCAGGCTGACAGGATTGGGGACTGTGTTCACAAGTCTGTTGTGCTCTCTGTAGACTGATTTGCTGGCAAGGGCTGGAGGACTGGATGAACAGGTGGACTGGAACTGGTAAGGGAACTCACTGTCTGTGTGTATTTGGGTGATTGCTGAGTGGGGAACACTTCTAAGCAGATGCACATTGCTATCTGTGTCCATCTGCGTTCTGTGAGATGTGGACATTATACAGGAGCAAAGCCTTCATGCCCCAAGCATCTATGCCAACAATCACCGGCTGTGGTGTTCTGGAGGCAGCTGACTGTGTACAGGGGTGCAGAGCCAGTCCCAGCATGGAGGGGGCACAAGGGACACACAGGGACAGTTGTTTGCTGGTCTCCAATATCAGAAGCCATTAGATTTTCAGCAAATGAGCTCTCTTTCTTGAGGAAGGTGTTGAATCTCAACCCTGCTGCAGGTATGACATCCTGTCCCCAGGGGAGATGCAGAGGCTCTCATTTGCACGGCTCTTCTACCTCCAGCCAAAATACGCAGGTGAGTGACTGACTACAAAAGAGGGGAGAAAAAAAGACAAGGCCTTTGGTGTATAGAGAAGCTGCTGCAGAGACAGCTCATAAAATCCCTTTTGTGCTAGGAACATGCTTTGTCTTGGCCATTATTTTAGCAGCACAGCACACAGAGGATTCATTTGTGAAATGTGAAAATATTTCATTATTTGTGTGGAGGGTGGTAAGTCAGGAGGCTGTATACAAGACATTTTCTTCTTAGGGAACTAGTGATGAATGTTCATGGTCTGTGTCCAATGGCACCAGAAGAACTTTGTCAGCCTTCTCACCAGTTGCTATGTAAAGAAGTGCATGTGTTGGCGAGTGTGGCAACAGCTCTCATATCTGAAGCTCACGAACATCTGTATGGTTGTGGGGCAATATGGAAGGTTTAGCCCTGGTGTGGCAAAAGAAGACAAGGAGCAGTGGGAGAAACAGTCCTGAGAGACCATAGAAGCATCTGTGATTAGCTAATGGGGCAAATTCCTTGGGCTCTGCTGGGGGCTTGAGTTGTTGGAGGACTTGCCATGAGGGCCAGGTTGGATGTGGGTGAACAGAGCCAGTTTCAGTAGCAGGTAGCTACATGTAAGTACCTCTCTTTCCCCTGAAGCCTGTGGCACAGCTCAGTGATGTCTGGGCAGAAAGAACCTGTGGATTGCAAACTAAAAGCTGTAGAGATGATTTGAATTTATTTGCTTCACATCTGTAGTATTTACCCTTAATAGCCAGGAAGGTGCCACAGGCCATCCTACATACTCCATGTAGGATCTGTGATGGAAGAGTAGTACACTGACTGCTGTTCAGCCTGGCGCTCTGGCATATGGTCTGCTTGCGAAGGTCACGCCTTGGCTTTTTCCCTGATGGGGATGAGGCAGTGACTGGCAGCTGTTGAGGGAGAGGAATGAGGTGAATGGTGTAGTTTGCATGGGTTCAAGTACTTGAGGGGAAGGACAGCTTTCCTAGTTGCCTGACACCAGCTGTGCTTAGGAATACCAGAGTCCTTAGGTTTCTCCTCACTTGCCTTCTGCAGATATTCTTGGTGAGCTTCAGTTAATACATGAAACGTTCTTGGGAGTTGCTGCTCTTACCTAAAGGAGATGTCTGGTTGGGATAGGATTTGTGGGGCTTATAACTTTTCTTTCAGTGTTAGATGAAGCCACCAGTGCCTTGACAGAAGAGGTGGAGCATGAACTGTACCGTATGTGCCTTCAGCTGGGCATGACACTGATCAGCGTGGGACACAGACCCAGCCTGGAAAAGGTGAGACACGGAGGCAGTGCTCCATGTCTCCCTCAGGGTGGTGAGGTAGAGGGGGTCTCTGACAAGCAGAGGGGAGTGACTAAGGCTGGAGGACCTCATTGTGGGTGGATCATGCCCTTGTAGAGACATCCCTCAATGTTGTGCTATTGAATTGCAGTTCCACAACTGGATTTTGAAACTTCATGGGGAGGGAAGATGGGAGCTCACTCGAAGTGAGAAGATGAAGCGGCTCCCCTCTGGGGAAGGACACTGAAAAATATGCCCTTGTCTGGCCAGCCACACAACCTGCACAGATGTGGAGGAGCTCTCAAGTAGCAGACATGGAGCTGCCAAGCCAGTAGCCATGTCAAACAGTGCAAGACCAGTTCTGGATTTTGCTGATGGACACAGAGTATATCTGAACTCATGGTGTGGAGTTCTGCCAAGAGTAGACACAACTCTACCATCCTTCTCCCAGCCTCCCTGTCTCTCACAGAAGAAAGAAGCTGAGCCGCTAGGCCCCCAGAGAAAAGATGCTGCCTCATGGGTCTTGTAGAAACAATACCCAGAGAAACTTCCATGTTGTCTGGGATACAATGGCATGAGACTAGAATGCAGCCTCCTTTTCTGCCCTCTGTGCCTTGCTAGGAGCTCTGTCTTTGATATACAGTTCTGCAGAAGAGATTTATGTACCTTGTGGCTCTGTCAAGAATTGTATTTTCCAGCAGGAGACAAGGGAAGGAGATGCTAGCACAGGGAAGGGTCATGTCTCTGCCCTCCTTATAACACACAGCTACAGGTGAAAGGAACATTTTTGTATTAAAATCTGGGGCCTGTTTTCAAATTGTTTTTATGGAAGAGTCAATATTTGTTAACCAGACTATTGCATGTTTTCTTTCTGGGGTTTGCTTTGGAGGAGATGCTTGTATATTGGCGGTGGTCCTGGACAAGACTATTGCTAAAGAGCAAAGCAGAGGTAGGAGTAGTATCCCTATCCAGAGCTGGAGATCCTGCCTGCTGCTACCTCTGCAGCTACTGCAAGGCACAAGGAACCTCAAGGAGGGCTTTCTGCTCCCTGCTTTCATGGAATGAAACAGCTTGTCTCCCCTTACTTCTCTGCCTATGATGAGTCATGTTCTCTCTTCTGTCTACACAGGTATGGAGACATGTTTTGAGGGTCTCTTGTGTTGTGGAGAGGTCACTCCAAGACTGTAGCGGCAGTGTGATCTGAAAACTTACTGGCCACCACTTGCTTAATGGCTTTTCTGGATATTTCCCTGATTTTGCAGTGAAGGAGGAGGATGAGGTAGCTGGTGGCAGAGCTGAACTAGTGGCCCTTCTGCTGCCTCACAAGGTGCTTGTGTCCCTCTATGATCTGCTGCACAGCCTCATGGTCATCCAGGGTGGTTAGGTCCCCAAGCTCGCTGTCCTTGTCCTCCACAATTTTCCGTAGCACCCGACGCATAATCTTACCCGAGCGTGTCTTGGGAAGCCGGTGTGTGACCTGTGATGGGGAGGAGCAGAGTCAAGGCTGAGGGAAAGGGATCTGCCAATCTGCCAGTCTGGGTGTTGGACCAGTTTGCTTGTGTTACCTGAACATAATCTGGAGCTGCATACTTCGCAATCTTCTTTGAGATGAGCTCCTGGAGCTCAGCAGCAAGAGTCTCCTGTGTGTAGCCACTGTCCTTCTTCAGCACAACAAACACATAGGCTCCTGGCAGAAGGACCACCAGGCTACTGAGCATGGTGCAGACCCTGAGACCCTGCCAACCTAGTGCCAGGAGAGCCCCTCTCTGCTGGTAGCTTCAGGGGATGCTCTGTAGCCAAAACTGTGCATGCTTTTGGCTACACAGAAGCTCTGCTGCTGCCACCTTATGCAAAGCCTAGCTGGTCTGTGATGCATGTAATGGCTCCACTGAAATCCCCACTAACATGCTGTATGCTGTGGACACAGCACTGCAACCAGTGCTACTTCCCACTGCACTGCCATAGCCCCAGGAGATGTTTTGGGGCAGGAAAGAAAGCATCTTACCTTCTCCCTTGATCTCATGTGGGTAGCCAATGACAGCAGACTCTGCCACTGCCACATGGTGATTCTGGAAGAGAACAGGGCAGGGGTTTGACTTGGTGCTTTTGGCAGGCTGGCTGCCACCTGGAGCTGCCCTGACCTGACTTGGCTGTTGCAGCCCACAATAATGCAGGGAGATAAGGAAAGGTCTCACATGGCCTCTGCCTGTTTTCCTTCCTGCCTCAGTAGGTCTGCAATCACTGGTCTTTTCCTCTTGCCCCTGACTGCTTTAGTTTGGATTCAGTTTAGTTTTACCTCCCACACACATCTCTTACCACAACATCCTCCACCTCAGCAGTGCCCAGGCGGTGTCCACTGATGTTAATGACGTCATCCAGCCGTCCTGTTAGCTGGTAGTAGCCCTCACTGGTACGATATGCACCATCCCCAGTGAAGTAAAATCCTGCAGTAACCAGAACCATGCCATAGTCATTTGTTGAAGGGAGCATGTGAGCTCTTCAGTGAACACGCTCTCACATTTCCCCTCCTCCTCTCTGTTGGCTTCAGGGCCCATGTACTCTGTTTCTTCCTCAACTGCTCAGGGTAAATGTGCCTGCCTTCCTTGTCAGTCTTCTGCCTCTGCTGGTACCTGTTCTAACATCAGGCTCCTGCCCTCATTCTGCAGTGTACTGCCTAATGCTGTGCCTGTCTCATCACTATGTGCTGCGAGCACTTTGCTCCAGTGCAGGTGCCTGTGGTCTTGCTGCTTCTCCTCTTCGCATTACATCAAGACACACACACTCTTGGACTTGCTTAGTGCCTCTGGGTGAGTTACAGGGGCTGACAGGGTTTGCAAGAGATGCAGCAAGAAGTCTGTGCTCAAGGGGACTGGGGGCAGAAGGACAAATCCACTGCCTTAAAACAATGTGTGATTCAGTTGGGAAGGTTGGTGAGGGGCAATCCTGTGACATCAGACATGGGGAGATGAAGGGCCTCAGGACTGTGGAGGGTCTCTGGAAGAACAAAGGAGCAATACCAGCTCTCCTGAATCCTGCCTCCATACAGGAAGCCAGCAAGCAGACCCAACCATACCCAACCAAATGTGTGCAAGTGTCCTGCCACATGTTTTCCTTACCTGGATAAGGAGTCAGGTAAGTTTCCAGAAATCGCTTGTGGTCATTGTAAATGGTTCGTGCCATACCAGGCCAGGCTTGTGAGATGCAAAGAGCTCCAGAAACATCATTTTCCAGAAGAACATTTCCCTGTAAGACAGTTACATTTTAGTAACCATCTCTGACTTCGACAGGACAGGCTTAGTCTCTCCCAGCATACGTCTGCAACTAACTGCCTCCCATAGTGGGATGCAAAGGCCTCTCCAGGAAGACTGGCTGTCCCTGCCCAGCCCTGTCTTCCTGGAAAGATGTGCCAGGGAGCGCAAACACAGCCTCTCTTGTCAGGACAGTGCAAGCTAGACAACAACTCAATTTCTGCACTAGCTGGGAAAAAACTTCCCTGTTTGTCCCTTTCCAGTAAGGAGGTTGCTGTCTAGCAGAGATGAGCAGGAAAGACATGCTTACAGACTTCCACTCCCATCGGCAAGTACACACTGCAAACACCTGGGGGAAAGGGGACTGAGCCAGCATCTGGACTGCAGGTTATAAACATACCTTGTCATCCAAGAGGGAGGGGCTGATCCCAAAAAAGGGTCTCATAGCCATGCCTGGAAGGATTTCAGCTCCAGGATTAGAAGGACGGGGTGAGATACAGATGCCTCCTGTTTCTGAAGAAAAACTAATGCTCATCAAAGTCAGGAACAAGACGAATGCCAAGTAGCACTGCTTGGCCAAGAGTCTTTGCCCTGTCCCTTACTACACACTGCACAGGCAGGGGCTGGCTTTGCCAGAGAGCTGGGGAAGGAACTTTACAGAAGGATGGTTGTGCTCATTTAGTTCAGCAGGGATCTGTTGAGATGTACCCTTAAATCCCCATGTTTATCTGGGTTAGCTTTAAAGGCCATTTTTCCCTTTTATGTTTGGGTGCTCATTGGCCCTTACAGCCTTGCTCATACAAGACTGTCAGCAACAACTGCTGTCACTTGGCCAGCAAAGCAGCAGGTCACTCCTAAAGCCTGGGAGAGCAGAAGCTGGAACAAGGAATCATATGTATCTCACCAGTTTGCCACCAAGTGTCCACTACTGGGCATCGTGTTTCACCGACCACACGGAAGTACCATTCCCATGCCTCCTTGTTAATGGGTTCCCCCACTGCAAAGGGAAAGACAAGAGAGCAGAGCTGAAATAATGCAGTCTGGGGTTCTCATGCACTGCTACTCTTGGCCTTTGTGGGAAGAGGCACAACATGATGTCCAAAGATTTGCTGCCCCAGCCCATGTTGCTGCACTTGCCTGAGCCAAGCAGTTTAAGAGAAGAGCGATCATACTTCTTCACCCACTCATCGCCGTATCTCAGGAGCAGGCGGATGGCAGTGGGCGCCCCATAGAACTGGTTAATTCTTAACCTCTCTACTGTTTCCCAGTAGCGGCCTGGAGCAGAAACAGGGCCAGTAAGCATCCACACAGGTCCTCCCAGCCCAATGCCAAGGCAAAGAAAGAAGAGGTGAGAGCAAAGGCTCTCCAGCACTGTCAGGACCCTCAGCCAAGTTAATTATATGGTGGGAAGGATGAAAGCAGTTCAGAGCAGCAGTCCCTTTTTCTTCACAGTTCTGCTACTGTTCCTTCTGCAGGGAGGGAGAGGGATTAACAGCTCCACCCCCAGAGAAGCAGCAGTGGCTTCCTAGGCAGAGGAAAATACTCTTCCCCTTGGAGCTCTCTACTGGGCACAGCCCATGGACTGCTGCTGAGGCAACAGAGCCTTTACTGCTCATGTCCTGGCATCAAGCTACCAGCATCCTGCCTGCTGTGGACCTCAGGGTGCTGTGGAATGTCCCAGCTCCCATGAGTCACCTCACTCACCTGGGTTAGGATAGACAGGAGTGCTCTCAAAAAGGACAGTGGTACCACCATTGCAGAGGGGGCCGTAGACCACATAGGTGTGTCCCGTGATCCAGCCGATGTCTGCCACACAGCCAAAGATGTCCCTGTCCTGGTAGTCAAACACGTACTGAAAAAGAAAAGAGAGACAGTAAGGGATTTCACCTGGGCCTGCACTTCTGGCAAGGGGCACAACAGGGAGCAGTGTACACTCTGTCAGCTCTAATGTTACTGTGTTCTGTCTTCCTACCACCCCTGCAGGGACACCTTCCTGCAAAGAGTTTTTAAAAAAATATCAGAAAAAAAAATAAAATTAATGTTAAAAAAACCCCAAAACTGTGAAGATGCAGGAGACAGACACATAAAACAAACCTACAGCCAAATTTTCTCTTTTCTAATGGAGAGAGATACAGCCTTTCTTTCCTTTTGCTGGTATCTAGACAAAGCTGATCCAAGTATCCTGTAGCATCACAACAGAACCTTCTGGGTAAGTAAGATGCCTCTGTACTTATATAACCATGTGGAAGGAGAGGAGTTGTAGGCAAGGGCAAAGTGGCAGAGGACTCCATGAGCCCCCTGTAGGCACTGCTGGACTCCAGATGGACAGTAAATACTCAGAACCCCTCAGCAAGGGGCCCAGCACAGGAGCAGTGAGGCAGGAAGCAGAGGGACCATGTGATGCCTTGGCCCAGAGCAACCCCAGCCTGTCCACACGAGCTGGAATCTCTCCATCTCAGCTGGGTGAGTGCAGTGCTGTGCCTGCAGGCAGAAAGCAAAACAACTTCTTCCCACTGCCCCATTTATTCCTTGTGAGACCTTTGGCTGCAAGGCTGGAACATGAAGGAACGATGACTACCCTGTGCAGGGCAGAGTTGAGTGCTGTCATATTGGCAGCAACACAACCAGCTTCCTAAAGCACTCTTCATTTCATTTACTCAGTGCTAGGAAAGCTTCTAGGGGCCACTCTCCCACTAGCCTATCACTTCTTGCTGCCTCCTCTGATTTCTATGGTTTCAGACCTGCTCACTTCTTCCTGCAGCTCCCTGCTGACTTTCATCACACTCTGTGATGTGATCCGGACACAAGTGTTCTGAGGTGCCATAATGGAAGCTTCTCCTGGTTCTTCTGTCTCTTTTTAGTGGAGCAGTGAGTTATGGCAGCAGCAGTCTGTCCCATCCAACTGAGGGATCTGAGTGTGTCAGCCCTGTGTCCAGGCTTTTGATGCTTCTGGGAACTAACATGGCCACATGCTGCTCAGTCCCTGCACTGCCATTCTGGAATGACAGCCCTGGCTCTTGCAAACCTACTCTGATGGTCTTGAGAGGGTCACCCATCACACTGGGCACAGCTTAGTTCACAGGAAAGCCAAGGACTTACGCACCTCTGGCACACACCCCAGGAGGTATGGCCTTCAGCACTCATGGCTAACGGAGAAGACCCAGCCAGCCCTGAGCTTGCTTTGTCACAGGGTGTGTGGTCTGAGGCACTATTGGAACTGCAGTCATGCTCAGGAAGAGCCAGATCCAAAGCTAAGGGACTGTTCAGGTAAGAACTCCCCTCTTACATGGAACCTCATATTATGTTATAGGAATGCTCCTTCCAACTCCTACAGCCAAAGGCATCTCTGTGCTGAGCTCAATGCCCATTTATCAAGTTCTAAGTTTGCTTTGGGCATGTGTTATGGTTAAACGCTTTCCCCTTCCCAAAGATGACCCACACTCTTCAGATATAGACCCTTTGTCATAAGAGCACTCACCAGCTTCTACAGATATTGTCAGATGTGTTCCTCCCAGAAGCACTGCTTTTCATCTCCCACCTGAGCTGGGGTAGTTACACTTAGGAAAAGCCACAGTTTCTAGGAACCAATTGGCTTTTTTCTCCTAAGCCAGTAATATAAAATTACTCTTGCAAGGCTGAGCATCCTATCCAATGGTTGTGTCTAGTGTAGGACAAAAAGGTAGCTCAGAGCAGTATGCATTTGGGAGACCCTGCTATGGAGCCCTACCTGTAGCTAGATGTGGTCTGCTGGGGCTTGGAGGGCTTCCCAGAGGCTTTGCACTGGGTAAAGCATAATACTTGTAATGCAACAAGGAGCATGTGTCTTCCCTGCACTGCCTATGAACTGCTGGCTCATGAGCACTTTGTGGCTGGGATCCATTACCTTGTGTGTGAGAGCAGCAAACAGCAAGTAGCCAGCTTGGGAATGAACCAAGCCCTTGGGTTTGCCAGTACTGCCTGATGTGTAGAGAAGAAACAACATGTCTTCACTGTCCATGACAGCAGGCTCACAGCATGCCTCCTCCTTCATCATCTCCTGCAGGAAAGAGCACAGCAGTTCTCTCAGGGTCTCACAGCCTCCCCTCTGTTGTCCCCACAACTGCTTGTGCAGCTCTCTCCCAAGTCTCCCTCCCCTCTGAGCACCTGTGCCACCCTGCTCCACTCATCCTCCAGAAGAAGTGCACAGCAGGAGCTCACCTGTTCAGAAGTTGTACTCCATGCTGGCAGCCTAGCCACCCTGTGTGCTATGGATAACAGGCACATGACAGCCGCCAGCAGACCCACGTGTGACAGTGTGGTGGCAATCCAAGGCTGGATTCACAAAGTAGCAGCCCATGTCTCATGTGTTTCTAGGCCCCCGTCCACCCTGCTATGTGCTCTGGCTTGCACTGCCTGCCCCTGACAGTACAGGGCTGGTAGTATGGGAAGACACACCAGTTGCCCATCCTAATGGCTACTGGAACTGTCCTGAACTTGTGTGCAGCTCTGACTGCCACTGCTGCTGGGGGAAAATGTCCCCAAATTCTGTCAATGCCAGCAAAACTGCCATGGCCAGGCAAGATGCTCTCTCCACCCAGCATCTCTGCATCAAGAACAAGAACTTTGCCCAGGAGAAGTGTCAAAATTGCTGGGCAGCCTCTCACCTCCTCCAGGGGCACATCTAGAGCTGTCATGGGAACCTTGCTGGTGGTCCTCATGGAAACCAGAACCCGTTTCACTCCAGGGCACTGCTTCACAGCCTGGTCCACTGTCTTCTTTAGCTCAATAATCTTGCCACCTCTTAGCCCCTGGTTCACTGTAATCACCGTCTCTGATTGGGCTGCAGAAGACAGAAGAGTCACATAAGCAACTCTGCCCCTCTCCACCAGTCACAGAGCAATTTGGCTCTACCATGACCTTTCACCTCTCTCTCTCTCTCTCCCAGCCCTTAGTTCTCATGTCCTTCATTTAGCAAAAACAGCAGCTTTGCATCTTGGTTTCCCATCCATTTCTGCCTGTGTTGCATCCCCCTACAGGAGACATTGTATCCCAGTCCTTCAGTCCTATGGATGAAAGAGAAAACCTGTTCATCCCATGGGCTGGAAGGTATTTAGTGAGCTCATGCAATTTATTGGGTTGCTAGTACCTGCTCCATGACTATACATAATGTCAGGATACCCTCAGAGAGCCCAGGGAGTCTCACGCAGAAAACCTTTGCCATCGACATAACCCTGATCCCCCCGAGCTGCTGAACCAATAAGTTCAGCACTGTCCCCCAAGGGAAATACGTCACTGTTACCCACTGCCTCTTACCATCCCGGATCCTGTCAGCAAGAGAATCTGCACTGAAGCCAGCAAACACCACAGCGTGCACAGCCCCGATGCGGGCACAGGCCAGCATGCTAGCCACTGCCAGTGGGCACGGGGGCATGTAGATTGTCACCCTGTCACCCTGCTTCACCCCTTGCCGTTTCAAGGTATTTCCCAGGCGGCACGTTAGCTCCAGCAGTTCCCTGCCCAAAGAAGCAATGACAGTTAGAGATCTTCTTGCAGATCTTACCTGCGTGCATAAAGATAGGGGTCCTCAGAGTCATAAGGACACAGCTTATATGCCTACATACCCTAACCCTCCTCACTCTGGAAGACCATGGGAGAGCTGTAAAAATCAGTGGGAAGAAAAGAAGAAAGTCTCTAACATTTCTGACCACTATTTCTGGAAAAGACATACATTAGAATGATTTCTGTGCAACAACAGCCACTGGCAATTCCTCTGGCTCAGCAAACCCACAACACCTCAGCTGACTTTCTCAATGACAGTCTGCACATTTCTTACCGACCTGTACAACCAGTGTGACACACTACCCTGCACAGCTGGAGGCTACATGTGAGAAGTTAGATATCTTTCCACAAAACAGAGTTCCATGCTTTGCTAAAGCTGAGGTCAAACAAGAACAAACTGTAGGAAAGCAGTGAGCAGAAAGGTGCCTCTCCCAAGAAGTGTCCCTTCCAGAAACGTAGCTTGGCTATAAGTCATTTCATGGAAGGGCTCTCCATGCATGGGGATTAGCAGGGGTGGCTGGTCATGTTTGTCATGTGAGGCCTGAATTTAAAGAGGACAGAGGGACTTGTTTGGTGTGCAGAGGGATTTATGTGAATTCAGTGACAGTGACTCAGAAAGCAGGCAATTTAAGCTGGAAGGTGGGGGCCCCAGACCAACCTAGCAGGGCTGGACAGGCAGACCCCCCCAGAGAGCCAAATCCAGCAGCACTGCTGACATGAGGACAAGCATGGGATTTCTCAACACATTTGCAGCTGTGAATTTGCCTTGCTCGCAGATCACTTATCCAGAAATTTCAGTAACAGGAACCAGGCTGGGAAGGCACATGTGTGACTTTCCTGTGTGCTTACAAGCATTTCCGTGCTGCCCCAAGGGACTTATATCTACCTCCCCAGCTGAGCAGGGACTCCTCAGGGCCCAGAAGATTTAATCAGGGACTAGGGTGAAGTTTCAGATTAGCACAAGCAAGCCAACCGCTACCATATTCTGGATCTTTGTGAAGGGATGCTGCATTCCCTCACATGACAGACAACAGCAGATCGGCCCTGTGCAGTGTTCGTGCATGCTACAATATGCCTCTCATATGCTGAGAGGTAATTACTGACCTGTATGTCACCCGTACCTCCTCTCCGGGTTCATCCTTCTCCCAGATTAAGGCCACTTTGTCTGGGGCTACATGGACGTGACGGTCCAGACAATTCACTGGAAAGGAAAACCCAGGATCATGGACAGAGTAACTCTCAGTATTTCTTACCTCTCACAAAGCCAGTACTGGCAGTCCCATTTTCAGGTCAAAGTCAGGGCTGTGTGTGAGTCTTCTCAGCATTAACCTTGGGCAACCTTTGTGGATACCAGCCAGGAGATCACAAGCACCACCCCAAGTCTGTTATGCTCCTCGCCACTCCAATACCTGCCAATCCGCACTATCAGCTTCCTCCTTAACTGCGACCTCACACAGTCCAGAGCAGAAAATGCCTTAAGTCCCTTTGGAGGTCACATCCTCAGTGCCCTCAGAGTGCTGGCAAACATTAACTAAACCATCACTCCACCCAGCACTGCCTTGCAGCTGCCTCTGGGGTGAACTAGGGCAGTTTTTTAGTGGTGGTGCTCCTAAATAACAAATGTAGGGCAAAGTGAAGCTCTGCACTGGAAGGCTGCAGAGTGCATTTGTCCAAGATGGAAAAGAGCCAGGGTAAATAAACAGAGCACAGCCCCTGGCTTTCCAGGGACATTGTAAGCTGAGGCTTTGGCTGCAGTTCTTCCATGTAAAGTTTCCCACATTGCTGGCAGCTGCAGTTTCCTCAGAAGCTTTGTTCTACTCTCTGTTTTCCTTAAACCTGCTAAAGTCATGGGATGATGCAGCAGCCCCAGTTTGCATACCAACTTTTTTCTACTGACCATTTGTAATTTTCCAGGAGAGAAAGAAATGCATGTAAAAGGAGAAAGAGTAAGATGGCAAATCACAAAGGAAAATAACTCTTGCTCTCTTTCTCAAATAGATTACGTAAGATCTGATTTTCTCAGAGGTCTGTCTCATATTTTGAATGGGACAGGGACCAACAGCACTGTGAGCCGGACACAGCGTCACCAGCCTCTGTGTCTTCCCCTGATAGCCCCCTAAGGCAATTGCCACAGTCCACAGAAGAGCCTCCCACTACAGCAGTGACAGTATGGTTAATTTCTCCTGTATTTTGCTTTCTAAAGATACATCTTGCTTTCACTGAGCAGGAACAACTTAGAACCTGCCTGCTGAATGCACAGGGTCCAGTGTTACTGCCTATGGTCTTGCAGGACAGGGTGCTGCACTGCTGTGGGATCCACAGGGGTTGAGGGAGAGCAACCCAGCCCCCAGCACACACCAATCCAGCTGCAACCTCTCCAATGAAACCCAGTTGCTTTCTTAGGGCCAGCCACAACCTTACACTACAGCTACTGCAGGACCAACTGAACCTATTGGGGATCCCCCTCTCTCCAGACCTTTAACTCTGCTCTTCTGATACATTCCCAGGGCTGAAGTCACACACACAGAAGCACTTGCAGGCACTTGGTACAATCCCACGTCCATCTCCTTCCTTACCTGTCACATTCAGCTGCCCACCCAGGAACCAGGAGACTCTGCCCTGGCACAAGTCACAGTCCTGGACAGAGTGGAAGGGGGTGATCCAGGTGAGCCGGCTCCTTCCTAGTGTTCCCCAGAAGATGTCACTCTGCTCCACTGACACCTTGTACAAATGTTGGTGGTCCTTGGGTCTAGGGAAGGCGACAGCTTCAGGCATGTAAGCAGTGAGAGTCCCGTGGCTCCAAGGTCTGGCAGCCACCAACCCAGAGGGGCATCTGGGAGCCTGAGAAAGAGCTTTGAAGCAGCAGGTCCTGGCCAGCAGCCTGGCCATCACTGCAGGGTACCTGCCTCTCACTGAGGAGATGGATGCCTGCAGCCCTTACAGCTGCTTGGGACACCTGGCCCAGGCAAGACTCAGGCCCCTGTGGAAGGTGGGGCTACGTTGTCCTGGGCTGACTGGACACAAAGCAGCTCTCTCACCAGGGAGCCCAGCCACCCTGTCTGCCCTGCCTTGTTCCTCTCCTCCTCTCTTCTAGAGCACTATGGGAAAAAAGAAATTCAATCACTATAAGGGAGGGGAAAGGGGTGGGCTGTAGAAATATTTGACTGAAAATAACCTTCATGCTAATCTGAGTCCTGACAGCAGTTCTTGAACAGGAGCCAGGTTAAACGTGTGCCTGGGCTCTCCTCAGGGGCCAAGGTGCCTGGGCCAGGCTCCAACAGCCTGCTCCTTCTTTCCTCCATCCCAAGACCCCCCTGTTTCATCTCCACTCGTCTCCCTCACACCTCCGTCTATTTATCACCATCCCCTCCCTTGCCACAGCACTCCCACTGCATCCCACAGTTCTCTGCTGGCCACAAAGGCACCTTGGGGCAGGTCTCTGTAAATCTTAGGACCATGGCCATGCTAGTCATGAGTGACAGGACTATCCCTTCCCAGAATTAATGCCCATTGCTGGCAGAGCCACTAGGCTGTGGTGGGCCAGGGAAGGTTTTTCTCACGTGGCTGTCAGCTGCAGGAGGAGAATATTGCATCCCATCCCACCTTACTGCTGGTGGCTGCCAGAGCTGTTCCCTCTGGCAGGTTGGGCTAGGCCCTCTGCCTCCTCCCAAGCACTACAGACTGCCTGTACCACCAGCTGAGCTGGAAGCACTCAGTGAAGCCATGGTGGAGTAGCTGGGGGTGGTTTGGCATGAAGCACTGCAGCCCATCTCCTCACGCTGAGACCTCCCACCACTCACCGCAGCAGGGCTCAGCTGCCTCCCTGCCTCCAAACAGCAGACTTTTATGCCTTCCTTTCCATCAGGGCCTATATGAGTAGGTTTTTTAAGGTAGAATTTGGAGGATTCCTTAATATTATTGACCAAATTCCCTTCTCTTCCTAGGGGGCACAAGAGAACAGCAGAAAAAGGCTCTCCCTGCAAGTAGGGTACACCTAAAGAATCAGCCAGGCACACCTAAAGAATCAACAGTAAAGATGACAGGGTTAGATTTCCTCTTTTCTTTTCAAAGTGCAACACCACTCACAATCTATGGAGCTGGTATGTTTGGTAAACAGGCTGGACACTAGTGTGGGAGACAGGCACTATTTCCCATCAGGTGCACTCATCCCAGACCACACACCTGTTTTGTGTCAAAGCTGCCCGAACTTGGTGGGAACCTACAGGGGCACTGTCCCCCTGGGGAAGCACAGTCCTTTGGGCTTACAGCCCCTCCACAATGCCAGGCCCAAGCAGCCTCATTGTTCCACAAGTCTCTTATTTCCTACACACACCTGCTCTACCTCAGCATATTCCCTGTCCCTGGAAAACACTAGTTTTTTCCACCAGACTATTCCAGGTCCTCTTAGCGGGGCAGGTAACTCCTCACCTGCTGTGGTGGTTTAACAGTCTGGTTTTCAGTTAGTGGGAGGCCCCGGGCTGCGGCCCTGTGGGGATACGGCAGAGCCAATCAGTTGGCTAGTTTCGAAGATTGACACCCGGTTAAGCCACTTAAAAAGAGCTGGACCCGCCTCCGTGGCAAAGCGCATTTAAAAGCGAACAAGGCCCGGGAAAAGGCAGTCTGGCTTCCGGCCTTTGAACAGCTCAGTGGTTGGGCGCTGGACCCTTCCTGGGAAGCTTGCCGGACTCTGTCCCAGTGGGGCTGAGGCCCTTTCCCAGTGGAGCCCGCCAGTCCTTTTTTTGCTGGCGGTGCTGCTTGGGGGCCATCCCAACACCAGGAGCAACCATGTGGCCAGGGCCAGTGCCGGGAGTGGCCCTGCAGTTGGTGCTTGGGGCGACCCTGAGGCCAGGAGTGGCCAGGGCTGGGAGTGGCCGCCGCCATCCTGGGCCAGGAGCATCCACATGGCTCGCAATGAACTTTGTTTGTTTAGCCACTTTTAGCCAGCCATGCTGCGATCAGAAGGACAAAAACAGCAGCAGCTTTTCTTGTTTCCAGCACTCCACACGAAGAAAAGTGCTGAGTGGAGCCGGCACGGCTCGCACAGTGTCGGCAGAGACCCCATGAGTAGCAGCGAGAGGCACAGCGAGCAATTCCCCCCATGCACAGCCTGGATGAGAGCAGCCTTTCAGCACTGCAGAGCTCTATAAAACTGTTTAAATTAATAAAGCTTGAGAACAAATGAACACCAATTCTCTCCTGAATCAGCAAAAGGAAAGGGTGAAGACATGTAGAGATAACAACATGGGACGCTGAGGTCAGTGAAGAGTCAAATTCTAGATGGGAGGGAATTGAGAAGATGCCTTAGTCTTGGGCTGAAATTCTTTTGTAAGGCTATGGTGAAGATATATTTGATATATCAGACTTCGGTTTTTCCCTGTAATTCATGGAATGCACTGGGGGGATGTAGCATTCTAACCACAGCTGTGAGCAGAGGCATCAGTGTTGAAGTAAGCAGATATTGCAGCAGCTGTGATCCAATGAGAATCTTGAACAGAGCGAAATGAGAAACCTTGCCCCAGGAAAAGAAAGAAGAAAACTGCTGTTCCCAGAGACAGACAAGAAAAGAACTTTTGCTTTTATGCTAGAACAGCTCATCCTTAAAATAGTACCCCATAAGTTGACATGGCCCGTGAACACAGCTGTGGAAAAGCTGCAAGAGATGGGAAGGACTTTACAATTGCAGATTTCCAGGCGGCTGCTATTCATGGAAATGAAAAACCACAAGAAAACTGTTTTTTGTGGAGAAGTCTCCATGGCATGGCAAGAGAGACTCCTCTCCCTAAGAGAACTGAAGACTATTTTAGAAGTGGTAAACTGACTGAAAGTCCCAAGTTTTATCTCTTTATGTTGTCAGTGGGAAAGGAAAGAAGGTGTGGGGGGAGGAGAAGTGTTCTGAAGGTTTATTCTGATTTTCTTATTATTTTTCTTTTAATTCTGTTAATAAAATTTTCTCTATACCCTTGAAAGTTTTGAGCCTGTTTTGCCCTCCTCCTAATCCATATCTCACAGCAGGAAATGTGTAAATAATTCTAGTGGGTACACTGGCATTTAGCCAGCACTAAACCCACTACACCTGGTAACCCAGAATAGGCTTCCATTTCTCTGGAAATGGAGCTCACCTTGCTGGAAATCCCATGGGTGCCCTTATGTCTCAACCAGCTGCCCTGGTTGCAGACTTGCAGACTCCCACACTTGCAGTGTCTGGCTGCTGCCTCAGCTCCTCAGGCCAGCAGGGCCCTGCAGCCTGCTCTGTTCCTGGCAGAGGCTGAGCCTGCCTGGAGGTCTGTCCAACTCTCTAACACCAGGGCACGTGTGCTATGGGATGACCCAAAGCACCAGGGCTGCTCTGGGTGCTGAAGTGACTTGTTCTCACTTCTCATACAGTTGTATGCTGTAACTTCTGCTCCAAGTACAAGCACACCACTTTCAGTTTTGTATTTCACTGCAGAGAGAGTCCCAAGCCCCATCTCTTCCATGCCTCGGTGGGGAGGAAAGTGCAGACCTCTGGGCCACTTTGGATCTCTTACCTCTCTGGCTACAGTGTGATATCCAACTCCCTCTCAGCTTTGGCTGAACTTGCCCTCCTTGAACATTGGTGACTGGAGTCGTACACAGTATTCCTGTTTAGTTTTATTCTTCTTCATATCTTTACAGAAAATGGCACATAAATCACAGTTGCTGGATGACTAGAAGTTGTTACAGCTCCATATCTCAAACACCTCAATACTGAATTATTTTCTCACTGTATATACATTATTTACACTCCATGGGCTATCATCTAACACATCAAATGATCGGGGTGGGGGGGACAAAGACAAACAGGGGTTGGATGACTGGGCTTAACCCTTTGATGGAAGAAAACCAGTAGCTCTGGGAAAAGGGTGCTCACAGCTGAAAGCAGGACAGAAAGGGTCACCTGGAAGTCACTGTCCTACAGCTTTTGGAGGGAGAATAGTGCTTTACTGGGATGGGAAGGTGATGGTACCATGGAGTGAGTTTGGCTGTGTGGGTCTGCATGTGCTCCTATGGGATGTATGTACATGTTACAGGGTGTGTCAGGGTGGATGTGCATGGCTGTCATTCCCTTTAACACTCAGAGGGTGAGCTGGACAAATTTAATTCATAATACATTAGGTGGATGTTGTTGTCTCACCTGGAATAATGTATTCAATAAATAAATTCACCATTCATCCCCTCTGCAGGGGTGTAGGGTTTTGGTGTTTAGGGCAGAGTCCAGACCCAAGTGCCCAGCCCTGCAGGAACCAGTGAAATGGGCTGGGGTCAGCTCAGGGTGCCAGGTGGGACCAGGGTATCGTGCTTGTGGACTAAACCTGCCTCTCCCTGCCAAAGAGAGGCAAAATATAACTGCTCTTAAGCTGCAGTCCCTTCCCAGCAGACCTCAGTGCTGGGCAGGGAGAGATGGGTGGAAGGTGCAAACCACCCTAGATGTATGGTCATCGTTTTGTGCAAGCACTGCCATGGGCTTGTCCTGCGGCAGCCTGGGACAGAGGCAGAGGTGATGGCCAGCAGAAGGTGGCATGTCTGCCTGGGGCACAGTGGGACAGGGTGCAAGGGGAAGGGGCCTGGGCAGCACTGGGCAGAGATGTGTACCAAGGAGAGGCATGGCAGCAGGGAACAGGCTTGCTTCAGGTTGGCAAATGGGGTTTGGGTCTGCAGCAGAAGGAAAAAGCCCCAGAGCCAGTCGTGAGGCTGAAGGGACCAGAGCCTTAGTGTCATTGGTGGCAGTGATGAGGTGACATTTCCCGGTCCCCCAAAAGGAAGAGGTGGGGGGTGAGGAAGGCCTGGTGGGGTGGAGGAGCGAGGGGCAGGGGTATGCTTAAGGGGAGCAGGCAGTGGGCATCCCTGCCAGGCAGCCCCAAGCACAGAGACCAGGGCCCCTCTCCCTGGCAGGGGTGGCCGCGGACACCTGGCAGTCCAAGGGGGAACATGGACCCCAGAGGACACAGTGTCTGTCGGGGCTGGCTTCTGCCACCTCTCTTCCCCCTAGATCAACTTCTCCTCCTTCTGTGATGAGTTCAACTTCTCCGTCTGTCTCTCATCCTCTGCCACTGCCGCCTCCTCCCCTGTCTCCAGCTTCCTGCCTGGGGCTGGGGTGTCCCCGGCAATGGTCCCCAGGACTTTGGTGCTGTGCTCCTGAGCTTTGGCCCTGAGGGCAGCAATGCTGTTTTCTCTCAGTTCCTCCTGGGAAATTGTGGTTTTGGGATCAGGACCCCTTTCTTCTTTGTCACCTTTGTCAAGCTTGGGCAGGGCCTGGCGCTCCACCTCTGTCTTCCTCCCCGCCTCAGCCGCTGCCTCCAGAGACTTTTTGTGCATCCCTAAAAAGAATTGTTGGTATTCGGGTTTAGAAAAGCGCCTGGGCATGGGAAAGCCATCTTGAACTGAAAACAGCAAAGATAAAGAGAGGCCAGAATTAAGGAAAAGCAGAAACCCTCGCTTCACACAGCAGTCACGGTGAGCCACTCGCTCTGGCCCCCGTGCGAGGGCAGCCCAGGCAAGGCAGCTGCCTTCTGGGGCAGCCCAGCATCTGTGGATGGTGGCTGGTCCCAAAGGTCTATAATTACTCTCCCCTTCATTTCTCTCTGTGAACCTGAAGCTAACTTGTTCCTGCATGGAGATGAGGGTCTCAGACAGCAGCATAGTTGCCTGAGCTTCACTGAGACTGGGGAGGGAGATCCCTCATTAGGAGGGATATTTCTGTTTCTGTATCAAATCACAACAACCTCTCTCCATTTCACACAGACAGAAGGACAGGACAGCCCATTGTCAAGATGCCAGACACTACTTTTGGGGCAGATCCAGCCTGGAAGGTCAGAAAGAGGGAAGCAAAGAGCAGGAGTGTGACAGGGTAGCTGCTACCTCCATGTTTCTTTCCCCCATAAAACCAAGGGAAACTTGGACAAGCACAGAGCATTTGGGAGTCCTAGCACCCCAACCAGCATCACAGGGCTGGAGGAGTGAGATTGGGATGACCTCCTGCCTTGGGCAAGGATTGGAGCCCCTGCTCCAGAGCTGGGCAGGAAGGATGCTTGAGCCATGGGAAGTGAAGGTTAGCACCAGCCTGAACCTGTGGGAAAATTTGTGTCCCAGCCAGATTCTGAAGGTCACGATCCAAGGTCCAGCAGGAATTTGGGATTAGTGGTCAAACCCTATTGACAGGGGACATTGGCAGATGGAGGCATCGAGTGTGGCAGGATGGGGGGACCTGCTGCCCTTCACCTGTTTTCAACATGACTCTGATTTCTTCCTTGCATCCCTCTGTCTCTACCCATTTGCCATCCCCCATGAAGTTGGCTGGTCTCTTACCCAGGAGCCAAGGGGCACAGGACTCCATGATGCCATCCTTGGCAGACTTGAGGATGGATTCAGGCAGCGGGATGGAGTGACGCACCATGGCACCGTAGAGCCCGTATTCAGCCATCACACTGCTCCTGCCCCAGCACTTCTCCCTCTTCCGCCATTTGGCCCGGCGGTTCTGGAACCAAACCTGGAGCAGGCGACAAGGAGGGACATGCTTTCTGTGCATGGAGAAGGCATGCCAGGCCCCTTCCCACATGGGAACATGCATGTACTTCTGCAGCACAATGAAAGCATGTTTATCCCACAGGCAATACAACCTTTTCCCCCATGCAACAGACATTGGGTATCTCCCTCCCTCCCTTGAAGGAGTGGTGAGGGCCAAGTGTGAAAGCATGTCCCATCCCTCTCCACATGATGTAATTAATTTGCCATTGCAACGTCTTTTTTCTCGTGGCTTTTGGCTCTCGTGCCTGGGATTTTCTTTTATTATTTACTGTGTGTCTGAGCAGCGGTACAGGGCTGCAGGCAGCGGTGCCTGCAGAGAGGGCTGGGATGGGGTTGGCTGCTCAAAAGAAGGGGGTAGCTGCTCTGTGCGCTTTGGCCTGAATTCCCAGTTTGAAAAACCCGTCATCTTCTCAGAAAATTGGCAGAATAATCTCTGAGCTGTGACCTGGGGGGCAGTGAGCAGAGAGGCGGGCAGCAGTGGCAGGGAGGGGGTGATACTCGCAGAAATCTATTAGTGCTCTCTCTCCGATTTCCATTCCTCTTGTCTCCCTCACCCTCCTCCCTCCCTAGCTCCCCTCCCTTCCCCCCCGAGCAGAGGCATCAGCTTTAGATGAAAAATTGCTTGAGGTCTATTCAGAAGGAGGCAAAGGAAGAGTCAGCCCCAGGGGCAGCCCAGGCCTGATTGAAAAATAAGTTAATTTCAGTTTGAATCGATAGGCCTCAGGCACTGAAATATCACGGGAAATTAAAGCAGCTGGTCCCCAGAGAACCACACCATTGACCTGCGCTAATTAATGCCATGGAGTTACCAGGCCCCTCTCCGAGAGGCAGTCCCTCCCTCCCCGTGGACACCCCAAACACCTCCTCATTTAACTAATTAGACTCACAGAAAATTGGGTGTTAATTTGTTTAGGATTTTTTTTTTCTTTTCTATTTTTTTCCCTCCCTTTCCCGGAAAGTACACGGCAGAATGGAAATGAATGTCGGGGTCTCGCTGGCAGATGGATGCTCGGGGTCACTCCGCAATCTTCTCCGACTTGATTGCTTGATTAGGTCGTTAGCACATTAAAAAAAAAAATTGCTTGCCGTCTGGCGCTGGCCTGATGAGTGGGATGAGGCGGGAATCGCCTGGGTAATTTATCTTTTTATACTGCAAAGAATTTGATTTCAATCTGCAGATATATGGAGGTGCCTTTGACACCTGTTTAACATTACAGAGCTGACAGCTTAACCCTCTCTTGTCCCCACTACTCGTAGCTGTGGGGGAGCTCTGGGGGTCTATGCCAGTCCCCCAGCTCTGCTGTGGGGACCACCAGACTGATGCCACAGAGTGATGTCCTGGTCTCAGGTGGCAAGGCAATACCACCTCTTCTACCTTTGCAGAGGAGAACTGCCCAGCACTCATGGCAGGGACAGAGCTGCAGAGTAGGCAGGTGGGTGACTTGCTAGCACTGATGACAGCCACTGTTGGCCATTCCCAGGAGCCCAGCCAGCCTGCTCCCCCAGACAGCTCTGTGGAACGGGTGGGGTGGTGGTCCCACTGGCTGTGATCCCAGCTTCTCCCAGCAGAACACACTCTGTGCATGTCAGAGAGGATTTCACCAGGCAAAGGAAGTAGGCTGCTTCACCACATGCCACCTCCTCTGCATGATAAACACTCTGATTTACACTTTCATACTGCCAATCTGTAACCCCTGGACCGCGGATGGTTGCAAATCCTCCAGGGCCTAAGCAAAGACCCTCAGGAATGCAGATCTTCCTCTCTTCGCCCTCTTCTCCACACCTGTGTGCAACATGGGTTTTCTTGGCTGTGCAGTCAGCAGGATGCTGGCAGAGGGTCTCACTCCAGGTCATGCACTCCTCCCATTCCCAGAGTGCAAGGTGCAGAACTGCAGGTGCCTCTTTACTGATGCTTTTACCACTTACCCTTTCTCTTCCCTCCTGCCTTCATGCCCCTATCATATTCCCACATGCCTCATGCTCCTTTTCATTTGCCCTGGCCAGGTCTCAGCCTACCCCAGCACTACCCACTGCCACTAAACCTGCTACCCTGGAGCATCCCCTTTTCCATGGCAGTGTTATGCAAATACTGGAGGCAGCAGAAGCTTTGCCAGCTGGCAGTCCAATTTTGACTAGAGCTGGTAGAAAATCTTCAATCAAAAAATGCTGATTCAATCACACAGAAAAAACTGTGTCCAGCCAGTGGAAGTGTAATCAAAATTATCTATAGCTTTCTTCTGAATGCTGTATTTTAATCTCAGCTGCCTAAGACATGCAAAACCTATGCTTTAAAGCCAAATGAGAAAATCAAAATTGCATCAACATCTCAGTAAGATCATTCTGAGATTTCCAAAACAATTTTTTGTCATTTGGTGGGAATTTCTCCTTGGTTTTGATTAGGAAAAATAAAAGTTTGAAATCCCAGAATGTTTAGCAGAACAGAAATCAGGAAGACTGACCATCTTGCTTTAATACCAGCAACCATATCTTCATCTGAGGCATGAAATTAAGTGAAACCAATGGTGCTCAATACTGAGTATTGTTGGGATCAGATCCCAGTCAAGCACCTCTGTCACAAGCTCATTCTGAGGAACACTGGGTGAAGAGCTCCAGCATGGCACTGGCAGCCCTCATGCCATTTCAGATCAGCAGGATTGTCCCCTGTGTCCTGTTTTCATGGTTTTGTCCTCATTCAGATGGCTCCATCAGTGGGGCTTTCATTTACAAGATCTCAGCAATTTCTTCAAATTTATTGATGTGTTACCAAAATTTTCACATGCCTTGATTCTGAGCTGAATTACACAATGATTTTAGTAATTCAGAGGTATTTTCAGCTGAATTGGTACATCAGTCACAACATCCAAATATGCAGTTATTTATTATTGGCACCCCACTTTTCTGGGAGAGGGTTTCACCCTTACACTTTACTCACCTTACACATATCTTGTGGTTTTTGAATTCTTTGGCTGCTTATTGTCCTTGCATGGAGATATCTACTCTACAGCTTCCTCTGACTCTGTGAGATTTGGTCTGCTTCTAACAATGTCTAGGTTTGTGCACATTTCCTCTTGCTCCTTCCCACCCCATGGATTGCTCAGCTTTGTGAAATGATTTACTGACATTGCTCTGTGCTGTGCACTTCCTTCTCACTTGTTTTCATCTGGTTCTCTGTTGCACAGCCCAGAGCATGGTGAAAAGAATGTGTTTCTGCTTCCACACCTCATGGGCAGTGGTGAAAACTTCTGATTAATTTTAGATTGAAGCATGTCACGTGTTTGTTTTGCAAACCTGTCACGATGTTATGTGCAGATGTGTCTTTTGAACCAATATATTACACCCTGAGAAGTTTCACATCTCTTTATTTTCACACAAACCTCCTTTGTGAAACCTGGGAAGCCTATCCTACAAAAATGGACAATGGAGAAAAGTGAAAAGTGAAAAGTGGGCAGGTTTGTCATGCAGTACTGCAAAGCCTTATAAATGAGAATGTTTCTAACTTAATCATCACCTAATTCTCACCTCCATTGCCCACTGCCAAAAAAGCAATAAAAGTTCAGGCACTCGGTACTTGACTACAGAGTTGCAAAGGTTCTGGAGTGGGAGTTCTGGAGTCAAGACAGGCAGGGATAATCTCGACAACTTCTTCCTCTGAATCACAAATGACAACTGATACTTCAGATTATTGATGATGCAGAAGAGCAAATTGTAGGAGGAGAAATCTCTCATTTTGCAAGGGGATGTGAGATTTGACACATCCTTGTTATCCACATTCATCATATTAGTTTGTTTACCTAATCAGTTCCTGAAACATTGTTTGCTAAAGAGAGAAATCTCCCTGAGGTTGGCCATAATTCAGAAATCTGAATTAGCAAAAGGATCTTTTAAAACATCTGTGGTGTTCCTGTGTATTGTTACTGTTTTGTTTCAACCTAAAAGTTTCCACTGGTAACACTCATTTTCCTGGCAACTACTTTCCAAGCTAGGGCACAAAGACAGGAGAATTGATATTGGAAATTTTTCTTATTAATATTAAAAAATATATATTTTTCCTGCCCAATAATTCCTCACTTAATAAAGAAAAATTCCAAGCTTGGTAATGGTGAAATTTTGCTTCAACAAATCTCTCATCCTGCCTTTGGTGTTCCAAGAGGGGCATTTCAAGGAGCGAGGTTGGTGGAGCACAGGCCGGTCCCAGCCCAGAGCAGCACAAGCTGAGTGTCCACTAGATGGCCACAGACAGATGCACGTCCACACCTGCGGACACACCGACACGGACACACCGACACGGACACACCGACACGGACACACCGACACTCCAGCACTCTGCCAGGCTGCAGGGAGCAGCTGCACACAGCTGTTGGCCAAGCAGCACCTAAAGCAAGGGGCAAAATGGCAAGACCCCCAGAGTCACGCTGAGGCCATCTCCCCGGCACATGGCCAGGCAGGTGTGTGTGCTCTTTGTCTGTCACTTCCACACTTGAAGCACTCTGGGAGGTCGAGCCGCAGACCAGACAACACCTCCAGCTGCCCTCCATGTCCAGGGCCCTGTTGCCATCTCAGTACCCCGTTCCTCCTGACAAATACACCTCTCCCTTCCTACCTCCTCCCTCTCCAGCCCAAGACTTAACAATGGCAGTGGTCAAACTTAAAACCTCTTCTGAAAAAACAGTGATGTCTTCATCCTCATATCAGACAGGACCTGTGGCCCTGTCTGGGTTCAATCTGAAGATGTGAACACTGCAAAGAATGGTCTCATATCTTGCTTGGAGCATGTCCCCACCACACCCATGAGCAGTGGGGCTGTATAAGGGACTGCTATGAGACCATGAGGTCTGACTGTGCCCTGGGGCTTCCTCAAACCCCTCCCTTTTAGCAATCACTACAGAAAAGCTTCCTGACTACTGGTGGAGACTGCACCACTTGTGTAAGCCTGGAAACAGTTTATTGCTGTCTTTTCAAATGTAACATCAAAGTTATTGGTACTGTTTATGGTGACATCACTTTCTATGGCTGGTGTAAAGTGGTTATGAAGTTAAATGAGAACAGTAAAGGTTGCACATGGGCTGCATGGCTGATCGCAGGACTCATCATCCCTCTTCTTGCTAAACACTGGGAAAGAGCTTGCTGAACTCACTTTAGAAAGAGCAATTCCTGTACACAGCATAGCAAGAGCCCTTCCTGATAATAGCTGGAGTTGTGTCCAACCCACTTGGCTAACAGGTCCAACCAGAGATACCAGCTGAGCTGTGAGACAGCACTCATCCCTCTTGAGTGAAGCCATGATGATGCATCCAAGCTTGGGTCTCCTCTAAGCTAAAAGAGTAACAGGGCAACCATTTGAATACGGGCTTAATCGGCACACAGCAAAAATGTACACAATATTACCATGCTATCAGTCCTGCAGGCTAGGCCTGTCTCTGAATCCTGCTCTTGAAAGCACTACATGGGCCAAGAATAACTATTTGTTGCAATTTATCTGATTTATGCAACCAAAGCTATAAAATCCCACTTGACCAGGAAAGATGTCTTACACTGTGCTCCCTTGGTAAATCTGGGGTTTTCACCTGACCTCGTGTGGCAACAATTTTTTTTTTTCACTTCTTGTAACCTTTCAAAAGAAAAGAGCTTCATTTGCTGCAGGGATCCCATCTTCCCCAAAGAAAAACAAGTGTGCACACAATGTACAGGGTCAGAATAGTGAGATCAGTGGTTCAGCACACAGTCAGTCTGTGCATCACATCTGCACAGAAAATGTATCTCTGAGACACTGACTGCACCACGGCCACACTGTGATTCCAACTGGCCAGAAGCTTAGCAGGCACTACAGTATAGGCTCCCATATGCTGGGACCTGGCAGATCAACACCCAAATTCCTCTTTTCCTAACATGCTGAGTGAAAAACAAGAAAAACATCAGGGTCATAGATGCATGATAGTCACTGGAAGGCTGACAAGAGTGCAGTCATCATCCTAATCCACACAAACCCAGGGAGACATTTGTCATTGTCACAAATAGTGATAGTGCACATCCATCCTTTAGGTGATCACAGTACCTGACTCCATTAACCAAGCTGCTATCCTGCCTGAATTATTTCATTTTGCCTTCTTCTCCCCCACTAACACTGCTCTGCAGGTCCTCTAGCACAGAGGAAACCTTAGCATAGAACATCTGTCTGTAATGCACTCTGTAATCATGCAAGGACACACTTGCATTATCACTTTCATGCTGGAGGAAGTGACTGTCCTAACCTCAGGACAGTCAGAGGATAACTGTCACATCCCCTTCACGATGCCTTTCAATGGGCCCCGAAAGCAGAGCATGGGATGCCAGCATTCCTCTGAGGCTGTGGAGCACTCTGGACCTGCCCCTGCATGCCAGCATCATCTCCATGGTGCCCTGCCCTTCATCAGTAGACACTGAGCAAAGGGCAAAGGTGCTCTCTGACCTTCTCCAGAAAAAAACATAGGCACCAGAAGCTGTGGACCAGCAAGAGATGGAGTCTGCGGTACTACTGGTGCCCACTGTTCCCTGAGATAAGGCTCAAGCCCACCCCTGCATGCATGGGGACAGTCTGCAAAGTCCCCAAGGGGTACAGCACATACTCACTAATGCACTGCACCCTTGAACATTGAAGTATTAGCTGGAAGATATCTATACAAACATGAAATTTTATAAAATGCTGTAAGATGTAATCAGTTTCCATGCACCAGCTTGGGTGGGCCTTCAGCACTCTACTCCTACCACATGTCTGCTCCTAGCTCTATTTGTTCCTCAGCTCTGTGTACCCTGAACCTTCTTTGGTTCACAGCTGAGGGGTTTTCACATGACATCCTCCAGCTGCAGAAAACTGGTGCTCCAGGCACTGGTTGCTGCTGTGCTGCTGATGCCTGTAGCAAGCATCACTAGCTCAGGCAGAGCCCAGCTGATGGTGTGACCTGCAGAGCTGGCGACACACAGGCTGTCCAGGAATGCTGCTCCCACCAGGACAGCACATCTGAGCTCACCAGCACAGTCCCAGGTATCTCTGGCCAGGACCCACCCTTAGTTGTCACTTAGACACTGAGCCTTGATCTCACTCATGGTCATCATATAAACTGAAGAAGTTTGTCCAGTCAAATAAGGAATGGCAGGTGTTGTAATGACAGTCATGGGGCACTCTGAGTTGGAAGGCTGGCAGTGAAGGGACCCAGAGATATCAGAAAGATGTGATGGACATAAAGCACGTTGTCCTGGAATGGACATCACTGGCACATCTGGCTATGAGCACTGTCTGGCATGGGTACCTATCATGCATGTTCACAGGAGTGGGATGGCTAGATCTTTCCAAGAAGTTTTTTATCAACAACTCTCACAGTTCAGCCCTCCCTCTGGGAAAGCCAAGCAGTGTCTTTAGAAATGAAAGGGTAGCACAGTGAAAAAGTATTTTGCCATGTGGATCCCGAAGCTGCAAGTGAAGCAGAGCTTCCCAGAGGCATGGGTGGGCAGCCTGTCTGTGCTGGCCTGCCTGAACAACACAGGTACGAGCTAACCCAGACTGGCAAGGTGCTGCTGTTTATCCACGTTGTAGCAGGTCAGCTACAACAGCCAGGCACGAGTCAGTCCCTAGGTTACCTCTAGACCACGGAAGGGACATAACCTCTATGTTTATGAATGTGCAACATGCATGAGCACTTCTATAACTCACAGAAAGGTGACCACATACAAGCAATGCTTGGCCTGCATTCCCCTGCTACAAGTTTGAAGAGAAAGCTGTAGCTGAAAGCTCAGCTACTGTTTCAGTTACTGTTGTTCCAGTAACAACATGGTGGCAGCCATGGGTTCCAGCTCTGCCTTTGCTCAGACATTTGGGAGCCTACCAGTTACCTGCTGAGAGAGAAAGTAGGGAGCAAAGTGTCTTTCTCACACCAGGCAGGTCCTAAACTGAACACCTCTTGCTGCTGCTCCCAGGACAGTAACACCCAGGGTAGACAGAAAAGCACCTAATGCTTTTTCACAGCCTCTGATGAAATGCCCTCTGGAAGATATCTTAGCTGTAAGATACTGTAGAGACAGTTTGCTGTCCAGCTCAGTTCCTCTTTTCTGCCCCAGAGAAGGAGCTGCCAGCCTCATGCACGTGGAGACTGAGGTTCTTGGCATGTCTGCTGAGGACTGGACTGCTCTACAGTGCCTGGGCAAAACCTGGCTCACACAACATCCACAGAGAAGGGCAGGAAAAGGAGAGCAGGTTTGTGCTTCCAGAGAAGAATCAGAAGAACTTGTTGAGATCTATCAGGGTAAAAGAAAAACATTACAGAGAGAAATAGATCCATTAAGAAATAAACGGGAGAGTAAATTAACTGAGTGTCTAAAGTGCTTGTGTTATTGAACTGTTAGAAAAATCTCTATTCAAAGTCAGGAAAGGAGGAAAACTTTGTAATAAAAGGTCATTAAAGGAAAACATGAACACAACCATCAGCTGTTTCCTCTGCCAGGCATCATCTGCCAGGAAAGGAATTAACTACTGAAATTGCTGGGATGACAAATTATTTTTTTAAAATAAGCTGTGAAAAACCACAGTGATATCAGAAGAGAGAAAAGAAAGTTCATCCTTAAGTGAATAAAAATGTTCCCAGCACAGGGATTTGGGACAGTACTTCCAGAAGAGCTAAAGTGATTGAGGAACTGCAATGCCTAAGCTAACTCAGAGGAGTGTTAGCCTTAAACAACTGTTTTTAAGAAAATGAGGGGACGAATGCAGAGAAGAGTTGTCATAGCCTGGCATGTACCTACAGAGCCATTCCTGATTCTCTTGGGCATGATGGGGAAAGCCTTTGCCAAGGCACTCCACAGAAATGGGCTTCAGCATATTTTGTTGCCCACCTGTCTTTCCTCCCGCAGGGAACTCGTGTCACCTGACACTTGAAGGTGTTGGATCCCTGCTGATAGCATCTCCAAACCATGGAGAGAGCAAGCAAAGTCACTGTAAAGAGCCCTGTTTCCCTCCAAATACTGTGGAGGAGCACATCAGTTTCACAGTCCCTTAATCTGGGGCAGCAAGGACAGAGCAGAAGGCAAGAACAGGCAAGTTTGGTTTTATTTGGTTTTCTGTCCCATTTAGAAAATTGCTCAGTGGCTAAAGCAACTCAGGGACTAAACATAGAGGGATAAAGCAGTAGATGGGCAAAGAAAATATTCATAACTCTCTACCTCCACCTCTGCACTAAAAAGACCTTTTAAAACTGCACCTAAGAGCCCCAGCTGTAACAGGGTAAAATCCCACAGGATAAGGAGGCAATCTTCATGGTCTAGCAACAAGCAGGAGAGCCCTCACTTCAATAAGCTGAAGTGTCATTCCCAGCATTTTCCTTCTTTTCTCCTGCCACATTTTCTTTCTCTGTCCAAAAGCATGTAGTGTAAGACTTTTCAGACAGGATTCCCTTTGGAAAGGCTTGCCTGGGCCCCTGCTCTTGCCCATCACCCAGCCCCTCTGTTTGCAGCTCTGGTAATTAACTTGTAAACGAAGTTCTAGCACATGGGCTGAAAACAGGCCATAGATAAAGGGTAATGAAAACAATCCATTAGAGAAAGGGCCAAATTAAACAACTCTTAATTGAAAAATGGAAATGAATATGAATTTAGATCAACTAAACAAGCATGTTATTGAAGAGGCAGAAAAGTGGATGAACTCCTAACATACCAATTAAAGACATGGAGGCAGAGATGCACCATATGCCATGAGAAAAACTCATAATAAAATTCTCAGTAAGCCACTAAGTTTGATTAGTTTTATTACTCTCACTTGTATACTTCCTACATTTCTAGAAGCATAGGGGAAGTTTATGACACTTATCTGATATCACACAGTCATGGCTTCCCCCAGTGCCCACGAATTATTGGCAAAGGTAGACAGCACTAACTGCCCAACTCTATTTCATGATTAACTGCTTGCAGGGGTCTTAAAACATATAAATAAAATAAATAAAAAAATATAAATTCTAAAATGGTTGGCTCACACAACAGCAATACTTTTGGCTTGTACTTCACCTTGGTAATCTACCTCCACCAACCCTAACCACTCTGGTAATTTCCTTCCAGCTGTGTGGTCCCCGTGAATGTGCTGTATAGAGATACCAGTAAGAACCCACTGGTAGCGTGCCTCTTGCTGTTCTTTCTCTGTTCTATGTGGAAGAGTCACCCAAAATTTTAACAAGACTAGACAGGTCCTCAGTTCTTAGAGTAACAGTGATAAGCTTAGGAGATCCAGCACCACCACTTTCTGCAGCACTAAGTAATGCTTTGGCAGCCATTCCAGGCACACGTTCAGGAAAGGTCACCAACTGCAGGGAGCAATCACAGCATTCCATACTTACACCATGGGACTCAGACTACACCTCAGCACTCTGCAGCAAGCAGGAAAAGCTGGCAGGAGAGGGAGAAGCCAGGGCTGCTAAAGCTGTATAAAACTAAGTTTTCCTTCATGCTTTCTATCATGTTTCTTGAGGGGACTCTGTGGGTTCACTCCTGAGCTCACACTCAGTGCACGTTCCTCAGGCCTTGTCAAATTATGCTCATCTCTAAACAGAGAACCTTTTTGCAAAGCTGAAGGCTCTGTCCTTGCAAAATACTCTTGGTACTTGCTTTCCTCTAAATGATTTCTCCTCCTGATTCCTCCATCGCTGTTCAACTCCTGAAAGGGCTTCACAGTGATACTGAAATGTGTTAATCTGATAGCTAAACCAATACTTTTTCAATTAGAGATTTAGTTGACCTTGTTTTTAGCAAAAATTGGCCTCTTAGCTGCCTGACAAAGCTTGCTGGATGCACAATCCCCACTCCACACACAGCACTGGCCTCTTTTTGGCATTCCTTTTGCTTATGCGAGCAACTTCATTTGTCCCAAAATTTGTCATCCAATAATCACCATACAATCTTTTAACAGCAAGAACTGACAATTTTTAGGAGTTTTATTACCTTTTTTAATTGATTACTCCCCTTAAAAGGTGACTGACTCTAATGTCCCTACAATAACAGTCAGGATCTTATTTTTTTGAAATACTGATTAATCAATTTGTTTGATCAGCAGGAGACATACATTAAGGACAAACATACACAATCATTTCAATAATCCCCAAATCAAACTGTTACTGAATTTTAATATTGTAACTACTCAGTTTAAAGTTTGGAACTGTTATGTATTAATAAATTCAATAGGGATAACTTATATAAAACCTACCCATTACAGTTAAGAGATTTGTTATGAGAAACAGTGATTTAAGTAATTTGCAGTATTTGTCAGCCTCAGGACATTTTTAATACTTCATAATGTTTATTAAGGATATACTTCCCCACAGGAATCTACTTACCTCTCTCAGATTTTACAGAACAGTCTGGGTTTATTCCAGTACTGGCACTTCAACTCCTATGAATATTCTTTCAAATACATTGATTAATGTGGTCTTTTTCAATTATCTTGCAAAATAGCCACAGTGACATCAGATCTGGCTTCTGCATAATATCTCACTATTTAAAAAACTATTTTCCCATGCTGCTCAATGGGAAGATGCTCATTTTCCTTGCAGGAGCAGCCAGCTCAATGTGAGAGTAAGACACACACAGTATGTGTCTGCCTTGGAAAAAAAATGCACTTTCATCTCTTTAAATGAAGGGTTTGAATATTTTTTTCCTGGATTCAATGTTCTCTTAAACCAGTAACTTTCTTGACCTCTGATGGCTATTTGTAGTGTTCTACTGAAGGCTTTACCTGCAAACAGTTCCTATAAGTCATTCTTTCAATTGCCATCTTTGAATTTCACTTTCACATCAAATTTCATAGGTGATTTACTTTCTCTTTGACTAATACCTCCTGAGAAATAAATCCATGAATGAAAATAAGGGGTAGATATCAGTGCTAGGTGAGGATCCAATGGGAAACCACATGAAATGCTGTAGAAGTCCACAACATGTGATGCTCACAACAATATTAGAAAACACTTTCATTAATGACCTACAAAAGGGAGAGAACATTGCTGAAAGCTGAGAGGAACTGCAAGCTACAGTGAAAATGCAAAACTGTAGAGCTCCCTCAGGCAGCTGGAAACTCATGCAAGGAAAAAAAATGCAACAATGGGAAATTATAAATATTATGAAGATGGGAGTAAAGATTCATTGTAAGCTGTCTCTTCCAAGGGGCATTAAATGATGCTAAGAGATTCAAAGCAAGATTTATTGCACTCAGGCTGTTCTGATGCAGAAGTTCTTGCCACGGGATATTAAGATATTTATATGTATTCAAAATCCCAGGGGACTGATAAAGTACTCAGTGTCCCTAGATAGCTGCCCTGTGTAGCATCCACCTCTTGCCACTCTCAGAGCTGGTAGGGCTGTAATTATGCTTGCTAGCCAAAGTTAACAAAATTCCATATGAAACCCAGAACACTGAAGGGAAAATCCTGAGCATAAAATAAAATCTGGCTAAAAGAAGTTTGGAGTGACCGAATTAGACAGATAGAAATAAATAAGCAAGCAAGCAGAGCAGTGCTAATCCAAGGCTGTTTCTGCAAGGGACCACAAGTCCAGCTGAACTGGTGTGAGTACACCCAGCATGCAGCTGTAGGCATGTGGTCCCTTATCTCCAGGAAGGCTGACAGACAGGATGGGCTTCATGTAAGAAAAACCACATGATTAAGAGATGAGCATGTGATTTATGAAGGATGATTTAAGGAAAGATCTTTGCAACTTGTTTAAGCAATGATGAAAACCAAAAGTGACAGCCAGGAGAAGAAATATCTTAGATTTATTTAAAGAGTGCGAACTTCATAATGAGGGGGAAAGAATTAGGCTCATAACAAACAGGTCCAAAGTTGAAAAGGAATATGAGGTAAAATATCAAGAAATATGATCAAATATTGATTACCAAATCAAAAGTTGGTAATCACTTTGCCATGGCTTGTCACACAGAAAAAATAGAGACAGGGAAATGTCATAGAATGTGTGGTAAGGAACAATCAATTGCTCACCTGTTGGAAAGAACAGTGGTGCTCAGGACTCCTATGTGAGCCTGATGCTCACCCTGGTGAGGTGCTCAACAGATGCTACAGAAATTCTATTGTTCCTTATTATTTCCCCTTTCATGATCAGCAAAACTGTTATTGACAATCACTTTTTTCTGGAATACACATGCCATTACAGTTACACCTGATGTTCAGAACAGCCATACATTGGGGTGCTTCTGCTGTCCAAGTCTAATCTGCTCTCAAGAGCAGAGGGGTCACAGTAAGGAGCCCTCCTAGGTTTAAAAGCTGGAATACAGGAAGAGTGGGCAGCTGTTCATCAGCCAGCTGCAGAATGACAGAGCAGACAAGCCAGCGACAGCTAAGATGCTTTACCTGCTATTTCATTTCCAAATCAGCTAAAACATTCAGCACTAGAAGGGTGCTTCAGGTGCTGAAGCCATACAAACTGTGTCAGCTCTCCACCTCATACAAAGAGAATGCTTTCAGCTCTGGCCAGAGAAATGAGAATTCAGAGAATTCAACATACACTGTGCCATTAGACGAACCTCTTCCTTGAAAAGGTCCTTTATGGGAAATCAAAGGATCTTCTTTCCAGCCCAGCACCAAATGGTGACTGTAGGCAACAATAAACCCCCAGCAGTCTCTCCTCTCTTGACCTGATGTCCTACAGGATCACAAGTGGAGAAGTGACCGTCCATCCATTTCACTCTCTCTAAAGGCAAAGCATCAGGACTTTTTTCTCAGGGCAAAATCCTAATGCATCAGGTAGGATTTGAGATGATGGACCATTATTTCTGAAGATTGGTGGAAATCCTGTTAGCACACAGGTTATCTACAAGCTGTTAGATCAACAGGAGTCCTGCCAGGTCAATGGGATAAGAGGCATGAGTTGCTTTTATAAAAATGTCACTTTTGATTGAGCACAAGAATAATGGTGATGAGGAGGGCTCAGGACAGATGAAAAAAAGGCTACACTTTTGTTTTGGAGGATCTTCCTGTCCCTGCATGGGGTCATACCTCAGCAGCTTTCAGCATCAGTGTTATCCTCCTAAGTGCCCTCTGAGCTACTTTCCAAACCCACAAGGGAGAAGCCTCCTGGGCTATCTCTTCAGCAAAGAAAGAGCAGAAGCTCAAGACGCAGCTTGGTGGGTGCTGGATTAGGGATGAACAGGAGAAGGAACCAGGGAAACCTTCCCAACACTGCATGGCACACAGGACAGCATCTCTCGTGGAAACTGCTATGCACCACTCACAGAGGCCAGCCACGGCCACTGTGTGGAGAACCTGGACAGGTTAACTTCCAGCCAGACCAGAACTCCACCTGCTCAGGGCTTGGCCATTACAATCCTGTGCCTTGTGTAGAAACCTGATGGGAGCAAGCCATGGGGTAAAGTGAGGCAACAGAATCTGCTGGAGCCCACCCTTGTGAACATCATGTTAACTCTGTCCAGTGTGCCTCCCACACTGTAAACAGCAGCTGTTAAGTCTTCTCCAGCTTTCTGGCTGAAATGCATGCCAAAGGCTGGTCCTGGCCCTGCCCTGCAGCTCAAGCTGCTCCTTCCTGCTGGAGGATTCATCACACAGTTATCCACACCACCTCGTTCTACTGCATCACAGTAGAACAACAGGATTGACATGCAGCTAAAATCTTAATGTTAAAAGCTGTTAACTTAAAAACATTTAAGAGATTAACAAAAAAAAAAATATTGTCCCCAGAAACTTTCAGGGAAACATCACTTGAGGAGGCAAATGCAGTCAAAATGCAGATGTGGTGCAAACATCTGACTGGGACTCACCCATCATTCCCACACTGCATCCTACCCACAGCTGTACAAGCTGCCCACGCCATCCCTGTGCATCCTTCTGTGGCCAAAGGACCACAGATGAGCTCTTTCCCTTCAGTAATGCCCACCCAGACATGGTCTCTGGGAGGCTCTCTTCTTGCTTTTACCAAAACCTTGAAATGCTGTCATCGTTTTTTGCACGCCTGTTGTCCCTCTGCTGCACACACCCCAAATCACTGGTACAACACACCACACACAGCACATGTCGACATACAAACACCAAATACAAATCTGCCAAGAATATCTGATCTGTGTGCCTACCCATCAAAAACAGGAGAGTGGAAAGCCTGGGGAAGTTTATTCAGAAAAATGTCAGCCTTCCCATGCCGCTACCTTTTCTTCACAGAGGGATGAACATGACTGAGAGCAGCACAATAAGGGGGTCCAAGAGATATGATTACCTGTATCCTGTCTTCTGGCAATTCTGTTTTCATGGCCAACATCTCTCTAGCATATACGTCAGGATAGTGGGCCTCATTGAAGGCCTTTTCCAGCTCCTCCAGTTGATAGGATGTGAAGATTGTCCTGAGGGGAGTAAAACTCTTTGATCAAAACACAAGAAGCAGCAAAGATGATGAAGAGTCAGAGAAATGGACACTGAAAACAGTGAAACCTGGATAACTGGCTAATACATAGCTTTTCCCCACCTCCTGTGTTTCTGTGCACAAAAGGTCAAGTGCCAGGGTGAAAGGAGAACCAGAAAATGCCAGAAGACAGCATTTTTAACAGTTACAAATCACCTTCCCTTTCAGGGACTTGCCTCTGGAGACAGTGCCTCCCCAGCAGCATGCACCCGCAGTGACGGCAGCTGATCTTGGACTCTGCTGCCTCTTGTGAGGATCATCACACTGAGATGAAGCAGATTCTCCTCAGCACCCCATCTGGAGAGGTGCTGAGCCCCTTCCCAGCTGCTGGTCCTTAGCCTCTTCAATCTCCATGATCAAATAATCCTTCACCTTGAGTCTCAGTCTTTGGATGAACTCTCCAAATGTTTTCTCCACCTAACCCACCACTTTTCACCAGTTTTCATCTTCCCCATGAGAGTCGGGACCCGCTCCCTTCGTCTGCCTTTTCCCTGGCTCCTTCCACTCCAATATCCCACTAGCAGCTCCCTGCCAGTCTGCATTACCCCATTATCCTTTAGAAATCCTCCTGGACCGCCCTGGGCAGGCAGCAGCCCAACCCACCTCCACACAGCCAGTTCTCAGTTTGGGACAACCAAATTGAAAAATCAGCAGCTGGAAAGCCGAGACAGATGAAAACCCTTCTCTAGCAGATGGATGAGAAGTCTCGGACCACTTCCACTCCCTGAGGGTTAAAACTCCTACCTTTCAACTCCTCCAGTACAGAAAGCACAATTTTTGATAAAAGCTAACAATACTGCAATGGCTAAAAAAAAAAAATAAATAAATCCCAACCAACAAACAAACAAACTACCCCAAACAAACAAAAAACAAAACAAAAAAGCAAAAGCAAACAAAAAACCTCAACCAAAAAAAAATGAACCAAAATAAAACAACCCTCAACCCAACAACAAATCTCAGCCCTTGTGCAAAGTAAATGTATAAATTTACCATCAATCTAAGAAACACTTATCTCCCAAAGGAAACGAGGAAATAGAGTCTTTTTCTAAAATACATCCAGCCCTTCCATTCCAGAGAGCATAAATGGAAAATATCAGAAATATCCTCTGGTATACAGAATGAAAAGGATTCCATCAGATCAATAATATTACTAACAAAAGCTGCATGCAAATGCAAGGGACCTGCCTGCAATCAGACCCTTCTTTAAATTCACTCTTAAATCCATTCTCTTTTCAAACAGTTTTTCTTCAACTCTGACAAATCTGTGAACTCCAGGGACAGCAGAGGCACACTGAATCACGTATTTTCTCTCTCTGGGACCACAGGAAAAATTATTCCAATTTTGATCCAGTTTAGATTTCAAGCATTCCCCTCCATCTTCCTCCGACAGGAGCGCGGAAGCCTGTCCAGGCTCACCAGCGGGAGGGTTCTGCTGATATTCAGCTGAAGTTTTCCCTTTTTAGCTCATGCACGGGTAGTCCCTTTTTCAATTCACAATCCACTGCCCCTTTTGGTGCTTCTATCCTTCAGCTATTTGCAGGCTATTGGCCAGTCATCCTCCAGCCCTTCCTTGGTACAATTAGAGGTCTTAACTGTACAGAATATACAACTACAGCCAAATGGTGGAGGTCTGTTTCTGTCTAGAACTGAAAACAAAACAAATCTGAATTTCATTCCCTATCTCTCATCCAGATCAGGACCTGTACACCAGTCCCAGTTGTATTGTCATCCAGCCCTGTCTGGGATGTAAAGAAAATTAGCTCGTACTTACTCCAGAGCACCCAAACTGGGAACATTTGCCTGGGAGGGGGCCCGGGGTTGAAAACGAGCTCATCTCACCGAGCCTCCTGTTGCACACATAGCAGGATGTCTCCTGGGATAGTCGGTCTCCTTCCACCCGTTATCCTGCTAAGCTTTCACTGGAGCGTCTTTTAATCCACCTTTCCTGCATCGTGGCAGGATTGATTTAATTATTCCTAAATCACCCTCAGTGGATGGTGTTTGGCCTCCCTTTGTCCTGGCGCTCTGGACACAGCAATGCCAGAGCCCAGCACGGGATTTTTCGTTTCTGTCTTTAAAGCACAAACAAACCAACTCCATTTTAACTGTGGGAGAAGTCAGGTAAAGGCTATTATCCTGATCGTGCTTATAGGAAACCAAATCCCAAAGTGGATCTTCGTTTCCTTAAACAGTTTCCCAGCCTTCTTCAGCTTCTTTGCAAGCTGTCTCTGATTCCCAACTATTTAATCTATTGGCAAAATATTTATTTTTATGTAATAAAATATTTAAATTAGTTATAGGAATTTTGTCTTGCCGACAGCAAGTATTAAGATTGCTGTATGTAGAGCTGGAAACGGCTTTTATTATTTCTGACAATTGATAATTTTCCCTTCCAAACACTGATCAGCATTCCACCGCAGCTCATGGGCTGCTCAGGATTGCGACTCGGGATACCTAGATCCGCAGCCAGAAAAAATTAAATAAAATTACATCTGTGGTCGAATTCCCCACTCCCTATAGGTACGTCCCTATATCCGATTTATTTTAGACGGGGAGAAAGAATAAAGGGAAGGACCCATTGGAGAAGCCGCATGGGCGCCGGGCGCTCCGGCGACCGGTGCCGGGAGGAATATTTTGCTCCAGGCCGGAGCGGGTCGTCCCCGCCGGGGCTCGCCGGTGGCCGGTTCCCTGGGGACTGGGGCGAAGGGGCCGGGGTGGCCGCCGCAGTCTTACCTGTGCCGCCTCTTCTTTCGTTTCTTGCTCTGATTTAGGGAGGATTTGGACATTTTTCGGTCGCTGGAGGAGACATCCTCGGAATCTGCGGAAAGACAGGCAGCGGCTGTGGGCCGGGGCTCGCTCCCCGCCAGAGTCCTCCCGGGTAGGGCCCGAGCCGCCGGCTCCGCTCCCTCCGCAGCCTCCGGCCGAAGATTTCGTTGCGATCGCGCCGCGGACGGGGCCCGACGCCGGCCGCTCCCTCCAGCGCGGCCCCGGCGCCGCTCCCGATCCGGTGCGGGCAGCTCGGGGCGATACGCCCCAGCCAAGGAAGGCTCCGGGCCGGGACCGGGCTCTAGCTCTTTCCTCTCTCCACCGGAGTCGTTTGCTGAGGCTGTTGTTGCCCCGCTGCTAAAACGCAGAGCCCGGCGAGCTCAACCAAACCGTAGGAAAACGGGAAAGCCGGAGCCCCCACTCCGCGGCCGGGGAACCGCGACCGCCTGCCCCAGCCCGGGGATCCTGGACTGCGCCGCAGAAACACCGGAGCGGGGAGGGAGAAATTGAGGTTTATGGAGCTACCAGCAAAAACATACCCCGGGAGGAGCTGGTGCCCATCCGCGGCCCCCGGCTGCCCAGGGATGCCACGGCCCGCGGGTGTTAAGGGCAGGACGCCGCCGCCTTTGCCCCGAAGGAGCAACCGGGGGACGGAGCAGGGACCCCGTATTTCGATGCTCGCTCCGGTCCCACTCCTGCCCGCGGCTCCCCGCCACCTGCTCGGGCCCGGCCCCGTGCTGCTCGGCCGGCCGTGCTGCGGGCGGGGGCCACGGGCACGGCCCGGGACGGGAGCCGCTGCCGGAGGGAGGCCGGGGATTGTCCCCGGAGCCAGGGTCCGGCGCCCTGCTGCCTGCCGCTCTGGGGGACCCGAAGCGGCCGCTGAGCGGGGCCTGCAGGCAGAGTTGTTGGAGGCTGCTGCCGTCTAGGAAAAGGATGCCAAAGACCCCTAATTCTCCGGCAACGACACGGGGTCGCGGGGGGCCCTCCGACGGGGCTCTGCGCATCCCTAGGCCGGGCGCCCGGGGCCACGCCATCAGACCGCGGCCGCAGCCCCGGACGGGTGGAAAATTTGGTCCCGACCGCCCTTCTCCTCATTCTCGGGATCGAAACGAAATCTCCCTTCCGCCGCCGAGCAGGTGGCCTCCCGCCGGGACAGCGGCTGCGGGCGGCTGCGGGGTGCGGGCGGCGGCGCTGGTGGGGCGCGGCGGGCCCCCGGGGGCCGGGGACGTGCCTACCTGAGCTGGCCGTCTGGCTGCTGTCCAGCTGCCCGGGGGCCCGGGCCAGGGGCTGCAGGTGGACGCTCTGGGGGTCGGAGAGCACCTCTAAGAAGGTGGGCTGGGTGTAAAAGCCGGGGATGCCGCTGGCCCCCAGCAGCCCCATGCCCACGCCGCCCACCCCGGCGGGACTGAGTACGGAGCGGGCCGCCAGCAGGTGCCCGGCGGGCAGAGAGTCCAGGGCGGCCCGAGGGTGCGACGGCGGCTCCTTGTTCAAGCCCAGGATCTCCTGGATGCCGAAGCCGGTGCAGCGGGGAGGGGTGGGCCCAGAGTTGGACTTGACCCCAGCCGCGGGGGGCGGCGGAGGCAGTGGCGGGGCTGCGGGGGCGGCGGCCGCGCCGTCGGGCTTGGGCTTGCCGGGCAGGCTGGGGGCCAGCGCCGCGCCCGCTTTGCCCGTCATGCTGCGGCCAGCGGTCCCTGGTGCCCGCTCCGGGAATGCCTGGGAGCCCCCGGCTCAGGCCCCTTTTATCCGCCCAGCCGGGAGCCCGAGCGGGGTCAGAGCCGCGCAGCCAATCACAGGGGCCAGCCGCGATTAGGGATGCCAAAAAGCCGGCACCGGCGGCGGCGGGGCCGCTGCTCGGCGGGCTGGGGCCGGTGCCCGCCAGCGGACTGGGGCCGCCGCCCGCCCCTGCGCAAAGAAGGGCAGGCCCGGCCCCGCAGGCCCCGGCCCCGCTTCGCCTCCAGCCGTGCTGGGGAGGTGGGGTTAGGAAGGGAGGGAGGGAGGGATGGAGGCATCCCTGCTTTCATAAACACGCACGGCGTGGGGCACCGGCCCTGGAGGAGAGATGCGCAAGGCTTACGTGTAGGGAAACCACGGGCTCTCTGGCTTTCTTGCTCATCTTGTATTCTGAGATAAATAAGAGGTCAGAAGAGAAATTAGGGACCTTGGAGGTAAGCTAAGAATTAAAACTGAGCAGCCTTCTTTAAAATACAGAGCTGGAAGCTTTGCGCGTTGGAGAAACATTCTGCTTTATGCCATCAGAGGAGGTGAAACAGTTGCTTGGACTCTCTAGATACCCATGCCCATAAGCATGGTTTCTGAACCACACAGTTCCTTGTTAATTTGCCTTTTATCATCTGTGGGCAAGATACCACACACTTCACCCCTGCCAGCATTATCCCAACCAAAGACATTAAACTAAGAGAAAGCCTAAGACTTCCTCTGTTTCACTCAACCTGGGGCAAGAGCTCCACCAGAGCATGAACTGCGACAGTGGTCAGCAGTCCTCAGCGTGGCTCCTACAGTCTGCTCATGGGGCCAGTTCATCAGCAGAACACCAAACTGGAGCTGGGACTGTAGCTCCAGATCAGTGAAAAGTCCATCCTCTGTTTCAGCTTTGAGGAGAAGCAGCTCCCTATTCATCCTCTTCGTTTTGCAGGCCTATGGGGTGGTTCATCAGGCTAAATGGCTCCAGTCTTCCCTTGAAGGAGAACCTGTCCCCAGGGAAACCCATCCTCCTGGAAAAGGCTCTCCAGTGCCAGGTGCATGCTGAAACAAGGGCAGGGGAATGCCTCTGAAATCTGTGGTATCTGTCCAGGATGGCCACAAGTGTTTTGGACTGCCCAAAGGGCATGTCCTGCATACTTTGGAAATCCTGGTTTAAGAGTCTTGGCCAGCTAAAGAATTGGGGCTGCTGCAGGTGCTGAAAATTTTGCCTTCCCTGAGCAAACCAAGGGCACCTCCATGGTGATGGCAGGATTGCTGAGGCTGTCTCATGTTACAGCAGCAAAGTAGTCATATTCCCAGCCATTATTTTACAGAAACCCATGTCTCCACAGAGATGGAAATGGTTCCAAGAGGAGAATGAAGACTGGCAGGGCACTGGGGTGGCCAGCTGCTTTCTGACAGACAGGACACTGGGAGCCAATTGTGTTGAGAGTCACTGAAACAGGTTTCCCCCAGCCCTGGCTCCATCTCACTGTACCTGAGCAAGGCAAGCAGAGCAGCTGTGGGCTGTACCCAGACTCAGCCTTGAGACCAGATCACCAGATCTGGTGATGGAGACGAGGCAGCTACAAGTTCTGGCCACAAAGTCAAGTCCTTGAGTGGGGGTCCAGATCAGTAGGTGCAGGGCCAGGTACAGGCACGTAGCTCAGACAGGAGCCAGGAATGAAACCCTCAGTTTAAAAGCAGCTGCCAAGCAGAGGAGGGAGGAGCCCCTGCTGAGGGTCCCTGCAGGTCTTTCCTAACAATTGCCTGTATCAGTGAGCTGACCTTGAGCAGCCAGCTTTGATCCTAGAGGGTGGGGAGGTTGCACTGTACACCTCGTCAGAGACTTATCAGATAATCCTACCACCTCAAACTTTCATTGTGTATTGTCTGCATTAGCCAATTCTTGGTTTGACCTCTCTTCCACCCTACTGAGGCTCCCCATGTATGGTGTGCAATTTCCTTCCCCAGCATTCAACCTGGAGTTACATAAGCTGTGCCTGGGTCTGTTAGGGTAACAATTCAAGCTATCATCTTGCCAATAAATTATTCAGAATTTTATTATGTTTTATCGAATTCTCAAGTTCTCTGTAAACTGATTCAAATTTCTCCAGAAATGGTTCCTCCCCAAACATCTCTGAGGCAGAATGACATTGTGTGGGCTATGTGCAAGTCCCAAGCTGCAATCTGCTGTAGAACTAAACCCACCAGGTCTAAAGCCCTCTGAAATGTTGTAACTACCTCTGTTTGGTACCAGCATCTGTGTGAAGAGGTGCACATCATTGATCTGCCTAAAGAACTGCCCAGAGCTCACACAGGGGCTGCTTCTCAACTTGAGCCCATGTTCTGACAGCTTTTTGTGCACCACAATTTCTCTCTTTTTCCTTCAGACCCAGCTCTGCATCCCTGCCCAAGGACAGGTACAGGCGTGTGGGTTATTTGGGTGTTCTAGCTCAAGCTAGACACAGAGCCCAATTTGACAAACCTGTCAGAGTTTATCAGCATGAGGTCTACTCTACAACATGCGTCACCTTTATCATTTTTAGCCTCCCTGATTGGGTGATAGAAGTAGTTCATACAAAGTTAATGCTCTGACCACTGTCAGGTTAGAAAGGTATAGACATAGGGGCTTTGCTGATATATACTGGAGTTTCTTATATATCAGTCCTTACTTGTATTTCAACCCCTCTCTAACTAATTTCTGTCAATATTTTCACCCTGTCTTGACCAGAAGAAATTCTGGCTTTATTTGAGCTTTCCTCAGCTACATGACTCAGTTTCCTGGGGAGAGAAACATTAGAAACCTTGAATACTCATACTTTTTCTTCTTCCACAGTTCATTTGCCTTGTCCTTGGGGCTGAACTTTACCACCTCTCCCATATGTTTGCAAATCTGTCCTTCATGTATTGGGCTGACTTGGTTCTTTCTTCAGTCTTAGCTTTACTTCAGCCTTCTCCTGTGTCCATGGACAACTTGAATCCAAGTAGAAGCAATGTTCGATGTTAACCCCTTAGTCTCTAAAGAAGTGTTACTTACAGAAGCATGCTCTTTGTTGTCTCTGTCAGCATTAGGTTCAAAGCTGTCTTTGTCTAGACAGGCCTCAGTGGATAAAAGTGCCCCACAAAAAGATGGAGGGCAATTTTGGACATGGGTAGACAGGGAGAGGACAAGGGAAAATGGTTTTAAATTGAATGAGGAGAGATTTAGATTAGATGCTAGGAAGAAATTCTTTACTCAGGGGTTAGTGAGGCACTGAACAGGCCGTACAGAGAAGTTGTGGATGTCCCATCCCTGGAAGTATCCAAGGCCAGGCTGGATGGGGCTTGAAGTAACCTTATCTAGTGGGTGACATCCCTGCTCATGGCCGGGGGATTGGAACTAAATGATCTTTAAGGTCCCTTTCGACCCAAAACATTCTATGATTCTATGATGATTCAAACAGATAGGTCAGACCTGACATCCCCGTGCTCTTCCATCTCCTCTACAGTGGCTTTTGGGTTCTTCCAGCACTGCATCAGTTATTTTGGTCTCCTCTGCAGTGGAAGTGCATGCAGCTCCTGCCTGTCTCCTTTCAAAACTTATATATGGAAAAATACTTTGAGTACAAGTATCTCTTAGTATGTTCTTATTTTAGCTGTGTTCTTTGGAACTTTGGAGAGCACTGGTGATCCACTGAAGCCACAGTCATTGGACATTTTTACATTATCCTTCCACCATATGTTGCACTGTAGATGGATATAAGACATGATAATGCTAATATGACAAGAGACACTTGCTGTATTAATCAAAACTGCTGAGACAGGAAGACTGGCCAGAGCTACCTGCCTACACATGTTATAAATTCTGTCTATCATATAAAGTCTTCAAATCAAGGCTGAAAGTTTTTAAGAGATGATCTATAAGTCATCCAGAAGATACTGGTCTGATGCAGAAATTACTTGGTTTTGTAGCCTATTTTATATCAAAATTCAGGCTAGAAGGTTGTAATGTTCCCTTCAGGCCCTAAAATCTTGAAGTCCATGGAGCTCATGGTGTCTGATAGGGATGTTCTATCTATATAAAAGCCTTCCCATATAAGAAGCTTCTGATGTCAAGTGTCCTATTGAGCATATCTTTTTCTTTACACGTCAGTCTATTGATCTCTAAATAATCAAAGATACAAAGTACATGATGACAGGAGATTTTGCACCTGTCATGCCCATGGCCAAATGCTTCCAGCCAGCAGCTGCTGGCTGAGTTACTGCAGCCCTGAGCAGACCTCTCTGTTTCCACCTGCTCTGAATCATCCTGCTAGTTTTAAGCTGCACATCTTAACCCCTGGATAAAATCTTCATCCTACTGAAGACAGCAGGACCTTGGTCACTGACATTTAACAGAGCTAGGACTTCACTCTTCTTAGCACTTCTGACATTTTCCTTTTTTTTCCATTACACCTCTCTTTCTCTCCTGACACAGATGCATCCATATTTCTCATATTTTCTCTCTGGCTGAGCACCTCCATTCATGCCACATGGAACATCTAGCTGCTAGGACTCAACCATGCTGCAGAGGCAGTTCCTCTGTCCTGCAGTTTCCTGGGGCAAGGTCAGAGAAACTCAGGATACCTTTCCTCTGGCACCTCTCAGCTTGAGGTGTTGGGTGGCTCTGCTCTGCTTAGGACAAGGCGTCAAACAAAACTTTTCTGCATGGGGCTGCTGAGCAGTTAAGGGCTGGATATCAAAGCTTTCTGTTAGCTGAATATATTAGTAACTTCCAGTGGCCTGGAAATCAGAGGAGAAAAATTTAACCCTTTGTGCCAGTCTGGAGTGGGTGCTGCATGTCAGTGTCCCATCACATCTGGTTCACTTTCTCTCCCTGGGCAGTGCTGGATGGGGCAACACCAGAGGTTTATTGCGACTCTTTTCCAACTCCTAAAACAGAAGAGAATATTATTCAGTGGATAAATGTTAATACATCTCCTTTTTAAAGAAGCTTACTATAAATTATTTTTATAGCAAGCTAGACACATATGTAGACATGCTTTTAGCTCTCCTGGAGCAACTGAACTTATTTTTGTTCAACCAGTTTCAAGTGTCGATTCATTAGAAAGTAACAGAGCAGCAAGACATGGGCTTTACCATGTGGACTAAAGTCTGTTCAGCAGATATGATTTTAAAGTCAGCTAAAGTATGGCATAGGAAAGTAATGATATTTGACCTGGACATCCTAAATGAAGCTGCCATAAATGTATACAAATATTTGCTTGATTCACCATGTATGTTGGTCACTTCATTAGCCATTTAATTATAATATTTAATTATAATATCATTTTTTGCTGAGAATGTCCTGCTCACTTCTAAATAATGCTTTGGCACATGACTACTTCAGGTAAATTACACATCATATCAAAGGGGTTTGTCTGATTCATTTTTATTTAACTAAATTAGGTGTTCCCTTTTCTTGGTTTGTGAGAAGGAGGAAATTTGGGAATTTGATGTACTTGATGTTCTTTCCATCATCATATAATAAAATACGCTGCCTTTTTTTAAGAAAAGTATGTGTTTGTGTTAGGTGGGAAATCCCAGGGAGATCTAGTTTTATTACAAGGTATGGAGCCTTGAAGGAAAATAAATATACAGGATAATATTATTAGATTCAGCTTCTGCCCACCTGTCCTGGGGACAATACAGAAGATAAAGTATCTAAAGTAGCTTTCTAGCCAGTCCATGGCCCAGGTTGCATTCTGCTCTGCCTGTTCTACATCTTGAGCTTCAGGACAGATCTGGGCTGATTGGTGAGGGAGTGCAGAAAATAATGAGATATCTAGAAAGTATACATTTATTTGGTCTACAGAGAAGATGGCTGAAGTGGGATGCCAACAAGTCTTCAAATACATTTTTAAAAATGCAGCAGTGGTGGTCTTCCAAAATTGTCCACTGTATCTACTAGGCATAGCAGATAGACAGGAAACATTATGGCAGATGGCTTTGTCTGTAGCAAGGCAGTAGGAGAAACTCTTTAACAGTCAGGGAAGTGTTAGGAGAGGATGCTGATCCTCTTGAGGGCAGGCATTAGGATAGGATGCCTATCCTTCACTGGGTAGGTTTAAGGACAGCTTACACACATTTGACATGATTTGTTTGTGTATGGTGGATCCTACTTACAGCTGGGTCTAGAGCGCCTGCCAAGGTCCTTGTGAGCTGAAATTGCTGTCTGTACAAATGAGAAGCCAAGATGCCAAGAACATCACTGATTCCACTGCCATTCAGAAGACAGAAGTCTTCTACTAAAGGCGAAGTCTAACGGTCAAATTTGGGAAGACAAGTAGCTTTTTCGCCAGAGGAAGCAATCTTGTTTTCCAGATCCTAATCATTAAGTAAGGAAAACATTATTTTGCCTATAGAATTGCAGCAATAGTCTCAAAACTGCGAAGTGAACCAAAAACGATGCTAGAGAATTTAAGCAGCCTGAAGCTCTGATGCTATAAAGAACTGCTTTTACTCATGCCACATATTGCTAGTGAGGACATTTCCAGTTTCATTGTTTCACTTTCTCTCTTTGGAACCATGTTTGCCTTTCATGCTTGGAAGGAGAAGTCTGAGCAGGTAAAGGTGTGTTGCACTGATTTACCAGATGTCTTTCATGAAGCTGACTGTGAGGGAACTCAGTGTCTTCCCAGTTTTGGCAAACGTGCTTGCCTATAACCCATTGCAATAGCACCTTGCCCTGTGCGTGAGGCCTGGGCTATATTTTGGAAGACGCATTCCATTGGGATTTTTCCTCCAGTGCGCCCACAGATTGATTTGTGTTTCCAAAACTGGGACACACAGACAACCTCAAAGTGATTCAACCAGGTAGTGGAACCAGCTACAACCTTCTTCACTTCATCAGTGCCCACGGGGATGTGTGAGGAGGCGGGATGCTGCAGCAGCCCCCAGCACCCATCAGCAGCTGTGGTGCTGCCCATGCCACGGGGGCCTGACCCTCCTGCAGATCCAGAACATAGGTTGTGCCTGGAAACTGCTTCCCATCTGCAGGAAGCTGTGGGAAGGGGCACTGTGGCTGGGGTGCTGGGTCTGTCCAGGCACAGGGCTTGTGAAGGCAGCAGTGCCAACAGATTTTCTCTCTGCCTTGCCCCACTGCTTTTAAACTGCTCAGGTGGCAGGAAAGGAAGCTCACAGCTCCCAGACTTCTGCATGAGGTCCTGTGCTCAAACACCACTCAGGTGCAGCTCCTCCTGGTGTGTAAGCAAGCTCATTTTTCTAGGTCCCAGAGGTGATTTTGCCCTAGCTGGGTGAGCTCCCAGAGGACTTTCATCCTCAGCAGAGTCTTCCCACAGACAGACATCACCCAGGTCCCAGGCTGGGCACCCTGTCCTGCCCAGCATGAACTTGGAGCCACTGGGAGCTGCCACAACGTGTTACAAACCCTGGAGCACGGGTAAATCCACAGAGACATCCTGGGATATGACATCAGCTGGAGAAGGAATGCTGGGGCCAGAAGCAATTGTTTGGAGGCTGCAGACTGGTGTAAGTTCTGCTACATGTGGGTTTGGGGCCATTACAGGATATGATAAAAACTACCTCAGAGAGACTGGGTCAGGAACAGAACTTCTTCCCCACAGATACAGCACCACATCCTGCCTTCCCCCGTGTCCTGAGAGGCTGCATCAACCCGTGCATTTCAAGAAGGGCCAAGACCATCCAGTGTCCTCCTTACTCAGAACCCTTTTAGGAGTGATTTTAATTCGTGTAAATGAGTATTTTTAATTTGTTATACTGGCCTTTATCTCTATTACCATCTCATTTGCTTTTAAACCTAGTTTTGCCATCCTGACTGAATTCCATTTGATGCATTAGGAGTAATTCTCTTCCCAAAGGGTTAGACATTTTCTCTCCACATAAAAGTCGCTTATTTTGGATAAAGAGACGATTAGATTTATCTTTAATATTTTAATGGCAGCCAGGATTATTGGGTGGGCAGCCCCGGTTTCAGTTGTTGTTGGGGGATTAGACTCTAATAAACTCTTCAGATTGGGATTTTTTTTCTGTTTTTCACAAAGTACTTGTATTTATTTAAAAAATTTGCTTCTTTTTGAGTCATAAATTCCATTTGCTGTTTCCTATTAGTATTAAATCAAGTTGATTAAATTCATAGTGACTATTTGCACATATATCTTTTTAATTTTAACATCCACAACATAAAATCTTTAATGGTGCAATTTGAAATACCTGCAACATACATTGCTGTTGCTGTTTAAACAGATGGAAATGAGGATCCAGAGGGAAGGGAGAGGGAGAGAAGAAGGGATGGAGAGATGGACAGACCGATGTTGAAAAGGGGTTGAGCTGACCATCCCTATCACGTGTAATATGAAAGATGTGGGGGGTCGATAGGAATATAGAATTTGGAGAAAGCTCCCTCTCCTCAAAATCACCAGCATCCTCTTGGTGAGCAAAAAGAGAGCGCAGCCTGCCTGGGGTAGCAAACTCAGTTCACCTCACAACCCGTCCAGCGTCAGGAGCAGGGCAGCCCCTGGAAGGTGGCATTTGCTCAGAGCAGACGCTTGCGGGGCTGGTGGGGTGCAAACCCAAGAAGTGAGTGCCCCTCACCCCTCGGGGCTCCGCACCCTGCCTTGGCTGTCACGGATCCTAGTTTAGGCTAATCGTAAACTTGGTAATAGAATAAAATGTCAGCAAAGTAGAAATCAATAAGTGTTAATGCTCCAGGACTTTCACTGCTGGGCTCCCCTCTCGGGCTCCCCCCTCCCGCACCATCCTGTCCCTTTGATTTCAGTCCCTTCTCTAATCCCCACCTCATCAGCTCCGGGAAGGGCTGATCTGCAGCAGAAAATCCCTCATTCGGGGCAAAATCAGCTTAATTTGCAGCAATTTGTAGCAGGTCTTTGCTGGGATTTGAGTCTCAAAATTATTCCGCGGGTGGGGGCCGGAGCCCCTTGCAATATGGGCAGAGATTTCCCCGCTCCTCTGTTTGCAGAGATTTGTCTGGGCAGTAATTACAGGCGGGGGCGCAGCCCGGCCCCCGCCCGCCGCGGCGCTGCGCCCCTCCGCCCGCGGGGCCTGGCACCGGGCGAGCGGCCGAACACGCAGCCGCCCGGATTAACAGCATTAGCAGCCAGCGCCGAGCAACAATTAATCATTTGCTGGTAAATACAAGCGGGAGCCTCCCCCGGCTGGCGGGGAGGGAAGGGGAGAAGGGGCTGGCCGCCCTGGCCTGCAATAGAGCATTGAGGAAAGGAAAGGAAAGGAAAGGGAAGGGAAGGGCTGGGGAGGGATGGAGACTCCCGAGGACCTTGTGGCCTCGGGACGGGAGATCAGAGCAGGCAACTTTCCTTCCGCTAATGCCGCTAATTACAGGCGGCAGCTCCGCCGCCGGCCGCGGAGGGCTCCGAGGCACACGGGGACCCCCGGTTCCCCCCGGTTCCCCCCGGTTCCCCGGGGCCGCCCCGCGCTGCCGGGCTCTGACCGCTCCGGGAGAGCGCCTGCCCGCGGGGCAGAGCCCGCCGGCGCCAGCCTCGGGGCGCCGCTTCGCACGGCGGGGGAAGGAGTGCCCAAATCCACGAGCCCAGTAATCCCGGAGGATGGGTGCTCAATGGGGAACGGCATTTGCAGCGTGACGTGGTTTGCGGGAGAAGGAAAAATAGAGCGGTGCGGAGGCAGCCGCTGTCACAGTGCGTTTGGGTGCCGGGCTAGCACTTCACTTGGCACCCCGTCACTTCCTTGGTAAAAAATTAGCCTGAGGTGGAATCGGAATTACACGTGTTAAATGAATTAAAAGCTGACTAATTAGTGGTTCTGACAAATTCACTGGGGAATCATCCAGTGCCAGAGAAATTTTGAAGATGTGCCGTCTAGAGATCAGTTCTTGGTCCGTACAGTGCAATAGCGTTGTGGTGACTCAGAAGAAAATACGAAATCAATGCCGGTAATGATTTCTACTCGACATAAAAATTGGTGGAGTGATAAATAATGATGGGAGTAGGTCAGTTATACTGAGCAATCTGGATCACTTGGCAGCCTCTGCTCATTTGAACAATATGTGATTTTAATATAGCCAAATGCAAGACTATATATCTCAAGAGAAAATGAAGGTCCACAGGCTGCTGCCGTGGGAAGCAGTGGCGCTGAGGAGGATGGAGGGATGTGACAGATAATAAAAACTAAGCATGGATTTTTGGTGTAATCTGCTCTATCAGAGCTATGCCATTTCTGGATCTATCAGCAAGAAAATGTTACCTAGCAGGATGAGGGTGGTCTTGGCATCTCAAGACCATAACAGATTCATACCGTGTCCACTTCTGGTGTCTACATTTTCAATAAAAAATACCAAAGAACTGGAAGTTATTCACACAAGAACTTCATGAACAACCGATGAGTTAGGAGAGACACTTTCAGAGGATGGAAGGTTATCTAATTTATTAGTGAAGGCATAACCGAATTTAGCACTAGAAGGTCAAGCTAACTAACTCATAACTAATTTAATTAAATATAAGTATTAATATAAGGTCTGAATTTTTCACAGTGAGGATAATTAGTAGAGTAGGCAAGACATTTTTAAAACAGCTTCTTGTTGAAAGAGAACTTTGGATGGAAGTGTTTGGGCTTTTGACAGAAAAATATGTAGTCGCTTACAGAAATCCCTAGAGCAATATAATTTTGAAACAGTTTGTTTTACAAAATTGTTCTTCAATGTATTTTCTGATGTTAATTTATGCATTTTCATTTTACATTATTCTACTACTATCACATTATCGCATGAAAAATCGTTTAAATCTATTTTGATTTTAATTTTCAAACTGTTAAGTACATTTGCTACATAATACTGAGTAAATACTAAATTAATTGAAAATCTTTTTGTTATAACAGAGCAGAGAATCTTTATGCTGCCAAAAGTGTGAAATATTTCATGTGCCATGAAGTTTCGGATGACCTTAATGATTTTAAAATATAAAATAAGAATCACTATCTCCATTGTCAATCACAGTGTCTCTATACTGCAGGCATTGTTTATTGTCACCTGTTGCTGATAATCTGTAAGACTAGTTAAAAAAAAAGAATCAGTTGCAAAACCAGCATTTTAAAATTACAACATTAATTCTCTATAGAGAGAAATACTTTAAAATGTTAAAATTCCCTGCAGTATGAGAGAACCTGATTTACAGCCATGTCTAGTATTCCAGCGTTAAAACTGTTTACCTGAGGAATGTTCCCACCTAAGTGGGAATTACCTTTCCCACTTAGACCTTCTAAAGTACTTGCTCCAGCACAGACAAACCTTGCAGTCTTGGCTCAGGTCAGACTTGGTTACTAATGAGTCTGTCTACACTCAATGTGGTTTTTGGATGCAGGTTGCTCTCCAGATGCAAAGGTTCCGGCCGCCTCAGTTGCTGCTCTCTGTGTTGCACAGGGGTTGCAGGAGGCTCAACCTGGTGTCCTGGCAGATGAAACAGGATTGGAAGATGATGTGGTTTGAGCCCCCACTTCCAACACCCTCCAGCTGCTAATGGGTTCTCGCTGCAGAGAAGAGCTAAGCCAAAGAAATCGCCCCAAACATCTACAGAGGAGGTGCCAAGTCTTCAGCACCAACTGCTTTTAGTGCCCTCCAGTGTGCCCTCATGAATTAATAACCTGCAGGGCAGTTAGAGCCATGAAATGTCTAAAAAAATCCATGGAGCCACCATTAAATGTAGTAATGGGAAATCAGGGTGAAGAGATGGAGTCAGAAGGTTCTGCTATCTGGGCAACCCTAGTGGGATCTAAACAGGTGACATTCCCAAGCCAGGAGTTGGACTGTGGTGATCCTTGCTGGTCCCTTCCATGTCAGGATATTCCATGGCTGTGTGGAGGCTCAGTGTGACCCACCATGGCCCCGTGCCACCCTTGCTCACACTGCCAGGAGCAGGGCTGTGCTCTGGCTGCCCAGGCATCTGCCAGCAGGTGTCACCTACACCACCTCGATTTGAGCCACTGGAGTCCCATCATCCCTTTGCTTCCCCCTTGGTGAACCAAATGACAGAGGAGGCAAAATGAGCCCAGAGTGCCCCTTGTTTCCTTGGAGTCTGTGTTAGCAGCTGGGATATCTCATGTGTATCCCAACTTTGGGTTGTTCGGGAGAGTTCCATTGGTTATGAACACTCCTGGACCTCTTTCTCATCTTGCATACTTGTGTATCTTCCAATGTGCATCCTGTTTTGTTGGAAGACTTGTCCTGTTCTGTTGCAAAATAACCTCTGTTTAGCAACACATCTCTGCCTTCATCCTTGTGTGGAGCTGAGCAGCCCACCTACAGATCAGCGTGGATTCTTGAAAATGCCACAGTCTCACTCCACAGACACTTTACAGTTCAACTTAGGTGACTTTAAAGAGCATTTTGACAGTCTGGGATGAGAGAAGCCTCGCTCATTGCTGCTGCTTTTGTGTGGTATGGCATGGGCAAAGCTGGCTCACAGCCACCTCCCAGGGATTTGGTTTGTGTGGCAGAGGTGGAGCTCAGTGAAGCGAGCCATGCATGTTTGTTAGATGGGAATAGGTTAAAGAGATAAGGAAGCACTTGGAACTGAACTAAGGTGTTTCCAGACCCTGGAAGGAAAGCAGTGCGTGCTGCCCAGGGATGAGGCTGGGCAAAGCCAATGGCACAGGGTGGTGCCACGGCTCCTCATGGGTGACGTGCAGGAGCATCACCTGGTGAAGGTCCTTCACATGGGGTGGTCTGCAGAAGTCACTTGGCTTTGGTGTGCTAAAACCCACTGTTATTGATGAAGTTATAGGAGAACTGGACTGCAATGCTCCTGGTCCCTCTGCTCATGCAATGACACTGCCCTTTGTTTTCAGACTCCTAACAAAACCTGGGCTAAAAAATAAATATTGCAATTTGTTCTTAGATTTGTTGTAAATGCACATAATTTTCTTGAAGATCGCCATAACAATCATCAAGAAAACCAGCTTCAAACTAAGGCTGCTCTAGAGGATAATGAACACTAGAAAACTGATGCCAAAACCCTGATGGAAACAATGCAAAAAGAGGGGGAATAAAAAGATAACGTGTTAAGGGTTTGATCATGCTTCCAGTTGACACATCCTCTTAACATTAATCTAAACCTGGGAAAATTACAATAAACATTTCAGTAATCCCTTTAACTTTGAATCTCTGCAACAGAAATACCAAAATGCAAAATATTTTCATGTGGGCTTTAGAGATGGATGTATAAAACAGAACAAAACACTTTTTTCAAACTGGAAATCATTAATCTACCTTCAGTAACTATGGGTTGTCTTGCATTAACCTAGGGGACAGATTTTCTACCTCTCCTCACATTATCATATTGAATAATACTCATAGAAGCCAATTGAACTACTTGTGAGTAAAATGTTACTCAAAAAAAATAAGACTATCAAAGCCAAATCATATGTAAATAATATCCTTCAAAGTCTGCTGAACACGTCTTCTAGCCACAGAGCGACAACATTTTAATCATCTAAATATAAAAATGCTCACTGCAAAAGCCCAAGAGTCCAAAGTTTTTTAATTAAGTCCATAAAAAATAAATATATTAGGTTGAAAATTGTAGAAGGCTTTAAATAATGTATTAAACTTCTTTTATTTTTTTCTGCATTAAAATGGCTCCAGTTGGTGTTGTCAAACCTTTTGCACCAGCAGTGTTTTTTAATAAAAGCTGAAATTTTCTGGTACTCTCTTGATTCTTAGGGGTCTTTGTGAAAAGTACAAATATAGTGAGATACAAGGCAGCATTGTAACATTTAGCAACAACACAGAATAACAGTTAATGAAGAATTTTAGTTGCAGTGACCTGTAAATGAGACATTACCTTAACTAGCTCTTGATCATCTTCCTTTGGACTGGAGTTACCAACTAAACAGGGAATAAATACTGTGTGCTTCCATCACTTACACGAACTAGCTTACCAGAATAAACCTTCAGAAATATTTTTGAAGGCCAGGGTGGTGTTTCCACTGTAAAAACAAGAAAATAATGTACCCAAACCGCATGCTACTGGAATGATAAAGTAAATCTTCACATTTTCATTTGTGTTAATGTAAGGGGTTGAATGACTGGGTATTCAAAACTTTACACATTTTGTAGTAATTGATTTCTACTGCTTTTGAAATCGTTGGGGTTTCTTGATGCTAACATTCTCAAAATTTGTTTTGGGAAACATTTGCAGGTTCTTGGTGAAACTGTAGCTTTAACTACATCCTTTACATCTACAAATATCTTTCTATTTCAAAGACATAAAAGGTGCATTAAAGGGCAAAAATAACTACCAACTACCATCACAGTGTCATCAGTGAGCTCATCAAAATGGTCTGTGTAGTATTACATCATAATTGCAGGTTTGCTCTATGGGCCTTAGACCTTTCAGTCTCTCTGATTTCTACTCCACTTTGGTAGAGCCAACCAAGTGCAAGTGGCTTAGTGCTTAGAAAAGGCAAAAAGTGCTGTTGTGAGCACTGTTCTTAAGGGTGATGCATGAAGGGAGAGCAGAGCTTTTAATTCAGAAAGACTGCATTCACATAGCAAGACATTGGAGGTTTTAAATATCTGGTATCTTAATACAGGGAGGTGAGTCTATGACAGTGAAGATACATGTTTTCAGATTCATTTTTCTTGTAAGAGTTTGTCTGTAAGCAATATCCTTAATCATCACTGTGTCTGACTAGCCCCATGTTGAACTTGGGGGGAAATTCGTGGAGAAATTTTACTTCGGCTGCTACTGACTGATAGTTTCCAAACCATGTTATGAAATTGCCTGAAATAAATTGTCCATTAACATCAGCAAACAGTTTCTTTTTCTTGTTCTAATTTACAAGAGGAATATAAATAAACTAATTATAGTTTTTAGTTATTTAGCTTCAAGCCACTGCAAATCACATTGAGTGGTGCAGATTTGCACCAGGAGTCCCAGCTGACGTAGGTGGGTGGCAGCTAGGAGGGAGGGAGGGAGCTCTGTTAGACAGGGTGGGGGATCCCCATGGAGCATTCAGATAAAAAGGTGCTGTATTTTTCTCTCAAATTTTTTCTGCCTCCAATACTAAGTGTGGCACTATCTCAGCCTGGCTCTGGGGTATTTTGGCTGTATGCTTGGGAGAGGAGAAAATATCACTGAAAAAAAACCCATGGCAAGTTTTCTTGGGTGCTCTTTTTAAGAAGAGACACCACAGGGGCTCAGGGACTTGCTGCTGGTTCTTCCTAGTGCAAGAGGAGGAGCAGAGCCTCTGTGCTATTTATGTTTTTAAATCATTCAGGACAGTGCAGAAATTGCTCTGCATGACTCCAAAAGACAAGAAGAGGGAAACCTTTAAAGAGCCTGCCTTCTGAACCTAGGGAAAAGCAGTGATTCCAGAAATGTTTGACAGAAAAGTGAGAGTATAAAGACACCATCATTAAGATGGCTTGAAAGACAGGATGTTAATGCAGCTGAAAGCTATTGCTGGTTGGATCTGCCAGGACATCCCCAGCTACCACGGGTGTATCAGCAGCCGGAGGGGCTTTGACTCTGTTGACGTAGGTAGTTATAATCAGGAGGAGAAAGTGGAGAGAAGGCACAGGAGGGATGGAGACCAAGAAACAAAAAAGAAAGAGGGGGGAGAGAGAGAGAGAGGAAAGAAAGGACAGAGGGAAAAGGGAAAAGGAGAAAGAGAGAAAATGTGGGGGGAGAAGAAGAGAAATGGGAAGGAGAGCAGGCGAGACTGTATTTCTATAATTACTGTGGATTGGCTCGGATTAAGGGCAACTAGCTATCTCTTGGTTTTTGCTTTTTATATAACAACTAATCTCCTTCTAATCAGTTATTATTAAATTATATTCCATTTTTAATTCATTCACAGATCATTGGTGGCACAATTCGGACATCTGGACAGATAATTGAATAGAGATAATTTATGTAAATGAGGAACAGTTGTGTACAAAGGTGGGGGAGGGGAGATTTCAGCTCCCAAGGCCAGTGACCTAATGAAGACTCTCCAAAAGCTGCCCTTGCTCCCTGGGAGGACTCAGGTGTGAGGGGGGATGCTAGGAATATTTGAGTATTGTGTGTTGGATATTAACATGCATACAAGGGGCCATCAAGCCTGATCTGTCTCACTTTACCTGAGGGACCAACCTGTATTGAACATCATTTCTCCGAAGGCTGAAAACAGTGGCCAAATCAGCACCTGGAGGTGCCCTTTGCACCTTGCCCATGGAGGCAATCTGTTTCTAACCCAGATCTCTTCATGCTTTACAGTGTGATACCCCAGAACTGCACTGACCTGACCATAGAGAGGAGGCAGCAATGAAGGAGCTCCCCCAACTCAGAACACCAGCAAGGTGCCAAGCCTAGTACCTTGTGGAGGCCTGACTGGAACCCTGGAGGCTATTTCTTACTCCTCAAAAATGCCTCCCTGCTCTTTAATAGATGTAGTCTAATCTTTGGTTGCTTGTCCCAAACTCTGGATTTCAGAATCAGGAAAAACTTATGTAGGTAGATTTCAAAGAGAGATTCTATGATGAAAGGTAGTAACCAAGTAGCACAGAGGAACTGGACTAAAGCATTGTGGTAGCAGCAATATGAAAGAACAGCCCCATGGTTCTGGCGTATTGTCATCTATATGGGAACTGTCAGAATGAGCAAATGCAGAAATGGAGTCAAATACTGTCCAGACAGAGAACACAATGGGGCAGGGGGGTACATCAGATCCAGCATGAATACCTACAGTGTAGGGAGTCTACTTTAGACATATTCCCATTTTAGCCAGAGGACTCTGATCAATAGGCTCAGTAGAGCCTAGGATATGGTTTATTCTACCCTGATAAAAATAAACTGGATTAGGGGAATTGCATCTGCTTTGACTTTATTGATGATATAAATACTGACTAGAGAAGTAGCCCAGGACTAGCTCAGGTGTGGGCATCTAAAGTTAAGCAAGATGGAGCCCACTATAAGGGAGGAGAGGCATTACTCTGCTTTCTCAGTAGTGGAACAGCACAACTGCATGTTCCTCTGCCTCAGAACAAGGGAAGATTAAAATGAAGTTCTTGTTCTGGGCTGTTATTATATTACTTTTCTACAACATTTGGATGCCACAGACCTAGGTGCTAAAGAAAGAAGCATGATAGATAAATTTATCTTCCAAAGTGGGAAAGAATGCTAAACTCAATTGCTATAGCAAAAATCTAATTTCCATCACTCTATCATAACAGGAGGAATTTTGCTGTGCATACTGAATTGTCCTAGGATTATGGAACTGTTGGAGTTGGAGGGAGGGAACACCGCAGATGCATTCAGTGTGTGGGAAGACTACTCACAAGATTTGTTTGTCAAAATAAATTCAGGTCGAATTGCCAAGAATACAATGCAAATGAAATTAAACTGGTTCAAGTGACTTTCTTGCCCAGTGTCAAAAATACACTAGGCTTGGTTCAGTTCTGCAAGCTTTTTTTGTTGGTTAAAAAATTCCCTTTTCACATCAGTTCTTGAGGCTCTAATTAGCAAAATGTGAAATTGCCACTGGAAGAATTATTGTGAATTTTTCAGATAGGAGTTATCAGTGATAATGAGAATACAGCCATATGAGTGACTGCAACCATAAGGTTGGGACAACAGTTCTCGGAAAGGATGGTTTAAATCAGCCCTTTTTTAAGTCCTCATAACCAATTGAGAAAGGGGACCGAAGTGTGTATTAATGCCATTTGCAGGATACTGAGTTGAGAGGATTTATGTCCATGTGCAGAAGAAAACCAGAGTGCTGCAGCATGGAGAATATAGGTGGGAGTCAACTCAGCAAACTGTTAAAAGGGAAAAATCCCAGAGCTAAAAATGTGCCTCAGAGACAGACAGTAGGACAGTAAGAACAGCTGGGCATAATAGTTTGGTATGATCACAGTGTACATTTGCAATATGACAAAGCTCTAAAAAGGATTGAGACAGCTCCACATTCAGAAACATGACATTGTGGAGCAGCCTATTAATGTTGTATTTCTCCAATGTTAAAACTCAAATTTTCTGTGCAGTTTTGCAATTTTGGTGTTTTTTGGTTTTTTTTTAAGGAAATATTGATAAATTGAACAGAGCATAGAAAAGAGGAAATAAAATGCCTGGGAAATTGTGGTTTTGGTCTGTGAGCCATGCAGAGATGTGTCTGACTTAAATGATAACTGAAGAGAGAGGAATAGGAATCCCTCAGCTACCAGAAAGGTACAGAATCTGATGCAGAAGACTAAGATTTGGGCTAGCACCAGGAAAAGGAGTATTAGTCACTAAGTGAAAGGCAGATCACAGGTCACCTAGGCACAGGATAAAGGTGAGCATTGAGAGGGAATGGATGATGTTAAACTGTAAACATTTCCCCAGACTAACTGGTGGGACTGTGGGAGACCTGTCATGGGGAACATTTAATAAATTAGACATTTTCACTCTCACATATTTGCCCTCTTAGTGCTGACAGCCACCACTGCCAGACACAAGAGCTGTGCAATGCTGCTGACTCCTTGCATCCTTGCATATAAATCCCCGTGAATGTACCATGTCCCATCCCAAACTCTTTGACATATTTTCCTGCAATTTTCTGCATGCTCTGTGTCTTTCCTGATGCTGCCTTCCCTAAAGCATATTGGGGGCTTCTACATGTCTTAGGGTTTCAAACCAGTTTTCCTTATTGCTATTAAACTAGTTTGGTAATTGGTGATATAGTCTGTTAAGAAGGGACTATTGCATTTGTTTGTTTGTTTTAATAATATTTTATAATACTAAGCCCTCTTTTCTGTTATGGTGGAAAAGCTTCATAAGAAAGGGAGCACTGTTGTATGTCCTAAACTTATCCAGTCTGGGGTAGTATATTTCCTTTGCAAACTTATTCAGTAGCCAAACCTCATTGACATTTATCTCCATTTCATCTCCAGTTTCCCCTCACTTCATCATGGACTTAGGCCACTGCGTTTTCCCAAAGGAGCAGGTGGGCTGTGATGAAAATGCAGACTCAGGCATAATTGACTCTGAGAGAGCTTTGAAGACCGGAGCTAATATCCTGGCTTGGCAGACAATGCAATGTGAGAATCAGTACAATGTCTAGAATACAACGGTGAGCTGCTTGTATTGACTCAAACATAGATCCTGAGAATGTGTCTACCTTTAACCCCAGATATAGTGGATATAAGTCCAAGGCCCATCTGGCCAAGGGACCATTATCCTCTCATGGTCTGTCCCTGATCTCAAATGAAAAGGTTTGTGGTCCTCAGACAGACAAGGGTGTGTGAAGCATCGAGTATGATACAAGTGTAAGATACAAGCATTCCAGTGTGTATCAGATATAGTGTGTCCAGCAGGACCAGGGCAGTGATTGTCCCCTGTTCTTGGCACTGGTGAGGCCACATCTCAGATCTTGTATTCAGTTCTGGGCCCCTCACTATAAGAAGGACACTGAGGTGCTGGAGCATATCCAGAGAAGAGCAATGGAACTGGTGAAGGGTCTGGAGCACAAGTGCTGTGAGGAGCACCTGAGGGAACTGGGGTTGTTTAGCCTGGGGCAAAAGGGGCTCCAGAGGGAACTTATTTCTCTACAACTACCTGAAAGAAGGTTGTAGCCAGGTGATGTTCAGTCTTTTCTCCCAAGCAACAAGGAATAGGACAAGGGGAAATGGTCCCAAGTTGTGCCAGGGGAGGTTTAGGTTGGATATTAGAAAAAAATTCTTCATAGAAAGGGTTGCCAAGCACTGGTACAGGCTGCCTAGGCAAGTGGTTGAGTATATCCCTGGAGGTATTTATAAGACATATAGATGTAGGTTTTAGGGACATGGTTTAGTGCTGTGTAAATGGTTGGACTCAATGATATTAAATGTCTTTTCCAACCCAAATGGTCCTATATTTATATTCTGTTATTAAGAATGCATGGGGCCAAGGAAAGAAGGTGATGAAAGACAATCATACAGACTGAAAATAGCTGGGAATAGAGAGGAAGGGTAAAGGAAAATTTTCCAGCCTTTACTTGAAATTCCATTACTTGTGGTAGATACTCATGCCAACCTCATACATTTACAACCTCCCTAGATTTCCCCAAGGAAATGATGCAGAAATAGGTATTTCTATTAAGGTATATAAACAGTTTATTTTAAGTCTTTAAGGCATCCCTTGATTTAGTTTTCCAAGCAGGGAAGAGCAGTCATATTGGTTATCTGGTGGTGACAGCGAAGCAGATGCTCACACCACTCTTTTAAACTCTCACAGTAATGCTCAATCAATCAATCATGGGCTCACACAGCAGTGATCTGGGTGGCACACCCCTGCCCTTTTCCTTTAGCCAAACCCAAATGGTAAGGGCCAGGACTTTGTTCATCTCCAGAGTTCGGTCAGCTCTCGGGTTTCCATCATTTCCCAAGTCTCCATCCTGTCGTCATTCTTGGTTAGTAAGAATACAGTGCAGTTTAGGTGAGGAGAGCATTGATGTGTTCAGTGAACCAATGTCACTTCCTTATGCCTCATCTCTCTCTGTGTACTTGCATGTCAAACACTGCTGAAGGTTAAATGGTGGATGTCAAATGAGGAGATGGATTGCTAGAAAACTAGGATAGGACTAATGGGAACCCAGAGAAGCTGTCTCTTTATCCTTCTGCCCTGTGCCATGACCAGTTATACCCATCTCATTCTTGACAGATGGACAAGCATCTAAGTAATCTCTTCCAGTGTCTCCCTTGCAGTCTGTTTTGCTCCCCCTTGCTCATTTTTCTTAATTTTGCTCCTAATGTCTAATATAGACCTTTCCTGCTACAATTTCCTGTGTCATGAGCACAGAGGACAGCTTTTTTCCTTCTTCAGCTTTCATGCCTGAGGATCAAATTTTCTTTTATCCACTCCCTGTCTTCCCTCTTCAAGTTACACAGCACCACTTCCTTCAGGTTTTCCTTGCAAAACATGTGTCAGATCTGTGATCATTCTCATTGCCCTCCATTAGGCACTCTCCAATGAGTCCACTTAGACAGGCAATTCTGAAACTGGGCTAAATACACCAACTAAAGTCTCAGCAATGCTGAATACAAGGAAAGGTAATTTCCAGAGGTCTTGACAGTTGTAGTCTTATCCATTCTTTATAGTAGGAGGTTTGATTTATTTGCAACACTATAATATTTTTGACAGTGCCTGTAATCCCTTCTAACCCCTATTGCCTTTTTGGAAGAATTGCTGCATAACAAGTTGTTTTCCAACCCCTGTTTATGCATTTCATTCTTTCTGCATCACTGAGATTCTTTGCATGGTTTCTTACTGATTTGCATCTACGTTTTTTCAACTACTTTCCGAAATTGCTAAGATGATTTTGAATGCTAAGTCTGTCCTTCAGTGTACTTAAAGTGCCTTCCAGGTCTGTGTCTTCCTGATGTACCCTCTCCCTCTTTTGTCATGCATGTTGTTAATTCATCCAGTGAGCAGAACCAGATCTTCATGGAGCTATTCTCAAGACATCCTTTATTTTGATAATAAACCACTGAGGGCTATTCGCTGGGCACAGTTTTTCAACTAATTTTTCACCTATCTAACATTAGTTTCTGCTAATTTACATTTCCCTAGTTTACTCATAAGAACAGCTTTTGAAATGGAGCCTAAACAGCTTATGGAAGTAAAGATACTCAACCTCTTCTGTTCCTTCTTTACCTGCAAGACCTGTTGCCTTGCTACAGCAAGAAATTAGATTGATTGAAAGGGACTGATCCCTGACAAATTCACACTGAAAACAATTGATTGTCTCATTTTAGCCTTTGATATTTAGAGATAACTAGGTAATTTATTTCAGAACTTTAATGGGAAAGGGAATTAAGCTGACTGGTCTATAATTACCCATCACCCTTTCCGTCACTTCTGTAAGAGCAATGTCTGTGATTTTCCTGTACTCCACCACATCTCTACAAGTTCTGGGAGACAGCCACTACTGACTCCAAGACTGCTGTAGCCAAATTTCTAAGCACCTTCAATGAAGCTCGTTATGCCAAATAAATCTGAATGCATTTAACTCAATAACATTACCTCTCCCATACACTTTTCTTATTCGATGCCAAGATTTTACTTCTTTATCACTGTTATTAGTTTCTCTAATATTATCCTCTGTCAATAATTTTCACTCCCTGTTGAGCAGAGATCCAATATTTTTCTTAGTCTTCCTCTTGCTCCTAATGAATTTACAGAATGATTTCTTGTTCCCTTTGATTATCCTGCTAGTTACAAACTTATTTTATGCTTGGCCTTTTTGATTATATTCCTGCTTGCCTCTGCTGTTCTTCTGTACTCACCTTTTGTGCACCAAGCTATTGCTTATCTTCTGCACCTTTCCTTCACAGGTGAGAGGTCAATGGCAAATTTGTGAACTAACCAGCTTGCTTTAATTTTTTTTCCCCTATTTTATGATACAAAAGCCCCTCCTGGAGCAGAGTAAGATGAGGGGCACAGAGAAATAAGGCTGGTGTATCATGAGTTTGCTACAGTTGAAGAAGAAGGTTAAGGGGCAGGTTGTAGGTTGACAATTGGATTAGGAGACGCCAGAGGCAAGGAAATGCAGGAGAGCCTTTTTCCCCCCAGTTGTACTTGTTGTAATGACAATTATTTTGAGCGTTATTAAAGATCATAACCACAGCTCTGGTGACATTTATGTGGAGGCAGTGAGGCTGCATCCTTGAATTCTGCAGTGAGGTGTTAGCCTGCTTCTCCAGCCTGGTGGTTGATCTGATCCTCAGCTCACTAACAGTGAGGGCAGGTTGAGGAGGGGTAGGAGAAAACAGTGCTGTGCTGCAAGGGGGCCCTCAATGCAAGGAACCCAGGGACAATGCCACAGCCCTGGTGTGCCCCCACAGTGGGGCCCTGTCACCTCTCACTATGCCACCACCAAGCCTGTACAACACCAAACCTTCCTCCTGCATCCCACCTTGACAAAGCCAGGGCTGAGTGCATGGGTAGAGGGCTTGGGGAATGCCAGGGTGAGGCCCTGTCACCTCACTTTGCCAATGCTGCCCTATGCCCATGTCTTCTCCAGAATCCCAGTGTCATAATCCTTGCCCCTTTATACTCCCCATTTTGCCTTGACAACAGGTGCTTCTCCTCCTGCTGCTGCCCCGGGCTCTGTGCAGACAGCTCCCCTCCCTGTGCTCCTCATTAACACCCCTCCTAACCGGCAGCAGCAGACACCACCAGCAGCTCCTTTCCCCTCCAATCCCCTCCCCTTCCCTTCCATAATCTATCTAAATATTAAAATGAGTTTGTCCCTGATTTACATGCGTAAGAAGGGATGTAATAATGAGGACGTAGATTAGAAGATTTAGCACAATCGTTTGTGTAGATTGTGTCCCATCAAAGGGCAGCTCTGACAAGCCGAGATTAAGGAGCAAACAGCTGCCGCTGGAATTCAGTCCATTTGTTTGTTTGCTGTTTTCTCTCTTGACTCCAGCAAACAGTCTCATTAACATGCAAGTGATTTGCCCCTTAAGCCTTTTCCTGTTTATTATTGGGGGAGTTGCTGACAAGGGCTTTGTAGAGTCCCTGGCCCAGTTCTGAGAGATCGACATGCAAATCAAGATTAAAATGGGAAGTAATTAAAAACAAAGAAGGGGCCACGACACCTTGGTCCCCTCTTTTCTTTGAGGGATCTTAAAGTTAAGGCACTGGGAAGAGGTGTGCGGTGAGGGGAAATGGAGCACTGTCCACCAGGCCTGTGTGACCCTGGCAGGCCCCTCTTGGCTGTGGTGTTGAGCTCTCCCTTTCTCCTGCTCTCCTCCACTCACTCTGCCTCCCCCTCCTCAAAATGTCTGTCTGCTAAACTCATTTGCAGCCTTTGCTTCAACAGCCTGGTTTGGCAGCACCTTCCATATGGTGCTTGCTGCCCACCACAGCCTCAGCATGCTGGGCAGCACATCCTGGACCCACTGCTGCCTTCATGTGTGCAGCCCCTGGCCCGGCGCCATCCGTGCCCTCTGCCCCCTTAGCAGTGGTGTCCCCATCCAACAACTTGCAGCTTTTTCAGCACAAGTGGGTCCTTTTTTTCCACAGTGAGTGAGGGACTGACACAGGCAGGGATTGTGTAGCAGCCATGCTCACAGGCACTGACAGTGATGCAAAGGGTCTCCTGAATACACACAAGGGTCTCCTGAAGTCACTTGGGTTGTGAAGGCTAGCTCAGGTCACTGGAGCAACACTGGGAACAAACCAGCACAGTCTTTCAGTAGCATCCAGACTCAGCTAGATCGAGCTTGGGGGCAATGACAGTATGCACCTTGCCTACAGCTGTCTAGGGATGACAGCTCTGAGGAACAGCACACAGGATTTCTTGGGCTGAGAGAGAGAGAGACTGTCACATAAATCTCCTGCAAAGCAAGTAGCCCTTTCTCTTCATTTATCAGAATGCTTGCTCTGTCCCTTGCAAGACAAGTGAAAATATAATGAAGCCTAGAAACTTGCTCTGGGAAGCAGCCACAGTTATTCAGTGTGTGTCTACACAGACAAGCAGGGACAGATGTGGCTTGCTCTGCCTGGCAGCTGACTCCTGCCTGGCAGCATGGAGCTGTGCTGGAGCATCTCCACACCCAGCTTCTTGTCTTAGTCAGCCTCAAGGCTCCTGGCTTGAGCACAGCTGCTCCTGGCCCCTGGGATTCCTGCCCAGGTACATAGCATGCTTGCACATTGTTAAGCAGACTTGCATGTGTTCATGTGCAGATGCCCTCAATGCCAGGATGAGGCTGTTCACCAGGTGTGACAGTGAACAGTTCTGAAATGTGTGACTTTCTTTCATGCTTTCCTTAAATCCTGATGTTGACAAGCTGCTATGCACCTTCCCATGGGGTCCAGGGCAAGCAGGAGCTGAGGAAAGGCAGACTGCTCAAGGCTAGCCCAAAACTCTTGGGGACTGGCTGCTGTTTTCAGTAGTTACCCAGCTATTACTGAAGTTGGTTTCATGCATGGCCAGGAAGAGACTGCAACTAGTCTGCAGCTACAGATATGTGACTGCAGATTGTGTTGTAATAAACATATGGGTGAATCACAATGTTTAAAACACTTATGCACGCTGTAAGTACTTTCTAACCTGAGTCCTTTATTTTTATAATCATGAGTAGAGCTGCACAGAGGGATTAGTCAGGAAGATCTCACTCTCCACCTTGCTCCACTTACCTGTTAAGACCAGAGAAGCTCATGGCTTTTGTAGGAACAACTGTTTAGAGCTGCAGTGCCTTCCCCTCTAACTGCTGCTGCTTGCCAAGGCAGTGCAGTAAGGAACGACCAAACCAAAACATGGCCAGCCAATGTTACGGCATTGCACAAAGTAAATGAGATGGTGACCATGATCCTTGCAAACAGTATTGTGAACAGACAGAATGACAGGCGAGTGATTGTGAATTCCCTGCTGTTGTTTCCAACTCATTGGCCAAAATAATTAATGAAATAGTTATAGCTTTTGCTTTTTCAAACTCAGAGAATGGCACAGCTTCACTGCTTGTCCAGCTTTTTTTTTGGTGTTTGTTATGACAGTGCCAAGGCAGAGAAGAGCATTTTCCCAGCTGGGACACTACCTGCAGGACAGCATAGTCTGGTACAGCTGGAGTGGCCAGTCAAGTTCAAACAATGTCAGAGATAGGAATAGATATATTTTGCCAACTTGAACTTGAATAGCTGCTGGATTCCTCTGATCTGCTCTGACCCTGCCCCTGTACCCCTCCTCTTCCTCTCCAAGAGGTAGCTCTGCAGCCAGCAGCCAGGCTCCAGGTGTGCTCCTGTAAGAGGTGGCCATGTGCAGTCCCAGTCAAGCCCCTGGCTTCCCCATGGGGCACCAGTCAACTGTGCAGTGCCTTGCACACTCACTCACCATGCAGTCCCTTCAGCAAGCATGCTGCCCTCCAGGCAGCAGCAGCAGCAGCACCCCAGCAGCAGTAACACTGCCTCTCTCAGCACTATTTTTTTACCTGTAACAACTCAGCCCTTGTTGCAATTGATTTTCTATGGATCACTGAAAGTTGTTTCATCATTTTAGTCCTAACAGATTTCTATTGCCTGTTTCTCTGTTGTTTTAGGTTTTTCCTTTAATTTCCACAAATATAGAGTTTTGGTTTATAATGGGATAAGGATTCTGTGGCTTGGGCTCATAAAATCATAAATCCCTGGGTCATTTTTGCTCAAACTCAGCACAGTCAAAGCAACCACTGCTTCCCCGGATAGATATCAAATCTGGAGAACTTCACACTCCCCAAGCAAAAGAGTTACGAGTGATTAAGAGGGACACTAACTCTAGAAATGGGTAGTCAGCCTTGATGTAAATAATTTGATTGCTCCAGCTCTAAATGGGAAAGAACAGGTGAAACCAGTGTGAATATGCAGCAAATAAGCACAGAACTGCTGGAGAATGCTGTTTGCCTGCAGCTCATGTCACCATCCATGGCACCATCAGGCAGTGCACCCCTTCTAGCCTGGTCCTTGAGAATGTGCTGATGGACCCCAAAGAATGAGATCAGTGCTTCAGTCAAAGAAAGACATGTGATGGAGAAAGGGGTCTGGAAAAAAAATACTCAAAAATGAGGGGAGAGAGGATATTGGAGTGGTTCCAAAAAAAAAGAGGTTTTCCCCCAGAAGGATCTAGTGATCACCCTGAGATGGCAGGTGCAGGAGAAGCTCTGGAAAACAGTGGCTTTGACAAGGGGACAGAGGGGACACTGAGTCCCCCAGCATCTCACGGCTCTTGCATTATGTGTGCAGAGGGGTCCTTGCCCAAGCCTCCTGCTGCAGTAATAAGCACTTGACTGAGAACAGGGCAGGCAGGTTAAAAAAAAAAAAAAAGGGCTTCGTGGGCCCGGCTGCAGCGTGTGCCACCATGTGAGCTGGGAAGGTGGGGGAGTCTCTAATCCCTCGGGGTCAGGCCAGCTGCCAGGATCCAGCTCATTCCCCGGCATGGCAACTCCACAGCCTCTCTCACACCGATGACACCCTTTGCAGGGCAGGGGCTGGCTACCTGCAGTCTCTCTTCTCAGGGCTTGTGCTGCAGGCACAGGAATGCCAAGTTTTATGTACACCTTCTTTTGGGAGGTCCAGGAAGCTATTGTGACCTGCATAAATACTTAGCAGGGTCCAGGGGGAAGGTTTCTTTGCATAACTTGTCCCTATAGTTGCTGGTGGTTTCATGCACCAACTTCGCCAGACCTGTGGTGGGTTGTTGTTTTTCCTCTGTCAGGAAAAAAAGTATAAAATTATACTTCTGGATATAATGAGGATTTTTAATCAAAGCCACACCAATGCAGGGAGCTTCCCTCTTCAAAGCCAAGATATTCAACTTGCCCTCCACTGCATTTCTTTCATTGATGATTATTGTTGTCTTACTGTTGCTATTATGTCATAAATTGACGTCTTGTGTTCCTGTTTGTTATCTGGGGATTCTGCTCTAATCTTGACAATCGCTAATGCAGTGTAAATCCAGCACGCTGGGTGATAATCTGGCTACATAAAAAAAAAAAAAAAAAAAGGACTTTCTAGGCATAATCAAAACCTTTCACTTTAATATTGAGCACAATACTTTTACAATGAAATTGCATTTTCCCCAGCTCTTCTCTGCAGCTCAGAAGGATACCATGCTCTGTTTGCCTCTAGATAAAGCTCACTGGGATTTAGTGGGCAGGGTGTAGGATCCGGCCCCTGGCACAGTGGAAAGCAGTCCTGCTCTCCAGTGACATCCAAAAGTTGGCAGGACCCCTGTTCCTTCCCTGGCCTCGGTGTGGAATGTCTCCCCTTCGCCAAACAGAGCTCTGGAGGATGGATGGGGACTTTTATGGATTGTCTTACTGAAAAAATATATACTGAATATATATATATATAAAATATATATGAAAAATATATACTGAAAAAAGTACGACACAAAAATTCAGTATGTCTCCTTTTTATAGGTAGTAATTAGTGCCTGATGAAACCCTGTTTTCCACCCAGATGTACCTCCACGCCGTTAAGTTGGTGTGCTCAGAACTGAGGAGGGCCTGGGCCGGGGAACCGGGCGTGTGTTTCAATCCCATTCTCAGAGAGACCTGAGACGGGTACGAGCGCAGAAAGCACGGCAAGCCAGGCAGAGAAAATGCGGAGGGCGAGATGGTGCATTAAGGAAGGCTTGGTGGTGCGGGTATTTCGCGAGAAGAAACGCCGCCGCTAAACCCAGGCCATGGCTCTTTGCAGGCCCGGGCCCCCAGGCAGCACCAGAGCCGCCCCCGGCCGGCGGGGCGGGAGCGCCGCTGCCCCTCGGCAGGGCCGGGGCCGGGGCCGGGGCCGGGGCCGGGGCGCCCGCGAGCGGGGCCGGGGCGCCCGGGTGTCGGTGGCGCGGCGTCCGGGAATGCGCCGCTGATCCTAAACAAGTTTGCCAGCCATGCTTTTCTCATGGCTCCCGCACAATGGCCCGTTTTCTGCCCACCTGCCGATTATGCTTAATTAGGCGAGGAGTTGATTAATTTGAGGTAATTGACAGCTAATTACAGGCCTGAGGGCTCATTAACTTGACGTCCTGTCTGAGGGAATCAGCTGGAGGGGGTCAGGTGATGTGCAGCCCCCCTCCGGTGCCCGCTTGCCGCCCACTCACCTGGGCGGCCCAGGGTGGGGACAAGTGAGGCTGCCCTGTGGGAGATGGGGTGCTGGGGGCCATGGCCACAGGGCGTCGGGAGGACAAACCCCCCAGAGAGGATGCAGGAGGGCTCCCTGTGGTGATTTAGCAGGAGGAGAGGAGTTTGCAGGTTGGTGATGGGCTGGGAGCTCGAGGACAAGAAGCCAAGCGTGCAGGCAGAAGGGGAGAGAGATGTGCTTGGGATGAGGGCTCCCAAGGCTGCAGCTCCCTGTAGGCTGGGCCAGCAGTCCCCCACCCATGCTCTCTGTACTGCAAGACATCATTAGTCATTTCACATTTACATCATACAACTCCTGATTGAAAAAAAGGGAATATTTTTTCAGTAAGACTTTTCTCAGTTGCTCTTTACTGCATGCAAATCACAGGACAGCAAGAGAGCTGTTTACCTAACATCCTATTGATTTGCTTCAAATGGAGATTTCAGGCATGTCCTCTGGATTTACAAATGTATCCATATTGTACCTTTCTAGAACTGGCGGAATCCCTGCACAGAGAGAGGCTAAATAACACGGCCAAGGTTACATTGAAAATCTAAGAAAATTGCAGGCAACTCTTCTGTGAGCATATGGAAGTCTGGTGAAGAATCTAAAAAATCATCACAAATCACAGTTTGACCTGACCACTGGGCCTCTTCAGCTAGCAGAAGCTGCACTGCAACTGAAGCCTTCTCAGACACTTCACACATTGTCATCATTCCTCTGCCTCATTTTTGCCTTATTTCTGCCTCTGGCTCCTCTGAAAGTGCTATGCCATCCTCACATTCTTGGTGTGATCAGAATGGATGAAAAATACAGGTGTCTCATCTGCATATTGCTGACAGTGGGTTTTAGAAACCTGACTAAACAACTTGCTTTGATACTCTGTTGTTACATTCCACAGCTAACTTTATCCCTTTGAAATGTACTGATGTTTCATTTTCAAGCTCTCTTGTTTAAATTTCATGCAGTTGGATAAAGCTGACTGGTCTCTATGGCAATCATTATTTAATACCCTTCTCCCATTTGTTGTTCCTTCTTTCTACCCTAAACGCACCCAGACTGGGTGATGATTCATGGTATGGAGGCCAAATGGACCCATGTGACGAATAAATTTTGCTCACTTGCTTAGAACCTTTCCCATGTCTGTCTCTTTCAGGAGAAGGTGTCCATTATTTAAGTTGCATTTGAGAGGAGAACACCCCAACAACTTTTATACTGGCATTTATCATTTAGAACCTGAGAGAGGAGTTGTTCAGAGGAGCCCAGACAGGTAGTTTCCTCTTTTCCTCTCTAAATCCACTGTTGAAATTGGCTAAACCTTGGCCATTTCTCATCCTGACTATTACAAGTCTGTTGCCTTGTAGTGTAAATACAAAGACTATACATTGGTGCAATAATATTAAGCATTAGGCATAGCACTGGGTTACCTCCTCATGAATTCCTTCCTCTTTTCTGTGTTGACACAGATTTCATCAACAATGATGAAAGAATCTCATAAACAGAGACACATTTAACCATATACATTTTCTATGAGCTTACATAATGTTATCATCAACTTACAGATGGAGTGCTAGGACAGAGGTAGATAAAGTGGTTGCCCCCATTCAACAGGATGTCTGAGGTAGATCCAGATAGGAAAAGTGCATTCTGCAGGTTTTAACTCACTAACTTTTAGAGCTCTCTCTTGCTGTGGAAATCCTTACCCACCAAACGCCACACTGTCATGCTGAGTTCCTTTCTGAAGAAGGAATGTTTCATAGGGTCCATGACTCTTCTGAGGTCTAAGCTTTAAGAAAACTTCCTTTTTCATACTGAACATTTGCCTGCATTCCTAAGAAATATCTGGAAGCCAGAAGTCCCACTCACCATCCCTGGAAGTGTTCCAAAAGCATGTAGATGTGGTGCTTTGGGATATGGTGGTAGACCTGTCAGAGCTACCTTAATGGCTGGATTCAATCTTAGAGGTCTTTTCCAACATTCATGATTCTGTGGTGACTGAGTCAGGAGCTTCTTCTGCCTATAAGGAAATTTCTGAGTCCAGTCTAAGTAGGTTAGTTCTAGTAGCAGGATATTTTACACAGCTCTAAAGCTCTGGGTAAGCAGCAACAGATATGATCTTTGAGGGAGTGCTAAGTAGCCTCACTAGGATTGTCATACTGATGTAAGAATCAGGATAGCATAGGATCATTTATTAGAGAGGTATTTCCTCAGAGAAATCCATCCTACAACAGCATATTGTGATTTAGGCTGATGTAATTTCAGCCAGGGAGACTGGTTATTGGTATCTAACAAGCTGTTGGTATTTAAATACAGGTCACTCGGACATCCAGAATTACACTAAATTTAGGTAAACTCCTTTCCGTACTAAGTCTGTGGACACTGGAGAAAAAAAAAATTTTTTTTGGAAAAGTGTGTAATACCAGTAATTTGTTTTACAGTAGCAAAAGTGCAAGTAATCCCTACACAAACTAGACATAAACTTTCAAGTAAGTTAGCAAAATGGAAACTTGTTGTGATCAATGAGAGGGTAACCCATTTGAATTTAATTTACTTTTTATCTCAGAAGTTTTGCCTTTGGAATTGGTTCTTGGGAATCCATAAAAGATATCTCAGCAAATTGTGTGTCCGAGGGAGGGAAGACTACCATTTTGGAAGGCAATATGGACTTTGAACAAGTTAGAGTGTTTTAGAAAGATGATTACCTGAGCAGTGGCAAGGATGACATTGCTGACACTTGGGCCAGCACAAGATGCTGAAGCAGTCATTTGTGTCACTGGATGGGAACTGTGCTCAGATGGTGACACAGCTTGCTCCTTCTGTGATAGCCTTTCTGCTGCTTTCCTCTTTGGACTTAGCTCAGGCCATTTCAAGGAGGAAGAGCAGTAGATGTAAAACACTAAGATGTTCTTGACTACATCTGTTCTTCGCTGATCTGGCAGATATAAGCAGTTGTTCAGCACCAACATCCCTGCACCACCTGTCCAGCCACAAAGGCCTACCTCATAATTGCACTTGCAGCTGAAGCTGTGTCTGAATCTGTCCACACCACCATCTGTAATCAGTTACTTCTAAAAGAGTGACTTGCTGATTTGGGTACCTCTGCAGCATGACACAATACAACAGGCTGAGAGGAGTGTTCTGACCCTGAGGAGAAGGAATGGCAGGAGGGAGAGCTTCTTAGCCCTGATTTTTCTGAAATATTTCCAGCCTTTTTACGTACCTAAGAATTTCTTCTGCAACATATGGAGGGAGTGGCCACCAAAAATAAGTTCTTTCTATTGAGCCTGGCTCCAGAAACATTTTTTTTCCACATACCCAGAGCCTGTGTGAAGTAGCTCACAGTTATGATGCAAACAACAGAAGCTTGACGAAATGTTGCTTTAAAATCCATGTCATAACTGCTATGTATATGCCTGTGTTTGTACATCTGCATATTGGCACCTACTCTGCAAGGCTGGATGACAGCTCTCCCAAAGCAATTAGAAAGCTGAATTTTAAGTCAAGATCTTGCTAAACAGCTTCAAAAACAAACAAATATCCATAGCCCATGCTGACACCAAGCAGGTCAACCTCCAGTTCTGAAGACCAAAGAAGGTTATTTTTTTGGTGCTGCCTGTGTAAGTGACATAGCTCCCAATCACCAGAAAACCAGCTTGTATTTTAAGCTTAAATAAGACCTCAGGATCAAAGTTCCAGAGTTCCAACCAAATGCAGTACATGATGCACAAATTTCTGATCCACGTACTTAACTTCCTGTGCCTGAGAAGCCAGTTAGCAGAAGACTGTACACAGATGCACAAACTTTTTATATAATTTCAAACATCTTTCACCTTAAAGAACTGTTAAGTAACTATTCTCTATCAGTTTCTGGGTTTCAGAAGAGAAGATGCCTGATCTATTGTCTTGCTCAGGGGTAAGAGGGTTACTGTAATTATCTTGTTTGCAAGAAAAATAAGAACATTTATATCATTTTAGGTTAGCAGAAGGAACAGAAATTGTGAAATTTATCATTAGCCCAAATGTATTTTTATTTTGCTGATGAATAAATGTTGAATGCCTGATGTTTGTGCTAGCATTGTTCCCATTATTTCTGTAGGAATTTTAGATTAAATTTTCCGTTAAATGTCGGAATTTTTCAAAACAGCTTCTCAGAATTTATAGGGGCTGACTATTTAGGCATTATTTTGATGACCAGTGTTCAATCCAGTGTTGAGACAAAATTAATTTACTGTTCTGATAATAACATATTCTTTTTGTTAGCTTCCCTCAATAATACTTATAGCTTATGCATGTATACAAATATGGATGTAGCTTATTTGGATGCTATTCTTATTTCACCTTAATTTAAGACTTTTATGAACATTATAATAAAATCATGCACAAATGCCCTCCTGATATTTCTTCAGTAGGCAATAACAATTGACCAGAATGGATATTACCAGGCAAAAAGCCTGACTGGATTCAGTTAAGAAGTCAATGATTTCCACATGTTTGTTCCACTGACAGCACATTTGGCTCATCAGCTATAGAACACCTTGCCTGTACACTCAAGTTTTCAGGACAAAAGAGACATCTATCCACTTCTGCAAGGAAAATGACAAATGTTACTTTTTTGTTATGGATGATAATTTTGTTAGGTTACAAAAACTAGGAGGCTGCTCAGGGAAAAGGAATTGTGCTATTGATCATTAAAACAAAACAAAAATGAAGCAAATTTGGAGTTCCCAGGAATATCTATAGCCAGTAAAATAACAGCATTTTTTTAAAATGGGGAAAAAATTGCTAACCATCCAGAGATAAGAAAACAAACATTTGTACTAGGGATTTCTAAAGAACAAATTGTGCTGGAGAAACCTGATTGCTTTTTAAAATAGAATTACAAAATTAGTGGATGATGGGAACACGATGGATTTGATACATTTGGATTTTAGTAAAGATTTGATACATAAATCCTACTCAAAATTAATGCAAATGGGTTTGGCTACACCACTAGATGGAATGAAAAATTGGCCGGAGACCCACAAATAAAGGATAATGATGCATTAAAAGGTATTGTGTTAGAGGGAGAGATCTCCCTCCCAGAGATCAGCAGTCAGCTCTGTCCTATTTAACACCTCTTGACATGACACCCTCTGCCTGAAAATCAGGAAATTTTGTAAAAAGAGTGAAATATGGAAGGACACAAGGGATAGAGCTGCTGAAAATAAAATGTCAGGCCAGTAAAAATACAAATATTGTCCAAACCATAGTATACAGTCACGAGGAGGTGCTTAGAAAACACCAGCTGAGAATAACTGCAGCAAGAACCAATGGGATAGGAATTAGCTGTGTAGCACAACAGAAAAACCGCTAAAGTGTTTGAGTAATAGAGCTGCAATTCACCCCAGTATGGAAAGACCAGAAGACTTTTCAGTATCTTTGTCCCACTTCTGCTTTCAGTGAGGTCCCAGGCAGGTTTTGATGGTGTAGCTGGTAGGACAGCTCCTGGAATCTCCTTTGTTGCATGCTGGAGACAAAACTTCTGTAAGAGATTTTTCTCCCCAGAAACAACCAGTGTGGATACTGTGAAGTCCGCCTGATGTGGGAGGAGGGCTTTAAACAGATCCTCGTTCATTTTTTAGAAACTGTAAAACCAGGAAAGGAAATGGCAGTAAAGCAAATTAAATCCATTAACAGCAGACATAAATCCCCATTTTCCTAATGTTTTCCCATTCTCTATCACTCACTCTGTCCATTTGCAATTTCAGCTATTAATCATCTAATCTTAGCATCCATCCATGTACAGGTGTACATGGGTGTCCCAATGACTTTTGAACCTGTAGGCTAATTTCAGACAACTTTCCAGGTAGGCAATGCATTTATGTATGTTTCTGTATATTTTATTACTTCAATTGGCTAAGAAAGAAATCCAGTGACTGCCCTCACTGAAGCGTGAGCATAATCCTGTAAGGCATCAGGGAATCCACACATGATACAGTCTTGGGAGACACATCCACAAGGAAAACCACACTTCCTTGGCTGGTGCGACTGTTCATTAAATTTCTGCTTTTCTCTGACCTCCTTCTTGCTGAAAACCACCACCTCTTCCTATTTTCTTCCCCTGTGTTTTGATTTTTTCATTGTTTTTCTTCTTATACTGCATTTATAACAGTCTGCCTCCTTCACTCCTTTGCATTTGCTCCATGCCTTGCTGTCTTTCAAATGTACTTTTTTACCTATCTTGGTCTCCTGTCCTCTAAGTTCCTAATTCTTCTCACTTACCTGTATTTTTCTTTCATTCTTCCATATCACTTTATTTCCACAGTCCTCTGCCACCAAAAATACTTGCTAATAATATTTTGACACTTGCTAGTAAAATTCCGGTAAACCTTACCCAGATGCATACACAAACGGGGTACACTAATATCTATTGCAGCAAATTCCTTCCTCTCCAAATTATTGAAGTGAATGAGAGAAATTACCTCTTTTGCTGGAGAAAATCGTTTTAAGCTCCCTAGAGAACTGCAGTGATCATTTTAATAATGTTCTGTGTGAAGGCAGGATTAGACCCACAGATCATCGGAGCAATAGAACAACATGGCAAAATTAGGAAAATTACACTTTTCCTGCCTTGGTTTGTTGGCAAACATTTGGACTTAGCAAGTGTAGAATTACCTGAAATCTGCAAAGTAGCACTTACACACTCTGTGCCTGAGTGTAAGAGGCTCAGCAAGGTCAGAATAAGTGTTCTACATCAGTGAAGACGTTATAATTATTTGTAGGGTCTCTGTAATGCTCATAGCTTTCTCCTAAATATGTGTGTACACCATGCACACTGTGGCAGTTAACAGTGCTGTGAGAAAACTTCATTTTTAGAGTTCTGTTTTTAAATTCTCAAATCTTTAACACTGCATAAAGTCACTCAAAAATTAAATCCATAGAATAGTTCTTACAGGTGTTGAAAAAAGATTAAAATGTCTGGTATTGCACTGTAATTTACTGTTATTGAAATTTCTTATGCCTGATGGTTGCTTAGGCAGTTGGGTTTTTATTTATTTCTTTACTTTAAAACCTACATCTACTTAACAAAACAATAGATGCAAGACAAATGAGCAGATGGGAAGCAGTGGAAGGGCCACTCAACTGTGGCTAAGAAGTTACAGGATTTGAACTGTGCTGGATAACCTCTAACAAGACTCTTTACATCTTGACATCTCCTTTTCTTCTCCCATCCTTTTACTGTTTCATCTTCTTACAACCTCTTGAGGACAGCAACATTCACCCAATTATGTGTTTCCGTGATGCACAGCACAGCGGAGTTTTGATACTTGCTGAGGTCACCACGAATTAAATGACTTTAGCAGTGCACTGGAGAACTCAAACTGCTGAAGAGATGTCCTCCAAACACCACTCCAGCCCACGGGCCAGGTATCCTACAACTAGTGAGTGTTGCATGAATGCCAGGAGGTCTCGTTGCAGGCCACAAGGAGCCATTGCACCCTTTACCCTCCGTCTGCATATTTTCACCTGTCTTCACAATGTTCTTAAGTACTGCTTATCTGTATGACGGATGTTCTTTATCAGAATGCCATCCTCACAAGGACACAAAACCAACACTTTTTTTATGCTCGGTGGATCCTTATTTGCATTTGGAAGTCAGAAATTTGACATGATATTATCCATACAGCAAGATGGCAGGCCAGTCAAATCGAGGTGTTACAAGCAGGGACACCAGTACCTCCTTGAGCAAAGAAACAGAGATAAATTGGCAAAACCAGCAGTAGTGTCTTTTCTCCTGATGTCTGCCATCAAAGCCCAATCTCTTGAGGTAGGCCTGACATGGGAAGTGTCACAACCTTTACACAAGGAAAAACTCAACTGCTGAGCCTCCAGAGCACAAAAATGAAGATGGGTGTGATGGTCCTTAGTCTTCTGGCAGTGATTTGTGACTTTTCCTTAGACCAAGACTGAAGTGGCCTCACAGTGTAACAGGCAGTTGTTCTTCCTTTTCAGAAACTGTTCTGCTGTGACACTGGAAAACAGTGCAGATGTGGGTTTCACTGAGCATCCACGAGAGAGCCTCAGCTCAGGTAGAGTGCTTATACTCAGACCTTTGCCTCTTTCTATTTGTGAGGCAGCATAAAAGCTGCCAGTTCACTGGGGTAAGGAAGGAGCAATAAAGCTTTTCTCCTTCCTGGGTTTTAGTAAGAGGATTATACATTTCCTCCTTCTAGAATAAACCTCTTTGCAGAGAAGATACTTCTCAAGCCCTCTTTGGAGATCAGGCTCCTAAGATCAAGACTCCTGAGATTCAAGCCATCACAGCAGCCAGTAGGAAATGACGCCCAGTTAAAAGGGAAAGGCTTTTAAAGCTCTGCAGGACTGCAGGGCTTGGACACAAGGGTACATGCTGCCATGGCAAAAGGATCCTTGTTTGGTTCACAGCTATTGGAGACAGAAAAAATAAGGAAGCACAAGCACAAGGCAGAGTTCAAGCTCCATCCAAGATGACAGGAGACTGTTGCTGGATACTTAGAAGGACACAAACCCTCCTGCTGGAACAGCTTCACCACCAAGGAAAAATAACCCAAGAAACTAAAGAGGGAACCTCTTGCAACTTTAATGCTTGACAAAGGATGTCTGAAAACAGTAGCCAAGTACTGTTGCTTGAGTGCATTTTTTAAAGAGATAAAGCAAATCAAAAGGTTTAAGACATGGTTATATGTTTTACTACATTTAGCCCAAAGATACAAAGGACCTCTAGAATGATCATAACATCCAGATCAGACTTAATCACTAATACACTCCTATAACTTTGGAAACATCAACCAGCAATTAACTTGTGCAAGTTACTGTTTACAAAACACCTATGTATTAAAATGAAAGCCTGTGTGACAAGTTAATAAAACTACTTACTTCCACTGAGCCTCCTCATCACACACTATTGTTCCCTTCTGCTGAGGCCATCTCAGCTGCTGTGACACTACAGACCTGCTCTGGCTCCTGCTTTGTCTTCTCCCTCTGTAGTAAGTCAGTATCTGCTGTCACTCTCTTTACTCTCACTGTAGTAGTTCCAGGCTAATGGCACAAAAGCACACATTTTTGTTTTAGTATTTTCTGTGGCTCCTTTGGTCAGCATCTTCACCTGCATTAACTTTTGTGCCTCATTTCAATGTTGCCTAATTGCCTTTTGGAGCAAAACAATCATCCTGGAATGTACGTACATCTTGCTTTTCACCTCAGACCATAAGTATCCCATCATCAACACAGAGAGGGATAGTCTGATTCACCTCCATGTCACCTCTCATCTTTCCAGCTTTCCCCTTCCTGGTCACACTGAGAGCTGTGATGAGCATAACAACTCACAGGAGATTTCTTTCTTGGTGGCACCTGGAGGTCCTGGTAATTCCTCAGCTCTCTCCTTGCTACCCACTTTCCAGGGCCAGAAGCTGACACATTGTCCTCTATGTGAAGGGTCACTGAGGAGAAGGGACTGCTGGAGCTTGACCTGCTGCTACTGCAGCACTATATCCTTTCCATCTGTCTGATAACCCTTTTACTGGTTCTGCACTTTTGGATGGCTGATGGATGCATCCTACATAACTCCCTTTTTGCTTGTACACACAGTGTTTGCCTGGCTGGCCCAGCAAGATGGTTGGGTTTTGGAAGCACCAGGTGCAGCTGCTGGGACCGCTGGTTGGAGAAACATTTGCCTCCTGAGCCCGTTAATTAGCACAGTAACGGTAACTGTGCTCCATTAGCCAACCCATGTGGTCAAGTCCCCTCTCCGTCCACCAACCTTGCCCTTAATGAGAGCTGGAAGAGGGACACTCACAAAACACTGCCTCAGAATAATATTCGGCTTTGTCCACGCCGGTAACGAGAGCTGACAGGATCACTACGTCCATTTCTCTTCTAATTAGCACACTTCCAGCTCGGCCTGAGCCAGCAGCCAGAGAAAAGCGATCGGACAACCGTACCGAATCACAAACACAAAGAGGCCCATTCCCTGTAATTAGGTGAGACAATCCCTCAGTCTTTTCTCGGCTGGAGCTTGCCGGTAAGACTCTCGCTGTTTTGGTAAGTCCCAGCAACACAAGTTACACGTCTCCCCAGGACACTAATAAGCCCCTAATTGTCTTCCGCTTCACACGGCTCGTACCATAGGTCTGACTTGGGGGAATTCTTCTAACGAGCGGCAGCCAGCGCTCCCTGTGCCGCAGACGGACAGGGAGCCGCCTCTCGGGCACCGGCAGGAGAAGGGGGACAGGCAGAAACAGCCAGAAAAGCAATCCAGGCACTGGGGCCCAGCTACATGGCACAGGTCCAGTAGCTGGCATCAGCCATGTGCTGGGGACATGGGCCTTCTACATCCTTTCTCCATCTCCACCATCCATCTGCACGGTGGAAACCTGAATTCAACTCTCTAGGCTGTCATATCCTCTGTCATCTCCAGCAGTAGGTACACAGGTACTTACGCTTCCACTCAGAAATGCGCCATCAAAACCAAATGTCTGAATGTAAAGATCTGCCTCGAGTCTCTGCTAAGGCTTGCTGTGAGCTGCCCTTAGAGAAATGCCGCACCTGGCATGGGCTCTTCTCCAGTGAGGCCTTGCCATGAGTCTGCCCCAGAGTTCAGGCTGGGAAGGAGCATGTGTGTAAACACGATCCTATCAGTTCTCATGTAAAGGAACATGTGCTGGGTCTCACAGGACAGGTTGCTAAAGATTCTCACAGAATTATTAGAAGTGTGAGTTGTGAGGTGGGTAGGAGATGCCAGCTCAAGCTCTCTTATTAACACAAGGCAAAGACAGACATGTACTCCCTCTAATTTTCAACGTGACACTTTCTTCAGAAACCGTCATCGACCAAATATTTTTCAGCAAAACATTTTCCCTAATTTTTGATTACAAGCTCATATTCAGCAAAATAACACAGCCGATCCTGTTAAGGATACTCGTGGCCTGCAGATCCATTTGCCTCCTGTGCAGCTGATTACAAACTGATCCCTTCTGCAAATCCAGGCTCACCCTGATTCCTCTCACAACAGGCCTCAACAGAAGCAATTTGTCCCGTTTTCACATGTGCTATTTGGCTTCAGCGAGCAGAGCAGAGGGAAAAACCTAAGACAGGGTGACAAGTTGATCCATGCAGAGTACAAGAGAAAGACAGGTGCCATTGCTTTCTGTGAAAGGCAATTTGGGATTAACAATACACATATATACATACATATACACACATACATACATATACATATATATATATATAAATTAGCTATAACTAAAAACTTACTTTAATACAGAGGGAGGAAAACAACCTGAAGGCCACAAAACCAGGCAGCCTGAGCATCTGTGCCCATCTGGGTTGCTCTGCTGGTCTCTTGTCCCTCATTCTCATGTAGCTGGTGAGCTCTCTTCCTACCTTTCCATACATAGCCTGCTGCATTTTGGGCCATCTTAGTAAGTGGAAGATGGCAAATGGAAAATTTCTGCTGCTTCAGATTTAGTTTAACATTCTGTGATTATGAAGAAAATGGAGCCTGCTATTTTTGAGAGGGAAATCCTCCCTCATGTAAGTGTCTGCAAGCACAAAATTTAATTACCCTATATTATTACGCCTACTCATCAGCAATGGGCCACAGAGCCAGCCTTTCAAGTGATACAGAACCAAGTCAAGTACTTTGTCCTCACAGAGATCTGGTCAATAAATAAGGTGCAAGGTCATTCTTATTACCCATTTTTTCTACTAGCAATTAAGTAAAGGCTTTCAAGCTTAGCCCTCTTCCTCTTTTCTGTTCCTTACTGAGGTGTCTATAACAGAGACAGGCAGGGAGCATTCTGGCTTCACTGGTCACTGATCTGTATTATAGGAATCAGCAGGCAGGGCAGAGGTCAACCACACAAACCCAACAAGAAAACGCCTATTCTGTACACTCATCAGCTGCCTGGAGTCAGTCATCCTCCTCAAAGAGACACAACGGAAAAGGTCAAGTCTAAAAACCAGCAGTTTCAGTGGATGATGAAGTCAAGATGTGAAGGGATCCTGCCATGCTGAAAATCTAGCACAATCCAAATGAAACTGGCATTGTTGCACATAATCTATGCAGAATGTGGATTACACTTTATAACACCTGAATCAGTCTGGATCTCTGGCTACTTAACCTTTTAACTGTCTTTATGTGGACTTTATGATTGGCCACAATGATTTGAGTTCAGAATATTGCATTTCACATCCTCCTGAAAGAAACTCAGAAGCACTTATGGAAAGATTGGCTTGCAGAAATAACATGTCTCTAGAATAGGTGTGATTCCAAGAAGCACAGCATTATGTAAAACCAAAAGGATACAGTTTTTTCATTTCCTTATCCTCAATTTTCTTTGTCTCTCTTTTTAGATTTTCTTTTTTCTCTTTTCTTGCCTTCTAAAAATACCAAAGTGCACCTCTTATCAGGGCAATATATATTTGGCATCACATATGCAGCACCTTTTGGACATATCCAGCATCCTGGCTGATCTATGTGCTGGGATGTGCAAATAGCAGTGGGTGTGGGTTTTGGTATTTCTGTGGTGGGAAGATTTTGCTATAGTGATAACAGAAATGTGTTTACAATATTTGTAATTGTTCTTCCAATCATTTTTATCCAGCTCAGAGTTGTTGCTGCATGCAAAGTTTCTGTCCAACTGTAATTTTCTCGGGCTGAAGATACAGAGAGAACCTTCTAGAAAATTGTCTTTCAATGAATTATCATCTTCTACTAAAGATTATTTAATGACTTCTTCAAAAGTGTCAGTACAGACTGGCATATGAAGATGGGGGTACAACATCAAGTTTGTATACCATGTTCAGATAGTTCACTCAAAGATGTGACACATTTTCCCACTACAAGCACCCTTGTTGCCTGAGAAGTGTGAGGATGCTTGAAGTGCTACACCAGAGATTGTATCTCTGATGTTTCTGAATGACCACTGGTTCTGGGGGAGCATATGCATCAATGTGGACTTTCTGCAATGGTAATTTGCAAGTTGTCTTTTTCTTCTGATTATATCCATCTAAAAATTTATATTAGTTTAGAAGTACTACAGAAACATTCATGAGAAGTTGCTGAACTTGTGGGAGGCCAGGAGGCCAGGATTTCAGACCGTGTGACAAAGATGAAATTTACCTTTTTCACATACTGCATAGGCTGATGATGGAATTGCCAGGTGTCAATTCATCAGCATGGAATGGTTGGCATCACTGTCATTGTGATTTGGAAAAATCGCTGTTTGCCCAGCACTAGTTACTGTAGGTGGAGTGGATGAGATCAGCTGCAAATCTAGCTGATGATCCTGTTCTTAAAGATACTCAAAACAGGATTTAGGCCCCAGTGCTGTAAAACAAAACAGCAGAGTAACAAAATACGAGCTGCAATTAGGACGTACACGCTTCACAGTATGCTTGCACTAACAGTACTCTGCAATTTTGATTATGCCAGCTCAGGCTGTAATAGAAGACAGACCACTGAACATTGTGAACACAAAAAAGGTGAACATAACCACAGAAAAAAACCACAGTAGAACCTGAAAAACCATGAGTAGTGCACAGACGGCAAAGAAAAAAAACAATCCAAACAACTGTTCTTGACAATAAAAGAAATGAAAGGTTCAAAACAGAATAATCAGGTAAACAGATTTTAAACAACTTCCCCCCCACCCCTGGCTTTTTTTTTTTTTTAACCTTTTTTTGTATAACTGAGTTATGAAATTCACTATCCTGGGGTATTTTTCAGGTCAGAAGTACAGACAAATTAAGACTAATATAAATTTATGGAGGGTAGGGTCTACTGTGGACCAGATTCAACTAAAACAGATTGCTGGATGCTGTGTAAGTTACCCTAATGCAAAATCACTGTGTAAGCCTTTTGTTTATATCCTTCCCTATCCTTCTACAACTGTTTATAAGCAAAGAGAAGATTACAGATAAGACTGGCTTGTGATTTGACTTGTAATAGCACCTTACATTTTTACATAACATAAAAATCAGTAAAACCAGAATAAGGTCAAAACATTACCTCCAAGATGGATCAGTCAATTTTCATTAGTTTGTCATTTCTAGGTGTCTTTTTGAAGGAAATATTAATTAAAGTTGAGAACTGTAAGTTACAGGACTGTTACAAAATTGTTGATTTTGGCAAAACACTGAGTTAAATGGAATATCACATTATTCAATTGCCAGTGCATGTAGACTTTTATTTTGATAATGATTAACATAACAAACAAGAAATTCTTCTCAGTTGGATTAGATAGCAAAGCATTTGATAGTCCAAGACTGAAGTGAATAGCCTTTATAACTGAATGTGTGTAATACTGGCATTTAAAAGGAACCAAGTAAATACTAAGTTTACTTCCAATAAACTCACAGCAACATCTAATATAGCAATACATGAAAACACTTTATAAAACAATGCATCAGCTTGACTAATATTACCAAATCCTGATTTTCTTACACTCTTGTGGTGGTTTTAAAGCACTAGCTAAAAATCACCAGAAAACGTACTCATTTCTTGCTGTGAGATACGGATTAGGAGAAGGGCAAAACAGGCTCAAAACTTAAAAGGAATAAAGAAAGTTTATTAACAGAACTACAAGAATAAGAAACAACAAAACCTGCAGAAACTCTTCCTCCCCACTACCCAACCTTTCCCTTGTCCAGCTGACAACAGAGAGACAAAACCTGGTGGCTAAAGCAGTCCCAACTATACAATAGTCTTTCCATCAGTCTTTGTAGAGAGAGGAGTTCTCTCTTGTCATTCCATAGAGAGTTCTCCACAAGAAAACAGTTTTCTCATGGCTTTTCATTCCCATGATGGCAGCTGCCTGGAAAAAAACTCTGCCATCATGCCCTCCTCCCATTTTCACACCACTCAGAGGTGTGTTCATGGGCCATGAACTCAACGGGTATTATTTTAAAGATGAGTTATTCAAAGGCAAAGGTTCTCTTCATCTGTCTCTGTGATCATCTCTGGGAACAGAGGTTTTATCTTTTTCTCCCTGGGGGCAAAGGGTCTTCATCAACTCTCACTTCTCTCTCTCTGTTCCAGCATCTCATGGGATCACAACTGCTCCACTATCTGCTCAGCTTCATCAATGGATACCTTTGCTCAGATCTAAACTTTGAAATACTTCATTCCCCCCAAATACTCTTTCATGAATTAAAGAAGTTTTTCAGAACATTATTGTCCATCTCCATGGCCTTATCAAAAGAATACTGCATCTCATTAAAGCATCTCCCCATTCTCCTTCCATCTGAGGCTTGATTCTTTCCTTTACTGACTTTGATGGTTTATGTTGTCTCTTTACATGTTGATCACCCTCACTTTCCTCTCTCTGAAAGGGATTAAATCTGCATGTCTCATCTGGGTAGTGAAAGGGTTAAAATCTGGCCCAAGCCACAGCAGGTATTCAGATTTCAGGTATCTCTCTCTCTCAGCCCCGGGGTCCCCCTGGGAAGAGCTTTGGCCACGCTACAGGAATGGGACCCGGAGGCTTCCTCCCCAGGCTGGACAGGCCCCAAGGGGTGGGCAGCTGCACCAGAGTTCTGTTACCTTTCAAGGCTGGAAACAAAGAGAGCCAGAAGCTCCCGGGCTTAGGTTTAAAAGGTGGTATTCACAAAGGTGATCCCACTTTTTCAGTGGTCAAAAATACTGTCAATTCTCAGAAATGGCCAGCTATTGGCCACGTCTCAGGCAGAGAAGGAACTCCCAGCAGCCTCTCTCAGAGCCATCACATCTGTGGGTGTTTTCCTAAATGCCAATCCATCACAACTCTTCATTCCCATCAGCAACAAAAAGCCACTTGGATTTTCTTGTATAGATAGATAACTGCATGGATGTCAGGAAAGATAGCACTGAATGAAAAAATAGGGTTCAAAGGGGTATGAAAACCCTTAGTAGCATTTGGATATTCACAGATATTTATTTACTGATGGGAATGGAACATCCACAGGCCAAACCCTGAGGTGGTGTCATGCAGGTAAGTAAAGAAGAGCCTGAGGAATAATACTGCCTAAGTGGCCAAGCAAAAGCTTTTGCATCTCAGAGGGCTATTTTGGAAACCCAGACAAAGCTTTGAGGTTTGCAATTGCATATTATTAAACCAAAAAGCAAAAAAAGTTCTCTAACACACAAAAATACATATAAATATTGCCAATAAAAAATAACATAGTTGACTCATCTCTACAGATGATAAGTACAAAACCAAAAAATATTACAATTCTAAAGCATATGTCAATGGCTGCCCTATAGAAGATGATTACTGTGTATAATAAAATGATTTTTTTTTTTTAACATATGTATGTTACTAAAAACTACCTAGAGTTTGAAATTTCCTACTGCACATATCAGAAAATACACATATACTTCCAGGACAAGCTTTCATATCTTTTCCTCTATCCTCCTTTTAGATCTCAATTCCTTAATGTGTTGGACTAAGAAACCTCTATAAAATGCACAAAATAATACTGGTGATACAGATGAAGTATCCCATTATGTCATATATGTGTACATATATTACATATATAATATACAAACAAAAATTTGCATTCCAAATCTGTTATTCAGTGCTTAAAGCTACATCAACATCAGTTTGCACCACTGGGTTTTTTTGTTCCTGAACTACCACTTTCAGCTTCTCTTCTCTTTCATCTGTCTTAATTCTCATGTTCTCAAGGGACGGAGTTCCTGTTAAGCTCAGCCCTGCATAAACTGTGAAGGACAAAAATAACTCTGTTAAGTCTTAAGTCCTGATATTTCTAAATTTGTGCAGGGTCTTTCCAAGATGTAGGATTTAACTGCTTAGTTAACTTAGTCCCAAACATGCCTAGTTCTGACTGACAATAACCAAAACCACAGACCGCAATCACCATCAATTCAGTAAAACTCAGAAGTCTATCTGATCAAAAAAAAAAAACTCCCCCTCTTTATTGCACATGCACCCAAAAAGAGCCTCCTCTCCCTGCAAAGCCAGAAAAATGCAGTGCTGTAAGGACAGCCTCTTACATGTACTATTTCCAAATAATTTCTTCTCTCATATGTGACTACAGCCTGAGAAATGACACGTTTTGAAAAGCCTGCATGGTAAAAATAACATCATGTTATGTTATGTTTCAACATATTTATTGTATTTATGTTGTATCCTAAAAAAGAACATATTTACTAATGTTTAAACTGTTGTTTTCTAGGAAAAGGAAAGAGGATGGAATGAAAAAAATTACTCTCTTAAATAAAACAAAAAGTCTAAACATGCTCTGTACCTCTTCCAAGGGAGGAAATGTGTAAGAGTGCATGAACAGAAGAAAAAGGCATTAAACTGTAATCACAGTGTTCTGAAAGGGAGCAGCTCAGAGAAGTTTCTATCTCAAAAATTCTGATTTTGTAGGAGAAGAAGATTTTGAGGTGCTGGTTTATAAACAATTAAAAATACCACAAAACATTATTTTCATAGATGCTGAGACCATGTACAGCCATCATCCCAATGTGGCTAACAGTCCTGTTGCCACTTGTTGGAGTGATAACTGAAAACATTACCATCTTTCCACTTTATAACTCTTTGCAGTTTCTGCCCTGCAAGAAGCAAAGAATTGCAGAGGATTGACAAGGCTGTTTCCTTGTGTACTGGCCGAAGTTTCTGTGAGGATATCTTCCCTGAGACACACTTCTTACTCCCTGTGGTCTGTTAGTTTCAATTTCACTTAGAGAATCATTTAGCGGTGAAATGAAGCTCCCGGCACACCAAAGGTCTTGGAGGTCTTCCTTGGAGCACCAGATGTGCTTCTCTAAAGGCAATGAGCAACTGGAACCTAATACAGAGAGTGCACTCAGCTGCTACACTAAAAGCATATGCTCCTGCTGAGCCAGTGCTCTTGGTCAATCCACACCCCAAGCTGTGCTTGAATCCTTCGGCACCGACGTCGCACACAGGAAATCAATGCATCGAAGACAAAAGACACACAAAAGGGTCAAGGCCTCATGATGGACACTGGGCCAGTGTCAGATCTGCTGTGTACTTCAAACAGGCTGCCCCCTGAGAGCAGCTGAATAAGGACACTGGCTGTTCACTTTGAGCTGCTGATGGAAACAGGTGACTGCATCACAGCACGTCAGGGCCAAGTCCTCCTGGTGGACATCCTATGGTCAGATGAAGTCCGAATTCCAATGCAACCAACTGCAGTCCTTGAGAACTGTGCTTATGGTACATTTCCTCCATAAAGAGATGAGCTGTGGAAGCAAAAAGAGATGTTTGCTTCTGAAGGTCTACAGCAAGAGCTTTGTTCTTCTTAGACTTTCTGGGCTTCATCTGGATCCACAGTACATAAAATTACCTAGTTGGGGTATTTTCATCCAAATACTAGATGCAGCTACTTCTTCGGTTTCTCAAGGATGTTCAGGAATTTCCCTCGAGTCATTTCTCTAGCTGAAATCATAAGAGAGGAAAATGAAATCAATATTTTTTAAAAAGCCAAGAAACTCTAACAATTGTATAATTTGTATAATTGTATAACATATTCTAACCATCAATAAGAAATTAATTTAGATTTGTGCTGTACCAAAACTAAGAATTATTTTATTTATCTATTAAAGTGGAAAATAAATAAAACTGCACTTCAGCTTGAATTCCTGACATGCTACAAATGCAGGCAGGGTCTGGAATCTTCTAAACTCAGCAATAATTCCTACAGGCTGTCTCATTACATACAATCTATGCTTTCTATTCCTACTGCATTATGCTCTTGCAGCACCTCCTTTTCTCTGTACTATCCATCTCTGAATGGTGAAATCCAAATCTGCATCACTCTATCTTGGCACAATTGTTCCTGTATGTTATAATCTGTCAGAGATTATGGAACTCTCTCTGTTTCAGGATTATTGGTCCCTGGATGATGTGGTCTTCAACAGAAATTAGGCAGCATTTTCTCTCTCTCAGCAGTGTCAATCCCTGGATGCTGTAATATAATGGGGTTTATATTCTTCAATGCAGTTCATCTATGGATAGGGTAATAAAGTAAAGTTTATAGAGCTTTGGTCTTCTCTTTCTCTCTGCGTTGTCAGTCCTTCAACGTTTAATACAGCAAGGCAAGGCATATATGTCTCTCTCTCACTCAGTACCATCAATCTCTGGTAGCTGTACTGCAGCAGGGTTTACACAGCCACTTTTCTGCATGAGACATTTCTGACTTGAGAACTCATAAGCTCACAAGCTGACAGCGCAGCCCTCATACTACTCTTGTCTTGCAATAACAATACAATGCATCAAAGACAACACCATTAGCAATTGAGGCCTGGAGAAAGACAATTTTCCCACTGGTGCCCCTCCATTTCTTTTCAATGAAGGTGCAAGCTTTGTGCTGGACTGGAAGGCATCAAAACGTGGAGGGTTTTATTATTTTATGTTGAAAGCATGCATGTTTCCCACACCTAGCCTCAAAGATAGTCTAGAAGGAGATAGGAATAAATTTTCTGTTTTATCCATTCAATTCCTGACTTCTCTACTGAGACAAACATCAGAAATTAAAATTAGCATAAAAACTGGAGGTGAGTTTGTTGATGTTGGGTTTTCTTTTGACATTATTGATTATCTGTCAGAACAGAGCTAAAATGTAATAAAAATGTTCAGCTTACAAATTCAGTGTGCACTCATAAAGATATTTTGTTATTTGTTTACATAAAAGTTACAATTTGTGTCTTAAAGCCTCTTCTTTGAATTATTACAATCTAATTTGTTTACACAAAATTTTATAATGTGGTAGTTTCGTCAGCAAAATCCCTGTAAAACAATTAATTGTATGTAAGAGTATATAACCTGTCTGTTACATACTGATACTTGTAGGCTGCAAAGTCCACTGTCCTGAATGGAACATGCTTCAGACTGGCTGCAGGTTCAAGCAGATCACTGCACACTATTTACTTGCCTCATGCCTCCAGCTGTGAGTTATATCTCCTGGGATTCTGCTTCTGAGTCACAGCATGAGCTACCACAAAAGTACTCATTTGTACCTCTACCTCCCCAGCCCCAAGATAACCTGTATGTTTTAAGTGCTGCTGAAGTGACACAGGGATAGGAGGTGCTGCAGAAGAACAGAGTGGATTGGTATTTTGTCAGGAACTAAGTTTTTATGCACAAAGAACATGATTAAATAAAACTGAAAGATTTTTAAAATTTCAGCTTGGAAGAGAGTCTTAGTACTTAGTTCTTTGACACCTCCCTGCCTTGCTCCAACAATAGTGTATGGTTTTAAAACACTCTTAACAGGAAAAGCACATAAGCTAAACTGTAGCTGATAAAGTGGAAAGTTTTCCAGAGTGCAAGTCCCATACAGGAGATATACGAATGCCTGACAATTCTGTTCCCCCAAAGAGGGCTGCACCCTATAAATCAGGCAGAGCATAGACTCCTTCTGTGCGCTGAGCGAAATTACTGTGGGTTGGAGGTTGCTCCAAGAGCACGTGCCTGCCTGTTCACTTGTCATCGGAGATGTTAACATTTCTGATTAATTCACAGACCTCTCATTTTATTCTTCATTCCTTTATCCTTGCTATCCTGTTCTGCTGCAGCTTAAAGATTCTTACCGACCTGCTACAATAATCACCACCCGCTTCCCCCCCCAACCTGGTGAAATTGTTTAGTGATGCCAACCGCGCTTTTAATTTGCAAGACATCAGACACAGAGGTAATTTATACCAACATCTGTTCATTTCTGACTTCTGAAACAAACTCGCACATGCTGCTACAAAATCCCATTAGGAGCAGGAGACAGCCTTCTGCTATTCTGTATTCCTTGTCTCCTCACAGACTCAGGCTTGCAGCAGGGCTTTATTTTTAAAGATATGATGCCAAAGTGAGAAAGAAAAAGGACCTTTTATCTTTGTATATGTATAAAAATGGCCAGGAAGTAACATCATCATTTGACAGAAAAAACACAGCCAAACTAAGGGCAAGTTTCCACAAGCATTAACAGTCTTCCTTGCTTCAGCTGCTTCCCTTATCTGCCCAAGAACCACAGTTCAATGTATTCCTGGTAAACACAGGCCAAATTTTTATTACATGGTACTGCGTTCAAACATCTTGGCTATTCCTTCACCTTTGTTTCTTTTTCATCTGTGCTGGAGTATGATTTGATGGATTTTGCACAGTAAAAGGCTCTAATATTAAACTGACTTCTCTGCTCAGTATTGCTTCTGAGAAATGAATTCTTAATAATAGGAATATAATTTCCATTGGGGTCTTATGGAGCTTGCTGGAGTGAGGGAAGAGCTTGTGAATGAAGAAACCATCACCCACATTCCAAATACGATTGCAGGCTAAGAGGGATGGTAAAACCAGCTTTAAGCAACTACCCAAGGGACCAGCAGAAGCCATTTGAATAGTAGATAGAGGTGGATTTTTTAATTAAAAGGTTGGACAAAACTATATTGAAAACTTCAGGGATTTTTTCTTTACAATAGTAGTTTAAACCATGGACTTCAAGGGAAGAGAGGGTTTGAGCACAGGTTTCATTGTACCAGCAGACACACACTACAGAGGCTTCACAGCACAAAACAGAAGCATGAATCTGCATGACAAGTCACGATTTACAGCCTTGCCTACCCTGTGCATCTACTACAATAGAAAAATCAACAATGGATACCTTTGCAATAGGTTGGATACAAATTAACCTCACCTACTAAGGAGAAGGAAGACACTGAACTCCGCAGGAAAAAAAAAGCTTTAAGTTGATATCAGCACTAGTTGCTCTGGAAGTAGTGCTTAAATAAACTCCTTCAGATAAATTTACTGAAAACGGTATCAGGCTATTATAATTAACAGAGAACGCTGTACTGTAGGAATTAAGTTTGCTCCCTGGAAAGATCTGCCAAGCAGATCTCAAGAACAGGTACTGGGTAGGAAAGGCTGGGGCTGAAAGGAGGAGGAGGAGACATTTCTACTTGATAGGGGAGCAGAATAAGGTTTAATATAATCTCCTCTTTAGAACTTCAATCTCTCAATCCCACATTTAGCCTTGTTGCCTCAGGCTCCGTTTTTACTACAATTGTCCCCAAGCTGCCTCTCCACAGTAAATTTTGTAGTTGCTGGTTGAAAAGATTCAGTAGTACAGATTGATTTCCTACAAGTGAGGAGATGAGGGATTACCAAAAGCAGTCCTGGTTAACAAGATTGGGTGCAGAATCTCCTGCTAGAGCAGCCCACTCTGCCAGTGCTTTGCATCCTTTCACTATGACATATGGGTTTCATTACACAAAGATTTTCCTGATTTTAACTTGGAGGCGATTACATTGGAAACTCAGAGCTATCTTTACATCTGTAGCAATTTAAAGGTTAAGTAACTTTTAATCAAATGACAAAGACTCATAATGTTTTTTCCTCGATTGAAAATGAAAACTGCTGCTCCGGATATTCCTTCCACTGACAATTTAATTAGAAAAAAACCACTGCACTGGAGATTGGGGTCCAGCCTGATTGCTCCCCGTAAAAAGCCTTCTCACACATATGACAGCACAGGACATACTGTGTCATAAGGTCTGGATAGCCAGGAAATAATGGAAGGATTTACTGCTTTAAAATCAGCAAGGAAAACAGTGATTTATACTTACATAAGCAACTTTCATCCAGGAGAATCCCTAAGCAACACACATACATGCACACATTTTAAACATAACATACTCTTAAATATATCCAGAACACTCTTGGGGATAAAGTCTATGTAAAAGATCTACGTGACAAACTGTATTTATCACACATTCATTATGAACATTATACCTTCACTGATTACTACTTCTGGGCTTATCTAAAAATCTCAAAACAAAGCTTGCATGTATCTTCAAATTATAGATACTGTAATACAAAGTCACTTGTTAAAGAAGCACTTCTTAGCTTCTCTCCCAGATGTACAACTTATGGAACAAATTTTACTGTGATCCTTCTCTGACCTGAAAATATAGCCTTGCTGAATCTAAAGGTCTTGCTACTAATAAAACCCAGAAATACAATTAATTTCAGCTCTGAAATGTCTTGCAGTGTCACATTTTGAATGCTATATTCTTGCCTACAAACGGGCTATTTTAGGCACTGTTATACTTTGTTAGCTTATCAGTTATTCCTCCCATTCAGTTGCATTTATGGTAACCAAAGAACTTGTTTTGCAGCATGGAAGGATTCCTTTAAAGTAGTAATCGTGCACTTTCAAAATACTGCTGTGCCCTTGGACTACATAGAAAACAAAACTAGAAATGTTTAGTTCTGAAGCACTGTCAACGCAAATTACCATTTTATGGCAAAGAATACGAATTGCAGAAAGACAGCAGAACAATTCTCTCTGGTTTTTAACCTTCTTTCACAAGAGTCTATTGCATCAGAAATGATTTCTTATGTGCTGATATAAAATGTTAGGATAAGAAGACACAAGGATTCTTTTTCTTAGTTGTCAGGGCATAAAAAAGGCCTAGAGGAATCTGCCTGTGAGCAACTGTGGGAGTTTTGCTTGACTGAACTTGAGAAAGCCAATTGCAAAGTCACACCTTTTAGCTGGGCTCAACTAATATTGCATGTGGAAGGAAAATAAAAAAAATAAGTCAGGGGATGAGGGTTGAAGGAAAAAATGTAATTTAAAATCAGCAAAAATATTTAAGGTTGACTTTACTACTGAACAGCCCTCAAAGAAAAAAGAGGTATATGACAGACAAGACCAAGAGAATATTATTACCCAGACAACATAATCAGAACTTCTGTCAGAGAGATAGAAGCTGGTCCCTGCAGATCTATCGCAAATCAGACCCCCAAAACCTTTTCACCACCTGGCACCAGTTCACACCTCTTTCTTCACAGAAAGAGCTTCAATTACTCTGCTATCTGTTGTCTGCTTCCTAATACAAGTGTCAAATGAGCTGCTAGTTGAAGACTGTTGACCTTTGAGAAATACTTACCAGTGAATGCTACCCCAAGCCCAATTTTAGAGAGAGTTGAACTGCCATCTCAGGAGAGCAGTGGTTAGTGAAAACAAGGTCAGTCACCTACCCTGAAGGCACAACTGGCATATACAGACACTCCAAGCTATGGTTCAGGAACTGTTACACTGACACTGAAGACCACGGCAATCACCTAACTCTCCTGAAACACATTCCTCAGGTAAGACAGCAGAATCAGCGTAAACCTCCAGGTGGAATAAGTTTGCATTACCATGGCATCTCTCAGTAATCGGTATCAAAGCACTTGCAAAGTTTATCAAGTCTTACAATATTCTTGAAACATACAGTGATTTAATTCCCACCTTACAGATGGGGTCACAGCCTCAGTACAGACTGTTGTGCTTTCACCCCAGCCAGCAACCAAGCCCCATGCAACCATTTATTCATTCTCATCAGCAGAATCAGGGAGAGGATCAGAAGGGTAAAAGCTGGGAAATTTGTGGGTTAGGATAAAGACAGTTTAACAGAGAAAGCAAAGCAAAACAAGGATTTGATTCACTGCTTCCCATGGCAGGCAGGTGTTCAGCCAACTCCAGGAGAGCAGGGCCCCATCATAATGGTGATTTGGGAATACAAACACCACCACTCTGAACATCTCTTCCCTCCGTTTTCCCCCCACTTTATATACTGAGTACAATGTCATGTGATCTGGAATATCCCTTTCGTCAGTTTAGATCTCCTGTCCCAGCTGTGTCTCCTCCCAACCTGCATGTACCTCAAGCCTCTCTGGCAGCGTGGCAGTGCACAAGGCAGAGAAGGCCTGGGGTTTGCTCACCAATAACAAAACCATCTCTCTATTTTCAACCTGTGCTCAGCACAAGTCCAGAACACAGCCCCATACCAGCCACTGTGAAGAAAAGTAACTCTACCCCAGCCAAAACCAGCACAAGATTTATGCGAAAGGATTCAGCAACTGTGCTACAATTCAGGCTCTGAAAGATCAGCTGTCAAGTCTTGCTGCAGCATTTTTAAATAATAACATGCCCTTGGTACAAAACATCAGCGTCCTTCCCTTGGTGAATGAGACAGCAGAATGTGCCCTTAATGTCAGCTGTGCTTCACAGTCTGGCATGACTTGTTTTGAAATGCCGAAGAAGGTGAGAGCTTGCACAAAGCCAGGCTGTGAATTGGAGCAGGTAAGCACATGGACTGCTCCTCCCAGTGTGCTATGACAACAGTCCTCTCTGACAGAGAAGTGGTAAATAGCTAAGACTGATAAAGTTTTAAATCACTGAAGCAGTTTAGTGAGTGTTAGCTAGGGCCTTAAGAATTGTAATCAAATACCTAATGCTTTCCTGAATTATGAAATCCTCACGTGACCTCTTTCCACCTTGTTTTTCTCCACATACGGTACTCATGTTTTATCTTATACCTGATAAGAGATCTGAGAGATCATTCAGAATTATCCAGTGATAACAGATCTGCTGCAGATAAATAAATCCTCAAAAATGTTATTGTTGCTATCAATAAATACTAAAATTATATCTGGTCTAAGAAAAATTAGATTCCTTCCCTGCAGAATAATTTACCTTGTTCTCCTAACCAGATTTACCTACCTTGCAAGGAGGTTACCATTCTGTTTGCATTCAGTAGCAAAGTGTGATGTTCACAGAGCTTCAAATGCTGAAACTACAAATGGTATTCATTCACATACAGATGGGCAAAGCCAGTCAATGAAAACGCTCTAAGCAAGGGGCAAAGACAACCCTGCCAATGACCAAGGAGCTACTAAACTTATGTTCCAGGTCACAGATATGGGCATGTGCAGGTGTTTTATCCTGAGTGACCCTGATATTACAGTAAACTCTTACAGTACCTCCCAATTCTAGGAGCCTGTAGCCAGTATCTTATAGGGCAAAGATCTAATCCCTTTGACCCACAAAGCAGGGAAAGAGTTACATCTTCTCTCTGCAAAGCCAATAAAAATCTCTTGATTATAATTTAGATAAGAGCCACTGGATTGAATAATAATGTCTGAAACTCCCCTGGCTGTTTCACCTTGAGACGTCCATCACTGGGTTAAACATGATGCTAATTGCATTTGGATTGATTAATTTCTCTCACTCCTGTCTATTCGAATAATGCTTAACAAAATAATCACAGCACCCAGAGCCAAATCTTCTCCGTCAAAGGAATGAAGCCATCAGAACCAGCAGAGATGAAAGAAATGAAGATGACCCGTAATTACTGCTACGGTGATATCATTACCATATTACAGAAAATGAGTGTATGTGGGGGGGAGCAGGGGCTGTGATTATTATTTATTTTTTAATGGAACCTCACATCCTAAGAATACAGATCCAACACGGTGAGTGGAGCATACAGAAATACAGAACTAAAAAATTATTGTGCATTAAATTGCAAAATACAGTGAACACTAGGACTCCTGATACATCAAGCATCCTGTACTGTGAGCTGCTGTTTATTCACTTCACTATTTTTTCATTGCAATAAGATTTTGTGTATGACTAGCATAGAGATTTAAGATGCCTCTCTTCCCAAAAAGATCCTCAAGAGTCTGCAGCAGAACTCACCCATAACCTTGATGCTAAAGTCATTCTTTTTAAATATTATTACAAGTCATCTTATTTTCAGTGCTGGCATTCAGATTTTTAAACCACAAGACCTAATTCGATGCTCAAAGAAAAGCTATTATGCAAGAAATTTTTTTCTTCAATGCTGATTCCTTTCTGAAGGCAGTTATAAACTGCATCCTCAGCCACAGTAGATCACTTTCAGCCATTCAATATGTTGGTTCTGTAAAGATATCAAATGTATCAAGTCTGGAAGAATTTAAAGTATGTTTTGAAAAAAAAGAAAACCAAAAAAACCCAAACAACCAAACCCACAAGCCTAACATGCAAATGGAAGGCCTTCTGCTCCCTTTATTCTCCAAAATACATTCCCAAAGCCCCTATCATTCAAGAAACAAATAGCTTGGCAATTGTGTAAGATCTACAGACACCTGTGCACTGCAATTCTAATTGTGGTTTATACACTTCACTTCTCTCAGTGCTCCTTATGTCTGCCCCCTAGTCTCAGACCAAAGACAAAAATAAACCTACACACTACTAGCAGCTTAAAATATTTATTCTGGAATAAAGCCAAGGTCAAATACACAAGAAAATTTTGCATGCCAAAAGTGTCAAGATGTAAGGCCAGCCACTGACTTATGAAGCTAATTAAACACAGAAAAATTATTCTCAAGTTTTTTGCAAGGCTGAAAGAAAAAAAAAATACCCTTCTAATATTAAAAGCAGTAAGAAAAGCAATTTTGCATCAAAGTTGAGGATATTTTCAAATATACCTGAAAGGTACTTTACTAGTGTAAGTTATCACTGGAAGAGCTACCACTTGGGAGAACTCTGACCATGAAATCCCACAGGTATCACAACTAAACAGCAAAAGAGGGCCTTTTTCTATTAGCTTGTGCCAAAAGGAAAATAATCTCTTCCTGGCTTCCAACACCTGCAGTGGATCAAGAGTTCTTGATAATTTAGATTTGTTCACTGCAGGATCTCATGGAAGAATCTTCTTTCTCAAACAACATGCAGAAATGAGATCAAAACTGCTCAAGAACTCTCAGGCATAAAACACACAAAGAAGCTCAGCAGAGGTCTGTGCTGAACATACACACAGAGGCAGGTATGAAAGGTTTCTGGAGGTGAATGGACCCTTCTCAGAAGGAATGAAGGCAGAAGTGCTGCCCATGCTCCCACAACACAGTGCACCACAATGCAGTGCCCCGCCTGTGCTGCGGAACACGTATTTACTGCTGGGAGCAAAGCAGGTGAACCCTGAGTGTAACAATTTTTTCAAGTTTTATCAGTGGCCAGGGCATGGAGGCCATGGTCAAATCTGAGCCCAGGAGCCAATAGAAACAAAGGGATTAAGAGTTATTAGGAGCAGAGAGAATTACATATTTACAGTACAGTTACTGAAAAATAATCGTGTAATGATTATGTAAGTCCCTATATTCCTTTTGGCTAATAACACTGGGATACAAGCTGTATGGTTATGCAAGCCAGGGCACACAAATCCAATCAGGAGACATCCAGGCTTGTTTACAGGGAGGCTTGCAGCACTGCATCAAGAATGGTACAGCTTCCTTGACCTCCAAAAGGTCAAAACTAGCCCTTATCAATAGGTTAGCTAATGGCCTGAACTGTGAAGAAGAACTGAATTTTTAAATCTAACTTCCATCAACAAACTTATTGCAAAGAGATATCTAGATTAAAGAAGCTTACAATATGGGAGTCTGTATTTATTTGTCCAGAAGTATGTTGTTACTCTAAAGAGCAGAGCAAATCTTTAAAATGTTTTCTAATCCCAAGATTCCTTATTGAAACATTTTCCTATTTAGATGACTGCAGCCCTTGACACAACAATGCATTATCAGTATTGAAGGTCTCCATGAAAAGATTTATGGGGTTTTGACTGGAAAATACTATTTGATTTACACATGATAAACCAAGATTCCTTATGCAATTAGTATTACATTACACAGAAGACTTACAAACTTTCCAAAAATCCAAGGAAAAAGTCTGTATGGCCAAATATATGCAAATGACTGAAATTTCAGTGTTCCAAGATCAAAGTCTCAGGCTTTGTTAAGACAGAATTATGGAAGAATAGCAATACACAGTTTGTGGGCTGTAGAAGAAAACCTTCACAACTGCCCCCATAATTTTATTCTTTCCTTCATGTGAATCAAAGCTACTTCATGTAATAAGTCCTCTTATCCCTATCCTCATCCTTCCCAGTATATTCACTGCTTGCTTAATTCCAGCATTTTAAGTTGTAGTTATATTATTTAAGTTATATTAACTTGGTAAATTTCATGTGTTCTGCCCACTACAATACTCTTCTGGCAGTAGTACCCTGAGCTGAGGGGGAGCTGAAAGACCAGAAGAGGATTCAGTAAATTCAAATCCTTACCAACTCCAAGTTGGTCACAAGACATCTGAGGAAACACACTGATTTAGAAATGTTACAGTTTTTAAAATTTAAAAAACATTGTTTAAATTTTTAAATACCAGTAAAGTTTGAATGAATATGGAGAAGATGTTATTACTCAGAGGATCTATGTTGTCCTGGGTTGATTATGATGTTAAATTGTATCCCCATTCGTCCACCTAACCCAGAGACAGGTTTTATATTCTTAAAATTCCATCTGAGACTAAAAGTGAGTGGAAAAGAAGCACCGAGTCTGTTATCAGAGACTGTACTTGCTCCCCCCACATCGGGAGTTTTGACTACAGCACAGACAGACAACAAGACACAGATCGCCTTGGCTTTTCAACTAGCCGGAGCAGAGAGGTCTTCCTGGACTGTTTTCTTTCCCTTTTTCTGAAACAAATCGAACCTGCTTTGGACTGGGGACTCGGGGGAGCACCGGGAGCTTGCACCCGTGGACTACCGGGAGCCCAGCCTGGGCAGCAGCATTTTCCAGCGCCAGAGGGACTGATAACAGAGCGAACACCCACAGGAAAGAGACCCTCTGAAGTTCTGTCATCTCTTCTGAACGGCGAGAGGTTTTGTAATTTGATATCATTCATTTTTGTGCGGGGTGGTGCTGTGCCTGTGAAATAAACAGGTTTTTTCCACTTCTCTCAGAGAAATCTCTTCCTGAACCGGTTGGGGGGTGGGGGAAAAGAGCCACGTGAATTTGCTTCCCGGGGGCGGGGGGGGGGGGAAGCCCCACTGGAGGTTTTCTCCTAAATTTGCCCTAAACCAGGACAAGTGTTAACCTGACCTACTTCATAACAAAATTGTAATACCATTGAAGGCTATTTGGAATGGGTATTAAAATATAAACAGTGTAGGTTCTGCTACAATTATTACAATTTAGCTGCTAACAAGCTTAAAGACAACTAGGCAAGGTTCAACTGTAAAAGCAGATATAAAAGATATACCCAAAAATACACCCTCCCAGACCCACAAGGAAATGGGAATACACTTTTCATAAACATCCTCACGCTTCTAGTATCGATGAGTTTTGAAGAAAATATTAAGAATCCAAGAAATATGGAGGGTATTGGAGTCTGAAAATATCTCCCGAGAATAGAGGCCAGAAGAAACTCCAGTTTTTTGAAACCCAGAAATAAAGCCAAAAAAAACCAAAAAATCCTTCTTTTTTGCTCCAGAAAGTCTACTGAGAGTAGTCCAGTAAGCTTTGGTACTCATCTGCTTCCAAAAATCCCTTCATGTTTATTTACAGTCCATGCATACCACTGGTCTGAGGCCATGCCTACCATTAGGTACTTCTCTTATGAAAGCTGAATGCAGCCACACTGCTATCTTTTAATGAGCACAGAAGTGGTTTTCATCCATTACTAGAAGAACAGAGGCAGTGCAGCAAAGCAGACAGCAAACCTTCTACAAAACAGCTCAGAAAGGAAAGCAGTGCCTCTGCTTTGCCATGAAGATAGCCATGAAGATGGCCATGAATCTCCATAGATTTGGTGAGTGGGAACACTGCTCTGGGGGTTGAGGGGCATTGAAAATACTTTGTAAGTCAGGAGAAATCTGAATACTCCATGGTCCAGTGACGATGGAACTATCAGATGTATTTAGAGTTAAAAAAGTACAGCAGAGTAGAAGAGGTATAATAAAACCAAGATACAAGGAAAAAGTGCTTAGTGAAGAAAATTTAATCTACCAGAAAAGATCAAATAAGGTATACAGTACAATATCATATGAGGAAAATTGTACAGAATCAGAGATTCATTCTGATGTGATAGAACCTTGGCAGGTCTGCAGTTAATGTTCTGTTCAGAACAGACAGACTGCTCAAGCCTTTATACATCCTCCATTGATGGAGACTGCACAACCTCTCTTGACAATCCTTCCAACACTTGACTGTTCCATGCTGGAAAAGTTTTCTCTTGATTCCAGTCAGAAACATTCTCGCATCAATTTATAATTATTGTCTCTTGTCCTCCCACTGCCCAACTCCATCTTCTCAGATAAGCTCCCTGCATGTTCCAGCAGGCAGGTATCAGGTCCCTGTGAGGTCACCTCTTCTTGCAGAATAAGCCCCACTCCCCTGGCCTCTGTTCACAGGGCAAGTGCTCCAGCCCCTGATCATCTTGGTGGCCCTCCACTGAATTCACTCCAGTTAACCAATGTCTTCTTCACACTGGGACACTGGATGTAGCATTGCAGACGCATTACTTCCCTGGATCTCCACACTGTGTTTCAATCAACAGATGTATATGCAATTCCACATTCCTTTCCCACATACTACTTACTTGCTGTATTCCTTTTTAACACTGTTTCCTTGCCTTTAACCTTCTACCTACCCACTGCTTTGCTTAATGTTCCAGGGAACCCAAGCACCATCGGCAAGAGTGAGGGCATTTTATGCCCTGAGACAGAGAAGGAACTGTTTGCTCCTTCCAGTTTTATATGCATACATTAATAAACGTATATTTTTCGCTTTTTTTTTTTTTTTTAATTAATGTGCTCTTTATTTTTAAGTAAGCCAGGTACTAGACATGAAAATATTGGGGCAACCCAGAGAACTATCTGTTGAAAACCAAATGAGAGCTTGGCCTGCTACCCAGAAATATCCATCACCCAGCCCTTTTCTGCTGGGATTTGTGTTGAATGACGTCCTCTGCAGTTTAACAATTAGTTTTTAGCATAAGAGTCCTGTGTCATCGTCATCATCTCCCCAGGAGACTAAAACAGGCTGAGTGATTTTTAGATTATATGGTCTGATAAGACACAGGCTCCTGACTCTCTGTGTGCGTGTGCCATGCAGGCCACCTGCTCTACGGAGCTGCCACCAGGGACACTTCAAAAAGGTTTAATAATGACGTTCTCTCCAGAGATATAACTCAGAGCATGCTCAGAATTTACATTCTATACCACTGACTAAAATGCTGTATATAAAGTCCTATATATAAATAGGATCTATGACTAGTTGCTAAAAGAGATTGTAGAAATGTTATTTCCTATTGAACGAGAATCTGTGCACTCTGTAGTCATAAAAACTGTAAATGAGCACAGGAATTGATAGAGCAGGGTAGATCAGTAATCTACCCAGTCAGATATCCTGTCTAACTGCACCCAACATCAGAAGCATCACAAGAAAATATAAATTAGGGAGCCACATTACAAAGACATATGGAATAATTATTACTGAAAGATTCCTCCTCTTCTTAAGTGCTTGTTTTAGATCCTGAAGGAGCTGATATTTCCTACTCTAACTAAGAACGCTTTCATCATCCATTTAATTACCTGATTCCTTTTCAATTGCTGCTAAGTATTTGGTCTAAAAAGAAAATAAAAAAATCCCAGTGTGGCAGAAAGTCCCACGTCAAAATATTCATTATGTAAAAAACATTTATTTTTGCTAATTTTAATCTGACTAGCTTCCATTATTTGTTTTCTGCTTTTCTCCCCTCTCATTCATTTCAGAGTTGGGAATCAATAGGAATTTCCAATTTATCTTCTCAGTTGAAAAGATGTAAAATAACAACTGCACTACCTTTCAAAATCAAAGAGATCCCCTTCCTCCCCCCCCTCCATTCTCATAAAGAAAACTCTTGATTTATAAGCAACTCTCTAGAAGTGAATAGTTATACCACACTATCTCAAAATTATTCCTACCAAAATACTGCCTGAAGTGACAGAGTATCCAAACTTACAAAATAGAGAATGAGACTTACTTCCTTCCTGGGAAAAGATTATTAGATCTTATGCAGAAATATAGGGTGTAAAGCATAAACAATTATTAAATTCAAACAGAAGAGGTGGGAGATAGCATAATAATTTGCTGTGGCTCCAAGATTCACTCAAGCCTGAAGACATACAGGAGAAGAACAATCTGCTCAGCTTCACCATGCTGGAGACCTGGCTATTCTGGACCTGGCTGTTTTGGATGATCCCAGGAGCTCAGGAGGTTTGAGGGGCACATGCAAAACATGATTAAATCCTGCCACATTCATCTACTGTGCACAAACCCCAATTACTTTGAGTAAATTCTCCAGTAACTTCAGACAGATTTGTCAAGACAATTCTGCCAAACAGCAGGTTTTTCATACAGAAACACAAAAATCATGTAAAAAACCACAACATACAGAACATCAGAACAATAAAGAAAAAAATATGATTAGAAAGATAAATGGAGAAATGGTCTGATGCAATAGTGAAGTATGTGTAGAAATGTATGGAGATCTTAATCAGTCAAAATATGGAACTCATCTTTGTAGTGGAACAAGAATTGATAAGATCAAAGATTCTGAGAAAGGTATAATATTATAAAAACTTGGGTAAGTACTGTGTGGATATACAGGAAAAGTTTTATTCCATAGGTGTTATATCAAAAAATGGAAGAAGATTTAGATTATGGCTTGGGTGCTTGGAGTTACTGGAGAGCCAAACATTATACTTGGTCACAAGATTAAATGAGCAACAGAACAGCAGCCACCGAAAGAGGGATCACAGACAATTAGTTTGGCACTGGATGAGGAGTAAAAAGCTCCAGTTTCAACAAGTATTAAGGTCCCTCAGATATAAGGGAAATGAAGGGGCTGCTAGGAAGCATTTTTAATCCCATAAGTTCTAGGAAGGTAGTAATGTTCATTAGCTCCTGCTGTGCTCTAAATACTCTGAAATATGGATGTTGCTAACTTACAGTCACAATATAGAACAAAATACGATACAAGACAAACAAAGCCATGCTAACTCTACAAGATAGCTGTGTTTCATGTACATAAATTTTATTTTTTTTTCAAATTATCTGGCTCCTTAGGAGTAATAAAACACTACTTTGCATGAGCACTGTAGTGCTTGCACAGAAGTTATATTATCAGAATTATTTACTGAAAAGAGAATAAAGGTTAAGAGTACTGAAAAGAAAGGAAACAAAGATAAAGTGCTACAGAACTGATATTCTCTTCATTCATAGTACAGTTTCACTGCCATAACTACATACAATTTGAATCATTACAATACATCTACATCACACTTTCCTCATAATTTAATTGGAAACTAGGTGATACCCACTATAAAAATCATCAACATTCACCATTTCTCCTCTCATTGACACACATGCAAAAAGCCTATAAACTCCTATTGTCACCAGCCTAAGACATGGCCTTCACTGGAAGATGTCTCCATGGGCTTGAAGAACTTGTGCCCTCTCTAGGAATCCAGCAGCAGTTCTTTTGTTCTATCCAGCAGGCAGAGGTCACTCAAAATCCTCATTAGGATGTGATCTGCAACTATGCACCAAAAGGAAGAGTCTAGCTTGTAGGATTTTGGATTTCATTTAAGGCAGTTTTTAGCATGAAGAAAGACCAGCAGGTACATTTTCAATGCCATCTGCTGGATAAAACAGACAACTCTAATAAAGGCAAACACCCGCTGTTTTCCATCTATCACCACCAACTCATACCAACAGCTCCCTCTTCTTTGTACCTCACCTAAATGAAGATCAAATTTGAAGTCAACTTAATAAGCACATCTTATTCCCCACTCTGTTAATGCATCCAAAAAAAGCAAATAAGCCAGTATTTATGAACATGTTTGAATGTATAAAAATGACTGCATTTTACTCCAGCTGAGAATTCAGGGGGTTTTCACAGAGAAAAACATCTTAAAATAGATTTGATGAGAAAAGCCTGATGCCTGTGCTGTAAAACATATTCCTGCACTGCAATAATCTCATCTCCCATTCTAGAAGAGCTAATACTTCTTTGTGAGGAGAGCAATGAAAACGTCACAACACAAGAAGGTTTTCTCCTCTTGCCTGAAGAGTATTTTTCCCATTGGAAAGACCAACAATGGAAAGCATTCACTCAGCTAAATGAGTAGAAACAGACTTGTATTTCTCAATAAAATGGAACAGACAACTGCTCTAAAGAGACGGATAAATTCTATTCCTAGAGCAGTCCAACACCAGATTTCCTAGGATTTGAGAACAGGTATTTATTAATTGAGAGTGAATAAAATGTTGGCTTGCTCTTGAGTAATTTCCTGACTTTTGTGAGTTATGACATTATGGTAAATAAAATTGCAAAGCTTCACTAAATGTGTCTCAACTGTTCACAGAAATCACTGACAATATGGGTATCTGCAATTTCTCATAAAGGACATCTGAACACATTCCCCTTGTGATAGTGTAACCAAACAACTTCTGAAGACTCTGGCAGAATGACCCTCTTGCTCTATTATGCCATTTAGACAGCCTATTGGATCACCTGAATTGAGTAAAAAAAGAAGGACTGGCATGAAATGAGGTCTGGCATGAGGTTGATGTAACTCAGGTAAGACGAAGGAACAGATTGCACTCCTAGGTCCTCAAATACAAAAATTGTACTTGCTGACGTGAAAAAACAACAATTGTTAATAAACAGATATTCTACTCTTCAACACTCCATATGGCAGTCTGATGGATTAAACACCAGCAGAGTGTTGATCACTCTAAAAGCTCATATTGAGATGATCTGGAAAATCTGTCTATCTACAATTTACGAATTCTGGTTAATTTAATTAAAATGTTGCATCACTAAGTGCCTTAATATGGAAAGCCGTAAGCTTGTGAGGTTCCTGGCACATGCCTGCCTTCAGAAGAAGCTACAGAACAAATTAGCAAGAGTCTCCTTTTAAATTTGGGACATTACAAAGGAAAGAAGACTCCTGAGCTAGAAAATTTGTCTAAGTGTAGAAGCAGGAAGAAGAGGGCAGAGAAATCTCCAGAATACGTAGAAGAATAGGTGATATAATAAGGCTAAGGAATGCCTGTAGCATAAGAAAAAAAGGACATAGGCTGTCAAGGTACAGGTGACTTTGAAAGGGGCCAGCTGAGGTTAAAGGAAATTAGATGTGTTATAAATAAGAGACTGAGAACTGGAGAGAGAGGGGTGGGGTTCAGGAAAGGAACTGTCTCCTTGCAAGGAGCACAAAGGCCAGGAAGTCCCAAAAATGAAGCAGCCCATGATGAACATGCTTGGTCAAAGGTAAACCCAGTGCTGTAATCTCCCCTTACCAAGGGAGGCTTGAGGCCTGGCTTCTTCAGTTGAGACAGGCTCCAGCACATACACAATCAATTACTGCAATTTAGCTAAGGGGTGGTACCTGTTCATTTCCAATTTGGTGCCAACACCATGAAAGAGAATCTTTGACACTAAGCCAGCTTACAAAGTTGTTTTTTTTTTCTTCTTAGAAGCACGGCTGGATGAAAGAATACAGACATTCCCAATGCAAAACACCTGTCACAAAAGACAAATGAAGAAACTGCTAGGATGTGGAAGCAGATGATAGTTTGGAAAAAAAATAGAAAACCATGTCTGAATGCAGTTCTAAGTTAATGGAAGCCAAAATATTCCCAGTACACTACTATCTCTGGAATGACATGTGTGTGTTAATACTTTTTTATACTTAATAATATCTACTGTTCATCTTCTTAAACAAAAAATGAAGATGCTGAGTTCATTTCTTAGCAGTTAAAGCTGAGGATACATCACCAAGTGTTTTCCAGGCACAACTGCTAATATTTGAGAGAAGTCTGAAAAAAGGGAAGTGGTGTTATCAAGGAGATGATTGTGGAAGTACAAAGAGAAGTCCCCATGTTACTATTGTCTCAGTCCACTGTAATTCAATGTCTTGGGGTTTCTTCCTAACTTGTCTTAAACTGAAACATTCAACAAAGCATAAAATCATTCTTTTCTCATTCCATTTCCAAAACTATCTAGACTAAAGAAAAAAAAATCTAGATGGAAGGAACAGCAGTTATCTCTAGGAAAACATTGGTTTAGGCTCATTTCTTGATCCAAATCATTAAACAGAAACAATTTTGGATTTTTTCTGTAGAATGATCATCTTACTTGGAAAAAGTAGGAGGAGTAGTCTCTCCAGTATGGCAATTTGTCCTCTACTTGTACAAGCAGATGAGGTTTTTCCTGCAAAACCCAAGAAGATCTGTTGACCTTCTGCAACAGACAATAGGGTACATGAGATTGTGAAGAAGGCCTGGTTGTGTTCTGTGTCTAGCACAGTATTATAAAGAAAAACTGTCATCCCTTGAACACCACTTCAGCTGTGTTTCTACAATTCACTGTGTGACAAAAAAGAATATTGACCTTTTACAATGCACAACCCTATACTAATCTTTCCCATAAGAGTAGAATTCAGAAAAATTGATCTGGAGTAAATAAAAAACAAAGCCATATGCTTAGAAAATAAAAACCATTTATAAAAAGTTTGATCACATTTACATCTCCATGCTTCCTATAGACTATTTCCAACTACTTTTCAGAACATGCGACTGTGTCAGAGCCAAAGTTAATTATTTCTATATTCAAATACAAGAGTACTGATCTTTGATACTATTATAAGAATAAGAGCCAATAAAAAGTTCCAAAGCCAGAAAGCAAGGTGGGAAAATAACCTTCCTTCCCCTAAGTCTTCTCTAATTCAGAGAGACCAAGCAGGCTGGTTTCAAAACAAGAGCAAGTGATATAACCAAACAAAAGCAGATCTGAAAGGTGAGCAAACCCCACAAGCCACAGAGTCATTATTACTGTGTCGACAGCACACTTGTTAAAAATGTATATTTTAATTTTCTGTATTGCTTAAAGGTCCCAATTTGCCCAGGGATCTAGCTAAGCTGCCATTTTCTACCACAACACAGTCTAATCTTTATTTAATGGATTTAGCATCTATCTTCACTAGAGTGGTCTCTAAGGGGAAGGGGAGGGGAGTATGAAGGGGCATGAAGAGATGATCAGGGCCCCCCTCTCCTTCATCCACCCGGCGCTCATGTTTGTGTTCAAAATTCAATTACCTCCTTATTGATACTTCACAGAGATATTTAAGCTGCAAACATGAAGCCCTGATTTCCCAGGGGGCCATGCCCCTCTCTATTTCACTGCTCTGCTTCCCCCAGGGTGAATTCCTGAGGCGTCCATATTAATAGGTAATCAGTCACAATTCATTTATTAAACAGCTAGCAAGGTTTATCAGCCTGCCCTGATTAGCCGGAAGAAGCCACTGAATTCCTAATTTATTTATGGAAATATAAGTGTCTTTTTGAATTCCATTCATGAAAGACAAGGGTGCCATGGGTCTGGCAGACTGAATTCTAACAGGGAAGCACCAGGCAACCTGGACACTGAGGACTTTGCAACTTCAGCCTGGTAAATGCACTGTGCTGACCCCAGCATGACCAAGAGATTTAGACCAGAACCTCAGACAAGGATTCACAAGCCAGCTCTTCAGAGATGAGGCATTGCCACCCACTGCAACTAGAAAATTACTATCCACTGATGGTTCGGATGGTGTGGAATGGCTGGAAAAAGTTCACTAAACAGAGCCATCCATGCAACAAAACTAGGTCAAAATAATAAAGAAAAAAAGATGCATTTTCAAAAGTTTGAATGAAACATTCATTGTGCTGAAAACAATTGCCAGGTAACATTAATATATGCATTTACACATGATGTTCAGCTTTTTGAAAACTGCATACTGTTACAACCTTTACATTATTTTTGCTATAATCATTTCAACTAAATAGTTTTTTAAATGGAACGCCACTACTGTACATTCAAACTCAGACACAGAAAGTCAGTGATGCTGCTGATTACCAAAAAGTGAAAATGGCTAAAAACAATTTAAAAAGTAATTTCTCTGTTTTTTAAAAAGAGATATGGAGTACTCAGTAAAAAGCAGACCTTAAAGTGTAAAGACTTATATATGCACTAGATACACCTTAAGGCAGCTAGACTACAGCTTCATATAGCATAAAGCTTATAAACACAGGCCTCTGAAGGTTCAAGGCCACCACTGGCGAAAAACTCTTTTTATCCCCGTCAGCTGTGTAGTGATCTCCAAGACTCACATACACCTGAATTTTACCCACCATAGCTACTTAATCAGAAAACAACTAGGAATGGAAGACTATAGAAAATGTTTATTTCCTTTTGCTTCTTAATACAAATTTGTGTTATATGAAATATAGATAGAGGCATGTTTAAACATATTGGGAGGATTTCTGTTAATACTAATTCTGAGACAGTGTTATGAGACATTTGGTTTAGCAACTTCAGTATTCTGATCACGTTATTAACTGACTACAAAAGTATTCAAAACTAACAAGTCAAAGCATAAAGAGGATGCAGGTGCCACTCCACAATACTGTATCTCACAAAAAATATTTCAGTTCAATCACAATTACTTGAAAATATATTTCAAAAAACATTCCAAAATCTTATGTAGTTTAAAATTGGCTATGCCTATATCCTCTGAATTTACAAGCACAAGCCCAATAGTTACACAAAAGGTTTTAATTTAAGATTCCATTACACAAAAATTGCAGCAGTGCATTAAAACATATAAAATCCCCACTTCAACTGAACTAGTACAACCCATAACCTTAAATACAAAATATATTATTTCCTCTCAAATTACAGTGGTTAGACATGAAAAGATGTAGTACATGCAATAAATACATCCAAAATGCTGGGAGGACTGAGTGTTTGAATACATCACAACCAGAACTTGTATGTTGCAGGTGTTTGAAGTCAAGGATGGCATGGGGAAATGAATCCTAGAAGAAGCATATTTTTACTGCCTGAAAAAGTAATCAATAGCTTAATTGTTATTAGTTTGTGTTTTCTGCAAATAAGGATGATTCAGTGTATTTTTCCTACTATGAAATGTAGTTCCTAGAAGAAGGAAAAAGACACAGAATTTACATGAAAGATTTCTCAATACCTTTCCTCCACTGTATAAGGAGAATTTTCACGCTGAATTTTCAAGAGGCGGACACCACAGGATTTTATAACAGACCCAAACATCTAATCAAGTTGTGGCTCTCAACAGCCAGTTTCTGCAGCCCCCATTGCTTGGGGAACTGCAAATACTACCAATGAAAATAAAACAACCTCTTCCTTTCCTGAGTCTATCCATGCTTCACCTTTTCCCCCTTCAGCAGTAAATTCACAAGAGTGATTTTAAACAAGGGCTTTGCAGAATACACAAGACAGAACTCACTACAGAGTAGGTAAAATAGGACACTCGTGCATTTTCACTGGGAAGCTCACTGAGCATCAAACTCAACGTTATTTTCACTCCCTCAATTTGTAAGCTCCTTATCATGCAGAACACTGCAGCACTGTCCATAACAGAGATCCAACCCATGATGCCCAAAGGTGCTGCAAAATGTAAGCTGCAATCATGTTGTAGTTATTTCTAGACTAGACAAACATTATTTCTAGTCTTGCAGTTTTCACAGATGTTACTCCTAGTTATTTCTAGTTTTCACTGCTTTCAAAACACAACTGAGTGAAAGCAACGTAGCACTGGCACAGAAAAAAACCCTACAAAAAAAAACCCTACAAAAACCCTACAAAACCATAAGAGAATAGAAGTTATTATTACAACAGAGAACATAACACTACAATCTTTAACTGCTTGACTGATTTTCCAACTAGCCAGTGTAAAGTCCATTTTAATGCAACCAAGTCTGATATAGATAACCGGTCAAACTCAGCATGCCACTGCCCATCCATCAAGCTGAACTGGAACTCATGTCCCTGTATAGCACCCAAAGGGTTTCAAAATAAAACCAGAAGTACTACCAGAAGGTACTCCTTCCTTTCTAATGCATTGCTAGAACTTGAAGACAAGCACCTATTATTCTGCTGAAAATTACTCTTCATACTTTCATCCTGTCCTGTCTTGTCCTCCATCTTATATGTTTATTTCTAATTCTCCTGAAACAATGCCCATATACTTTTAAGGCTACTACAGTAACAAACTGCATGGCTACAATAAAGCCTGGGATGATTATCTTTTTCTTGCACAGTCAGTGCCAGCAACATCATACTCTTACTGACTTAACAAGGAACAAACTGCACACACAGAAATTACTTTCTACCCTACTTAAATGCTGTAACTTAAGTGACAGACATTTCCAGGCAGAATACAACACAGCTCAGAATAAAAATGAGACCCTTTAATTGACACTGGAGAAAATGAGATTCTAATTGCATATGCTATATTTTCCTGATGACAATGAGGTTAGCATTTGCAAAAGAAGTGTTAGGAGTTCCTTAAGGACCAACAGGTTATTAAGACCTTTATCATATAAGTCATTAGAAATGTGACATTTCCAACAGCAGAGAGCCCTCTAGAGCTACCACGGGATAACAGTTCAGCGACCCTCCAGGAGAAGGGCACCAGTGCTGCTTAATGCAACACCTGGGCTCTTCACAGGTTCCCCTCCAGCTACTGACTGAACCCAATTTTACCTGGCTCAGTAGAACAGAGATCAAACCCTACAGTGAGAAAACAGAAGTCACATTTTAATTTGAAGTATATGTGAGCTAATATTTATTGTACTGACAGTAAACTTGGAAAGCTTTAATAGGTTTAATAGTTTTTAATGGGTTTAATAGGTTTGGCAGAAGTTGTGCAAGGACTTAGAGATACTTATTTATAATACATATGTTTGTAAAAAAATCACCAAATACCTGAAAAGCAAAATTATACATGACAGTGCATAGTGACACCAAAATAATTGTCACTTTGTGTAGTTCAAACAATATGTGGATATATTCCTCATAGCACAAAAAGCTCTCCATATGAAAATGCCCTATCAATGTAAAATAATTTCTACACAGAAAATATATTCTGCTAAACTTATTATAATAAAGTTTACAAGCTTCCACTAAAACAGTGCTCAAAACAACACATAAATGAAATCTACTTAATCAGTTATCAGATGTCTTTCAATTACCTCTACTCTCGTGCTTGTGCTGCAACAAGCAATCAGTACAATTAAATTACAAACTGAAAATCTCTTCTTACACAGCATGGAGTTTCCTACTCCCACCTCCTCTCAATTACAGTACAAGTTGTAAGATAAATTGCAAAAAAAACCCCTATATTGTTTAGCTTTACTGTCAAGACTTAAAACTGTGAAAAGCGGTAAGCACAACTTTATTATCTCCTCATTGTGACCAAAAATAGCAAGAATAAATTCACCCATTTTCTCAAAACCAAAACCCATTGAAGCATACAATTTTGGGACTGACAACTGAATTACAACACATGAACCACAGGTTTGGGTTTACATTTTAAGAGCATAAGTTAACCACTTAAAGTTATGAGCTTAACTTTCTGCATGTTAATCCATCAAACTTAATTACAATATGAGTTTGCAGTGTGCGTAAGGAACAACAATCTCTTGGACACTTTAAAGAATCCACAAACAGCCTTCAAACATCCTTTCATGGGCAAGTATAAAGTAATGTTTTATTACCAAAATAAATTTCTAAGAGCCAACACTTCACTGGAGGGGGGAGGTAAAGAACAAACTTGCAATGAATATGATAAGAAGAGGTAGTATGTCTACTCTGCTGGCAACAGCATCAAGCTTCCTTTTTTGATCTCCAGCTAGAACTCAAAATGCCACAGCAAAACCTCCCTGTAGAAACAGAAGCAATTCGAAATATCTCAGCACCCTGACAAATTCATGATAGGATCCCGTAAGTCAGGAGTACAGTACCCCATTGGGGCTACTTTTATCTCAGGCCCCCTGCTATATCAAACAATGCACTTCTAAATGAGACTATTTTCAGAACAGAAATCACTCAGTTTTACATAAATCGGTTACTCCTCTGCCCTAGAGACTCCCAAAATCTCGTGGCCATAAACTCCAGTTATATTGGGACACATATTGGGATATGCTATGTTTTTACAAGATTTTTATTCTATCTTACATTCAGTTTTCAATGATGTCTAAGAAAATGCAAATAGCTGTCATTGCTTCCATGCTATGAACAGCAGCAATCCTTTGACATTCTTCAATAAAGTTCTTGTCTTCTCTAAGAATCAAGTACAATCTTTGTGCATCAAGAAGACAAGGCTTAGACAAAAAAGAAAAGGTACATTCAGGGGTAATCTGTTGTACATGCCTGTGCACACACCGAGCAGGTCCACACCAAGACTAAGGGAGCAAGAACACTCAGCCATCCTCATTAGAAACATGTCAGGACAGTAACTACACGTGTACACCAAGGGTCATAGCAGAGTCCTCAGCTCCTTTTCCTTATCCCCTTAAAATGTGTATTTCAGCAGGATATGTATGGGAACTAGTTATAAAAGTCATGCAATTAAAAAAGCATTTCTGAGGTATTCATGGGACTGTACCAGCCACAAGTGCCTGACAGCCCTGCATGTGTGAAAATCCCTGGAGAGCCATCACACTTCAATTACTATCACTAACATTAGTCATTATCAGGCTGGCTTCAGTCCCTGGGGAAGGCAGCTTGTGATGACAATATCCAGCCTCTCCTTGTAAAACAATTCATTAGGCAAAGCGGAACAGCTGGGGCAGCCACGTGGATGTCTGCAGAGTGGGGCCCCCCACTGGGACCTCCAGCCCCCCTCTTCCTTTTGGACAGGGGCAGCCACTGCCCCCATGACAGCTGTAAAAGCCTCTGGGGACACTTCAGGTTTAATCAGTGCTCCTTATACTCAGGGGAAGCATTTGATTGCAAACTTAAACTAATGGCACTCAGAAGGTTACAACAATCATCAGATAAGAGGCTTTAGGGCATTTTTATCTTGTTCTAATGCTCACAAGTTAATGAAGCAATAAGAGTCAGATACTATCAGACTTGGTCTAGCAACATTGTAAAGACGGGATGTTCAAAGCTGCATCTCCTGCAGATGCAAGAGGAAAGGTGGCAAGTTCACAATTGATCTTACAGAAGACTTCATGCTCAGGATGACTGAAACCACTCAATAAAGTGACAAAATGCTTGGCAAATTTTCACACAGCTTTGTATGCATTATCACTGGATCCAAAATGGAGGAAACAGAAGAGGAATACAGCAAATTAAACAGGTAAATAATTTCTGGCATTAGAACAGACACAGACTAATAATTTCTAGCCTTTATGCTGCATGCAAATAGAAATCCTTTTATATATATAATGTGTTCAAATGGCTGAGAATAGCCTCACTTTTCTTAGTTACCCTGCTTGGGTGCCAGGCTGAAGAGCACTGGATGCTGGAATCTGTTTCATTTTCATATTCTCATTTTGCTTCTGATGACTGACACAATATTCTAATGATACCTTCCTGTGGCATATAATAGCACCAAGCAGGGGGAAACAACAAACAGCAGCACACAGCAAAGGACACTTAACAATAAATGCTTTATATGCTGTTTTTTAAAATTCACTATTTTTTCAATGCCTTGCAAAAACAAGATAACATGAACCCCACCTTACAGCTGGGGAGATAGGAAGAGGCATTTAAGAAGGCACATAAATGAACCAAGCAGAAGAGTGGTAGTACCAGAAACTGAGCCAAGTCTCCAAAGTCACACTCCAGTGAGATTTTTCACTGGGATCAGCTGCTGCTCTACAAATAGGTCCAGCAACCCATACTGTGGAAGAAAATTCTCTCTTCGCTCCTGCCAGAAGCCAAAATTTACAGGAAAACATTTCAGACAGAGAGGCACAGGGATAATCGTTACAGTATCTGTAAATACAGAGTAAATGTTCTAGTAACACAGAAGAAGTGAAAAGTTTTAATTTAATAAATGCATAGACAGCAGAAGATGTTTAAATAATAAATACAGACCAGTTGTAAGGGTTTGAGAGTCCCTGCTAGAATGACTCCTGAGATTTGTTTGGCATTTTTGTGTTTTTAAATGATAATGGAAAAATGCACATAACCTTATGCTTGATCAAACTTTTCCCCATACTCAATTTCTCCACTGACAGTAGTCTACAAGTTATCCTGTCAGAATGAGAGTAGCAAAAAATAGGCTTCTGACAGTATAATGTAAGAACATTTTGTTTGTAGTCATGTTTCTTTCTGTGCCAAGCATGTGGCAGGTAGAAATGCTTTAATGTGACAGCCCATTCCTTTACTTTTGTGGCTAAAAGCTCTTCAGTCAAGGCCCATTGACCCTCTACTTGTCTAGACAGACAGAGGTGATTTCACTGTTCATTTCAGCCAAGACACACAAGAACCTCTGTGTATGCTGAGGACCATTCTCCTGCTCAACTTAAAGAATTGTACTGAATGGACTGTATCTCCTTACACACAAAAATTGGCTCTGCAGCTCACATGACATAGACTTGTAATCATCTCTGTCTATGAAAGTATTTGAAAGTCCATTCATCATTCCCTCAAAGCCTAAAAGCCATCACTGTGATACAGGAATTCTTAGGTTTCCTGCTCCTAATCAGCTGTTCCCATAGAGGCAGATCATAAAGTTGCACCTGGCTTAAAGCTCGTAAGCTGAACCATTTGGAGCTATGGGGAATCGGGCTTCAAATGCACTTCTAGGTCTAGAAGGAGATCTTAGATCACAGAAAGATGGAGTCACTGCATGATCAGGGTTATAAGGGTGCAGGAGGTCTCCTGGTCAAAGTAGGGTCAATTATGAGGTTAGATCATGCTGCTTAAAACTTTATTGAGTCAGGTCTGGCAAAACTCCAAGAACAGAGAATGCAGAACCGGTGACTTCACAATGTGTTCCACTACTCGACTGACCAGTGCTAATATTGAAGATGCCTTCACAAAGCACAAACTGGTGCTTTGAGTAGCATAAAAAATCCTGCAGAAGTTAATGGTGATGAATCAGGTGACTGATTTCACAGTCTTCAGAGCAGTTTGGTCAGTTAGTTTTCAGATTAATCAGATTTCTTTCTCTTCTTCCTCACTAAGACAAAAAAGGCTCCCTTTTCTTAACCACAGGAAGTATCTAGATAAACCTTCACTCTATCAACATAAATTCAAAAAATCTTTTCCAGAAAGGATCAAACCACTGCAGAATTTCTTCCTAATATTGAACAAACCATAAGAGACAAAGGGGACTTACATGAAAGACATTCTTAGACATGAATACTAGGGTATAAGGAATGTTTTGTGGGTTTTTTTTATTGGTTTGGTGTTTTTATTTTGTTGTTCTTGTTTGTTGGTATTTGTTGTCCTGGGTTTCTTTCAGTGGAGGCAAATACTGTATTTGTCTTATTTAAATAAAGCAAGTAATACATCCTGGCTGAAGTACCTTTCAGAGGTAACCTATTTAACAAATAGGTATGGGCATGTAGAAAAGGTGAGGAGGAGGACAAGAGAAAAGAAAAAAAAACCCCACATTTCAATAAAGATCAGGTAAAAGGCATCTCACCATCTCAGCTTTTATTTAGAATTTAGCTGTTGCATTGAGCATCACTCACTCCAACAGCAGTTATCTGCCAGCTTTTGGGCCACTCAGCATGTAATCCTTATATATATAGCTTTGGAAACTCAGTATCAGAGCAAGATGGGACACTGTCTACCACTGGAAAAACTCCCCATTGTACTTCCAACTTCAGGTTCCAGAATTAACCATGCAAAGGCAGGTGTCATTTTAGCATTTCTAACACTTCTATCCCAAATCACATTTTAAAGCTATCTATGCAATCACAGAGTTTACATTGTTTATGATAATCTCCCTTTGGTAAGAGATGTCCACCAGAATTAGAAAAATGCAATCAGCTGCATTTGGGAGTCTCAGTGAATACCTCACATAATGGAAATTTGGGGTTTTACAGTCACTTTGGATATTTGAAAATAATTCTGTGGTAAAATAATTACCTTATTATGAAAAAAAGTATTAGGTCACAGACAAAAAAATCCAACCCAGACAAATTTAACAAAATCTAACAATCTAACAAAAGAAGATTCCACATAGACAAGTATCTATGATAGGCAACGAACAAGATGCAAGTACAGAGAAACTGTAGAAGTTTGAATTTCTAACACATATAGGAGAGTTTTACAGATTTTTTTCCTTTTCTCAAACTTCACAAGTATACACTTTCTTCTGCAGCAGTCAGAATCATCAATGCCTGGAGATTACAATCTCCATCAATGTCCACCATAGCATCTTTCCCTTAAGAGTAAGGGAAGGGAAAGAAGGCAAAGATGCAGAAATTTCTTGAAACTTACAGAAATATTCATTCTACTTTACCAGGAGATAGAGAACACCCTAAGGATTCATGCAGTATTTCTTTCCACATATGACAGTTACCTAGAAACAGCATTTGTTTTATGGTAAGAATGCACTATTTATGCATATGGGTAGAATCACATCTGATATCAGTATACTGTCTCACTCTGATTTTATACTTAAGAATAACCTAAACCTGCATTTTTTTTTTTTTTTTTTTTTGCACACAGAGGGCAACTCAAATATACACCCATTTATTAAAAAAACCCAAACAATAGCAGCCATGGTCCAAACTCAATTTCCATCCTCACCATTGCAACCTAATCTCCTGGCACGTTAATGCAAATCAAAGCAAACACTTCTCTGACACTGGTAGCAAAGCATGTTCCTCTCCCAAGAGAGACCTGTAAAACAGGACAGTCACTGACAGCAGTACAATTACTGACACAGATACAGACTTTATGGACATGTTTATCTCTGCTGTAAATCCACACTCTCTCTCCACTCCGATTCATGAGTCATAAAGAAATTGCAGATAATGAAAAAGTTGGAGAAATTTACAGCGTGTCGGAAACCTCAGACAGCCAGAAGAAATTAAAGAGCTGACTGAGGATAAATCACACAGGTACAATTAAAACTTCCTATGCCTCCTTCACTTCCAAACTGGGGCAGAAGCCAATGGAGATGATGAAAAGTTGAGGTCGTGACTCCTCTGACTGTAATAATTTCTTAACTACCTACATGTCAGAATTAGCCCATTCACAGATCATGTATGAATGGCAATTTCAAGCTGGCATTCTGATGTCTTGTTCTTCCAACAGGAGGTGCCCCAGAAAAATCCTGCCTGTAAATAAGCCACCCAGCAAACAGTATAAGGAAAGGTCATTTCCTTGTGCCTCTGCAGATGCAGAGTATCTCTTACCACAGAAATGTGCATTAAAATGAAGCTATAGATCTACAGTGTGGGAGGAGAATGTAAAAAGAATTGGGAGAAAGACCAAGGTTTCACATGGAAATCACAGCACCTTGGATATTGTGGTGACAAGCCACATAAACAATTTAAGTGTTCTTTTCATCTCTCTGAAACAATCAAATAAGGCCCAAGAATTACTATGAAGAATTATATGAATGTAAACTGAGAACAGCCTCCATATTTTTTCTCCTGTGAAAAACTAAACCAGCTGTTTCAGCTGATTGTGAATTCCTGAAATTCTCAGTAATCATCTCCTAACCCAAAAATGAACCAACCAAAATGCGATACATTCTATGGGAGAAGTCTACTAACTCTGCTAAGTAACTCTTCAATCTGTGTATTACAAAAATCCAGTGTCCAAAGAGCATAATTTTGTTGTCCAGATGTACAACTCTGCCTTCAAGCTTTGAAGCACATGAAGTATACTCTTTCACATAAAGTCCTTGCCAAACACAGTACTAAATAACAAAATAAGTGAGAAAGATGCTTTCAAGCAAAACAAACTGAAATGATGAAGATTCACCGAGCAAGGCAGGAAATGCAGAAAACTAACCAAGAAAATAGTTGCTACAAAGGAAATTCTAAACAGAGCAGAAATAACTGAAGTAGACACACACCTCAAACTGCTTCTTCTTATGCAGGACAGTTCACCTTGCAAGTAAAACTGTGTATTTTGTTTAAGAACATAACAAGCATTAGATTTGGCAGACATTGTTCTCTTCCAAGCTCAACAGATTCAGAACAATGTAAGCGATCCTAAACATATTTTCTTCCATCATGTTTCAGATCAATACAGGCACAAGTGCTAGAAGCACAGTACTTCTGGAGATGCCAGCTTCTAACAAACAAAAAGTGAGCATCCTCCTTGCTCTTTTGTCAGCAGTCAAGATGACTATATCTTCATAATAACTGGCACTGAGACTGCTGTGGGATGTATATCCAAATCACATGCTACTCTTTCACTTTTTTCCCTTCCTTCCTCTCCAAAAGGCAGTTCTCCAGCTCCACCACCACACTTTCGATAGTCTTATTTCCCCAAGGAAATAGGGAAAGAGTTCATGTTATAGAGAGTCTGCCGTTCTACACAGTTCCAGAACCTCATTTTGGCTAGTAAGAAACCATAGGAGTTCAATTCACTTTTCCATGCAACTCTCCAGACTACAGAGTGGACATACAGCTTTTACTAAAATGGACCAACAACAGATTTCAGAAGATATCACATTAAAGCACCCTTTACTTACACATCTGTTCATAGGTTGGTTTCCTACAAATGTAAGGACCTGAAACATTTTGTTGCAAACAACTGTACATACACACCAGAAAGAGCACCAAGCAACTGTAATGCAGAAGCGAGGCCATGTTCACAAATATAAAGTAAGGCTTCTGAGCTTAAAAAGTCTCTCTGTTGCCAGGACTAAAGAAAAAGTGGTTATGATCAGAAAATATTATTATCTGATCAATTACATCATTGATAGAAGCCTGTTTGGGTACAAAGGCCAGGTGTTTTGGGTGGACTCTAAAAAGACTACATGTTCACCTACATGGAGACACTCCTAGGCAAGCCAATCCATTACGCAAAAGGAAAAAGATATTGCAGTAAAAGGATACATTATCTCCCCTCATTTCCTTATTTTGATTCTACTTCAGCAACTTTGTGTATACAAAGTTCAAATGTGGCAACTGTCATACCCTGACTTGTAGTTTAACAAGTAAGTTCAGCCCACCAAAGATGGACCCCTATTTAAACATATCCTACCTATGATCAGCATCAAGATGAGGTAAAAAAAAACAAACCACCATCCAAAACTCAATGACAAGAGTAGCCTGCAAGGATCACTGGCAGAACTAAGGGTATATGTTCAAAAAATGCTACAGTTAAATCCTGATGAACTGCTCTGCCCCTCCAATCCTACAAAAAAAAGCTGAACTTGCAGGCAAGAGATCATAACAGACAGCATTTAGCTGAAATGAAAAATAAAAAACTGAAGACTACCAATCGAATGAAATGTGGTGATCTGTACATAGCTTGGAATTCAGAAGGACTCCTTTATGATTTTCCAGAAATTTCAGAGGCTGCTGAAGTTGCAGAGGACTACAATTCAAAACCAAGGACAGCTTAACTTGAGAGCAAGGTAGTTGTTCCTCATTCATGTGCCCATCCATCTCTTGCTGCCTCTGGAAGAATCGCTCCATTACAGGGAACCTCAGAGATTTCTAGTAGCGGTTGCTTAACTACCAGGCGGTTTAGCCTATTACTAAAATAAATAATATCTATTGTCAAACAAAAGGTCCTTCCAACCCACCACCCTGACTGACGTGCCAATGGCAAACATCTATAGAAGACTGTAAGTGCAGGGAGGCACATAGCTGGACCTGCATAGTAATCTCTCTCTCTCTGCTTTCTGCATCTCCAAGATGTCCAAGCCACTGGAGACTTCTCAGCAGACACCCTGTAAGGATTTATCTTCCAATCATTTTTCTCATTACTGAGTGAGAAATTCCATACCCAAAAGCTCCAGTGGTGATGTGCTCTGACTTCAATGCACAACACAAGTATCTCCTCATGTCTGTCCCATAGACTCTTTTATTCTCTCTGGTTCCCATACTATGAGAAACAGTGAGGAGACATTCCCTATTCATACTTTCTCTGCATTACTGTTTTACAGACCTTTTTCACATACTACATGAGCTGTTTCTCTCCAGGTCAAAAAACCTTAGTCATTTACTTATTCTTCATATGAAAGAAAATGATCACTGACTGACTAAACCTGGACTGGCTTTTCCTCTATCAGTCTGGTGCTAAAAGATGACCAACCTTTTACTGTTCACCTGCAATCTCCCAAGACATCCAGGTCTAATCTGTGGGCCCTTAATCAAACAGCTCTTCCACAGCACCCTTTTTTTTTTTTAAATTTGCTTGAACATATATGGAAAATAAATCAGTTACAAAGAAAATAGAAGCAAAGTTGCTAGAGCCTAGTGAAAGCTGGGGTGCACAAAACCACAGAAAACTAGAAATAAGGAGACTTGGTTGAGCATATTTGGGAACTGTCTCATTGCTCTTGAAAGAGAATGAGGATTTGACATTGGATAATACGGCCATTCCTAATTTTACAGCAGGAACATCACAAATTACCTTCAACTCCAAATAAAAGTTTAATCTAACACAAGAGATTAGACGACCAAAAATCACAGGCAGGGAAATTATAAATTATATTCATACCTGTTTAGTCAGTAATCCTACATTTTCTAATATTTAAGGCACACACAGCACCAAGGCAGCATTACCTTCACAAAGATATTGGGGCTTAAGAAGAACAGACTTTGCAGTAAGTGTCACACTGACAGTGTCACTGGAGCTCTACTGTGATACCATAGTGGCCAGATAATCATCCTGGCATCAGTGAGATTTTATAAACATGGCTGTGATATCAGCTATCTATATTTACATTTCAGGACTTCTGAACCAGTACAGCATAGTAGTTCATATAGTTATCTGAAAAGTATCAGAGATTCACAGGGAAACAATAGCAGGGCCTTCAAAAAGTCCCGAGGCAACCACATTCCTTCAGTGACAGAATGCTTTTCCCATTCTCCCATCCTACATATCTGTTACTTTTATACGTAAGTTTTTTTCTGAAGTTTGGAAAAAACCCAAACTTTAAGGTTTTTTTATAAGAAAAACATTTCCCTGTGTATGTAGCTCTCAGACACATCTCTCTGTATACATATATCCCAAAGGATTACAGGGTACGTCTTTAAATGCACGGACTTCTCAAAGTTGCCAGTTCATGAAATCAAGACTTCAAAATTCTTCTACAGTCAGCTTTGACTCTTTGACTTTGACATTGCTCCAAAAGGTGCAATGGGTCATACAGTAGAAAAACAGAGCTTCCAATCTAAACTTGCAGTTATTTACATTAAGTGTTTTGAAACTATCTGCTTTGTGGGCCACAAACATTGAGTCGGGGTCTGTGACTGGGTTCCCAAAAAAGAACTTTTTCCCTCTTACTTGTCACATTAGCTGGGGTCTGCTCATTCTGCAGTGCTCACTACTCCACTCCAAGCAAAGCCTGAAAGTGGAAAAATTAAAGGACACAGAGGGGATGAAAAATGTTCATAACAAGGCTTTTATACCTTTTTTCCCCAAACTCAGAAATGAGACTCACTGAGCGGCTGCAGCTCACATTCAGAAGAGCTACTATACCTCTCAAAGTCACCCTAACTGTATGAACAACTAAAAGTCAGTATATTCATTAAGCCAAATTCCTTCTCCCTTAAAATACCCACATTGACAGGAACAGTAAAATTGACACAAAGCAAGACTTTCAATACTAAAAATGGTTTTGATTATTCTAAGCAATAAAATAACAAATTAACAGAAGGAAAATAGGAGCTATAATGTGAGAAGGTTGGACTTCATGATCTTGGAAGTCTTTTCCAGCCTAAATATTTCTGTGATTCTAAGAACCAAAGCAAAAAAAGAAAAGCAGCTATAAGCAAAATTATGAGGTAGAATTTCACAGAGCTTAAAAAGTAGACAAGGAAACACAAGCTGAAACCTCAGAAGAAGTGCTGAAAAATAACGTATTTTTAAAAGACTTTTTTGATACAAGGACCTGAGCCTGGAAGCTTCAAGAGAACTCCAGAATCACTTTTTAACAAAGAACAAATACACAAAAAAGACCCAAGCCTGTCCCTAAAGAGAAAGGTAACAATTTTTTAAAAAACATGCTTCATGCTACAAAAATCCTGCTTCATTCAAGGAAAGCTATACTTTGGTGTGAATCCTGTGCTCCTATTCTGCAAGGAATAGGCTGAACAAGAATACACCTACTAGCATGCCAGGAAGAAAGTGGATCAACAAGCTGTAAAGAAAAGCTAAATTACATGTTGACAAATTAAATTGATTCACAGAAGCCATTGAGCAGTCAACAAAAGCTAGCCAGGGTTACAGAAAACAAAGATAACCCTATGGGAAAAAGTGGGGAGGAAGTTAGTTGTAGAGAAAGGAAATCTGTGAAAAGCACACAACCAAAAGAGGAACTGAGAAATCCATAGCCAAAAACTTAGGGACAGCTGGAATTGTAGATAATAAAAATGTGGAATTCAGGTAACAGTATTCAACTGTTCCTAGATGAAAGCCATCCAGATCTCCCATCAAGATGGACAAAACATTCAATACATCTGTTCCAAACTTGTCAAGAAAGCCCACTTATATAGACAAAATAGTAACGGAGTTCGTATGGATTCAAGAAACAAGGCATGTAACTCAGTAATTATTAATTTATCAATCTACATCATGCCAAATCAATTATTCATATTTCAATGCTAATGTTGCAATAGTACCTCAATAAAGAAACTTTTCAAAAGGTACCCAGTCCCACAGAACTTTGCATAATGAATTCTAATGCAAAACTGATGTAAAGGATGTTGTGAACAGGGTATAACAATAACAGATCTCACAACATGATTGTAACATCATTGAATAGATACATTTTTCATGGAGTGCTGCAGGAATCACCCTGGTCCTGCGAAGTATGTAATTAATAACTTGGAGAAAAATAAAAGTCTTTGAAAATATGAAGGATTTGAGGTGGGATCTAGAAGAGTTGGAAGGAAAAGGAAGTTGCTAATACGTTGATGCAGAATTGTCTCTCAACCTCACCGTTGATGAAACACTTGAAAATACCATTAAAAAAGACATTCTGAAGATAAAATACATCACAAAAAACAATCGTGAGAAGAACAGCTTCAAACCATAACTGAAACGCCAGAGTTTTATAAAAAAGAAGCAAGATTTCTGCGGGAGGCCTCATGCTGCCATCTAGAGGAGACTGGTCAGCAGTGGTTTTTGTCCTGCTTTTGACAGCCAGTTTCATTGAACCAGCCAAGTCAAAAGAAGACTAGTAAACTTCAGTACAGAGGTATAACCAAATCCAATACGTCTGAGACAAAACCACAAGTCCCTTAACTCTAATGAACAGATATTTTGGATTTTTTTCTTGTTCTTTCACTTACCTAAGTCCGTAAGAGAAAATAACCTAAGGACAGTATTAGGAAAAAGTCCTGAGCAGCTTCTGTTCAAATTCCACAACTAATTTTTGGGGAAAATTTTCCAAAGATAAATCTATATTACCACACACAAAGTACTCAGTGGATTACAGTGTAAAGGAAAACTGTCTTTAGTGACAAGAAGTTACAAGCACAGAAACCTTTCATAAAGCTTGAAAATTCAGGACTTAAGTTATAACTGTTGAGCCTCACATATTTCAGTTTTCTCTATGTCTTCTTTATGTATGCACTTGTGTTCAGTACAAATAAATGGAAACACATGCAACAAATATTACACATGCAATAAGGAAACAAATATCACCCTGCTTTTACTGCAACTCAGGCTCTGCTAAAGTTCATTTAGCAGAACAACACTGTTTGACATCAGAGCCTACAACTTAACTAAGAAAGCAAATCATCGACCAATCTTTACATTTGACTCAGTTTTACACTGTTATACTTTAACTTCTACTGCACCAAATGCTTTACACAGTCTGAACAGATGTTAGCACCGAAAGTAAACCTGAAGTAAGTTAAAATAAGCTTAATGATATTTTATTAAGAATGCACTAGGCTATCCTAGGTTTGAAGTCAGAAAGACTAAAGGTTTATTATTACTAAGTTGTGTTACCCACTGAAAGGAAGGTGAAAGACTTGAAACTTTTGGTGCTTTGTGTAGTCCAAGAGTAATTGCAACCAAGGTCTATGTTAGAGTATAACTAAACAGAAAAAAAATGTGTCAATATTTATGGGTAGCATTGAAAACAATTCCACAATACTCTTGAAATCCTCAAAGCTGGATCAATCTGTTAACAAGAAATCCTAAATGAAACAATGAAAGGAGCTCTTTCTTCAAAAAAACACAGTAAGAGTTGGCTGTTTGCAATTGGGATGACGGTCATCTTTATTACTCAATGACATCACTTCCCACTACAAATGAGTGTAGAAAAAAGTAACAACTACAGAAGCAGAAAACAGTATGAACAACAAAGTGAAAGGAGAATCCTATACACAGGTGCAAGTTTCACTGTGGAGGCAGTACATGAAATTTGAGAGAAGTACTGCCACAAGTATTCTAAGACCTTTAGAATCTGAGTGGGAAATTAAGCAGTGACCTGATTTATGTAAGACAATTGTAACTCAGGAACAGAAATCTCTGTGCCACTGGGTAACACCAGACTGACATATGTGTTTTCACCCATGCTGGTAGGCTACAAGTTGTCAAATGTAAGCTTATTCTCTCATCCTGTTGCAGGAGGTCACTAACTGACCTCAAACACTTGCCAAATCTGCCAACACACTTTTCCAGCTACAAATATACAAGCACATGCTTTAGTGGAGAGATATGCATTGCAGTCAGTCACATCTGTGTACAGCACTTACATTCATCCAGTCCCAGCTGATAAGCCAGGTTCTGCAGGCCACGAACCTTTTCCATCAGGTTAGCTGTAGTGAGGCTCCCCAACTCTTAAGAAGAGAGAAAAAGGTGAATTTTAACATTGTCTATCATCTTCCAGTAGCAGTTCACCTGTTTAGTACCTCACAGAACACTTTCAAGCCATACTTCAGTCAGGATCTGTTTCAGTGAACAGTGTATGTTCAAAATTCAACCTGACTCCACTCCTAATTTTATCATAAGGAGAAAGACAGCCATGACCCAATTTCATGCTTTAATCTGCCACCATTGCAAAGAATAATTTAACCCATACTTCGGAAGTTCCTGTAAGTTCACACTGTAACATGAACAAGCTACACAAAAGAATGCAAGGGAATGGACTTATTTTGCATTAATAATGTGAGTTGAAGCACATTTCTTGGAGCAAGTCAGAATTCATTCATCTCCCTTTCACTTTGTAGCCGTGACACGATCGCACATCACCATTTGTAATTCATGAGAGGCAGAGCATGCTGCAGGATGTTTACTGCAAACTAACAGCTGCAACACACAGCAAGTGCACATGCTAGCCAATCCTTTTGTAACCTGCCCCACCATTGCATTAGAGCCTCACCATTGCATTAGAGCTCCTGAATCTGTGAGGGAAGATGCACATATAGTGCATCTCTGAACAAATCAATCAACATGTCTAAGCTACTCGGCAACTGAGCTGAGCCCCTCCAAAATGCTAATTCTCAAAACACAGGAGACACTCGCTGTACTTACACAGTGATAAAAAAGGCTAAGCAAGGTGACTGAAATATGCACAGTGTTACACTGCTAGTTTTAAAAAATCAGCCTGCCACTGACACCTGGAAAGGCTCTTGGAAATAACTGGTTTAATGAAAATGTCTATCAATAACAAGATAAAGAGACTTCTGAGCTGGAGATTCTGCAAATATGATGGCTAGAGACCCTCAGGCCATAGGGCCACCACCAGAACATTTTAAAAACAAGTCTTTTAAGCCTCTTAAGTAACTACTGAATTCCAATCTGCTTTGGCAACCTCAACTCCTGCCCGCAATATTCATACTCACCCTTCAACATATCAATATCATCATTTTCTAATTCAGCCATCCACTTGGGAGGAGAACTTGTAATGGGCTGTTTTGAAAAAAAAAATTGGAAGTTCATATTCAGAAACATCAATTTTTAGAATTACACAATGAAGTATAATCTGTATTGAAATCTAGTTACACTGACAGCAAAAATACAACAGTGTGCTCCGCAGAGCTTTTATGTTTAATCTTGTTTTTTTCCCGGACATTTTAGAGTTAAAAACGGCATACTACCATCCACAAACCAAAAATCAGTACAGAAAATATGATTTTCTGAAGTTTAAAACCCCTTATTTCTTCCAAAGTATAACTCTCATACACAGTAAACTGCATAAGGTATAAAAAATAAACACATATATAAAGAATACATTAAAACCAAAAAGTATATTGTAGCATATACTGGAGTTATTACTGAGATACGGTTCATAGACGATGTAAAGCCCGCAAGAGAACCTGCAGCTCTACCATCACACGGAAGAAGGAAACGCGAAAGGCAAGGCAGCGCTCACTCACGCTTTTGAAGGAGGCGGCGAACTCGGCAACCCCGGGCACTGGGAAGAGAAAGCAGAGGTTGGCGGGGGGTGAGCGCCTCTGCGGGCGGCACCGCCACCCCGCCCGGCCCCGGCGGGCCCAGCCTGGCCCGTGCAGCTGCCCCAAGGAGGCCCGGCCCCGCTCGGGCTCTCACCACCCCAGCCCACCCCACCCCGAGCTGTCAGACTCGGGGCCGAGGGCCCGCGGGACTCACGCTGCTCGGGCCACAGGTCCGGGGAGGCGCGGTCCAGCTTCTCGAAGCTCAGCAGCGAGGCCTCCAGGTCGGCGCCTGTAAGACAGAGGGGGTGAGGGGAGGGCGGGCAGGGAGCCGTGCGGGGGAGCGGCGGTGCCGCCCGGCCCTCCCGCCTCACCGTCCGCGGGAGCCGCCATGGCGCGCGCCTCACGTGACCGGCCGAGGCCGAGCGGGAGCGGCAAACAAGCGCCGCCCCCGAGCCCCACGCGCCGCTCTCGCGGCCGCCGCGGGGCCGGGTGGGGCCGGGCCGTGACGCTCGGAGGGCGGCTCGGTCCGCTCCGCCAATCCGCGGCCCGGCACGGGGGGCGGGCCCCTCACGGGGCGGGGCCGGAGAGGCTGCCGGCGGCGATTGGTCGCGAGCCGCGCTGGGGCGGGGCCCGAGGCGGGGGGCGCCGCCGGGGCCCTCGGAGCAGCGACCCTCGGCCGGGATGGCGGCGGCGGCGGCGCGCGGAGTGTGGGGCGGGCGGCGCCGCGTGGCGCTGAGGGTGAGGCGGCCGCCCCGGCCCGCGGCGGCTCCCGCGGCTCGGGGGCGCAGGGGGTCGCGGCTCATCTGGCCGGGACCCCGCGGGGGGGGGTCGGTCCCGGGCGGGGAGCCGCCGAAGGGGGGTCGGGGGGAGGTGCTGCCTGACCCGCCCTGAGGTGGTCTGTGCTTCCCCCCGGTCCAGCTGCCGCGGAGAACCGGTGCCCCCTGGATCACCTCAGTCGCCGCGTCCTTCTCTTCCTCGGTGGTGAGTGCCCGTCCCGCGGAGCGGAGCCGGTGGGCGGGGGAGGGAGGCGCGGGAGAGCCCCGGGCGCGGCCGCCGCTGCCCGCCGGACACTTCCCTCGGGTCTGCTCTGCCAAAGCCGTTCCCGCCGCCTCGGCTGGAGCCCCGGTGGGTCCGGGCGGGTCCGGTGGAACAAACATCGGCACTGCCTCCGTGCTCCACGGGAGGGACGGAAAAAAGTTCCATGCCCGATTTGTCAGACTTCGGAGCTGAGCGGTGGCCGCCCGTCACCTCGCGTTACTCCTGCTGGCTCTGGACTGGCCTCATGGCATCTGTTTGCTACTGAGAGAGGATCTGGTTTCCTTCGGACAGTATCGAACAGCTTTAGTTGTTGTACTGCCTTTTTTCCTCCGCTGTCTATGGCTGCACACACTCCGAACTCCAAACCAGGATTCCACAAATAGCCTGCTTTACTACCGTCCATGTTTCCACAGCAGGTGCATTCTCTACATAAAAAAGGTGGCGATCTTATGGAAAAAGTGCAATTAATCTTAATTCAGCATTTCCTGGCTTGCTTAAAATATTTTTTGTTGCATGTTCAATTTTTGAGATACCCTTTTTAAGCAATTTGAAAAAAACATGAACTCCATTGCACTGAAGTCCGTGTGGGTCATAAAGCACTGTAGCTTGGAGCTCCATACATGGCACTGAGGCTAATGGAGTGATTGATAGCCATAGGAGTTTGTCATTCTTTACACCAGCACTAGACCAGCAGCTTTTCTGACAGTCTGGAAACTCAGTCAAGGGACTCAGATTTCCCGTGCTTCCTTCCACATTCTAGAGGAGATTGTGTTTTCATAGGCACAGAGTTCTGCCTCTCTTCTCCAACTGTGATTCCAGCTACATAAGCATCTGCAACTTCTTCATTTTAATTCTCTCCTAGTGTTGCTTTCCAAATCATTAGGTCTTGCTTGGCCATTAACAGAATTCTTTTACACTTCTGATCCTAGCTTTCTCATTTCCAAGCTTTCTCAATTTGTTCCAACTAACATTGCTGCTCATTTTTTTCATTTTCATCCACTTTTCGCTGTTATTACTTGTCCACCCAATACCATTTATGTTCCTGATTCTTCCTCTGATCTCTTTCTCTCCATTACACTTTGGATAGCATCCAAGTTCTTATCTCCCTTTCATAATTCCACATTATAATTTATTCAGTTTTTGCATAATTTGGATTTATATTCCAGTTCTGTTGATCTGTTTCATTTCTATTATTCACACAGAAGATCCATTTCCCCTTTCTCCTACCTCTTCGCCCCAGGTCATGGATTTGTGTCATGATTAACTGGTTGTTGCTTTCTCCTAGTTCTCTCCTTACCTCCCACTGTCAACTCCTCTTTTCTAGTTTCTTAATTTATACATTCACAATTTGTTTTCCTGCATAGGCAACAGTTTTGTTGCCTAGCTAATGCTAATTACGGCTTTTACCTCTGCTTTCTGTTCTGTTCAATGTTTGCCTGAACTCCTTATTCCAAACATTCCTTGTCCCTCCTCTTCATCTGAGTGGGAAAGTTCTGTTTTCTGTGCTGCCAGCCAGGACAGTCCACAGATGCAGGTTCCTTGCTCTTAGTTGCAAGACCAAGCAGGGGGTGGGGAAAAGTCCAGTTTTCTGCTGGAAGCTATGAACTGGAGAGATGAACCTGCTTAGTGGCTTGATGGGAAGAAGGCACATGGGACAGTGGTACAGTCTGCACTGAGTTCACAGAATTCCCATGAAGTGAATTATTAACTGTTTCTTCTCAACATTTATGACTTGCAGATTTTCAGGTTTTGATTAAATAGATTTAAATAATTCTGAACCTAAGCAGAGCAATGTATCTTTTCTATAATTGCTTATAGAAAGAATTTTGGTCATTTTGGTGTAAAGTGAGAGAAAAAGGGGGCAGAGAGCACTTAGCTGGGTCCTGCTGTGGAGGCTGGATATAGACTCTCTAGTGGTTCACACAGCAGTAAATGATGAAGGTTTGCATGTAATATGGCACATTGGGATTTAGGCATATTGAGACAAAAATAACTCACTGTCCAGTGTTTTGACCTCCACAGCCGACAACCAAACTCTTCATTGATGGGAAGTTTATTGAGTCCAAAACTACTGAATGGATTGATATCCACAACCCGGTAAGTGAAATGGTCTCAGCTTATATAAATAGTGATCACTGTGAAACAACGGTCTGTGCCTCTCTTCAGGGGTGTGACAGAAGAAAATCATACATATATTTCTTGAGAAAGGTTTAGACATGGACCTTAAGGTAGACTACAGCTTCTCAGTTTCCTTTTCACATGAAATGTCAGTCTCAGAAAAGTTACTATCTCCTTTACCTCCCTCACATAGTAAGCACATGCCCTGATCTCCAGAAAGGAGATATATTTATATATATATGTATGGCTATATATTTTTTTCTCATAGAGAGGCTCTGTGATGAGTGTGTCAGATTTCTGAAGGGTGTCTTTCACTCTGTATATGAAATCAACTGGGTGTGATTTGATGCCAGCCAAATGTGAAGTCCTGATAGAGACTGATATTACTCTCAGAGTAAAAAGGTAACCTAACAGCTGAAGCTCCTCTCCATTCAGAGAGCTTCTATCTGTGACCCATAATAATCACAGAGAGGTTAAAAGTTGGATGCTACACAGTGCAAAATGGTTAAGTGACATTTGTATTGTCTGCATACTCAACCAAAGACAAATGGAAATGAGGTTGCACTCAGAATTCTGATTCTCCTGGCCTCCCTAGTAAGCATTTAAACAGCCATTTCTAAATCTTCTCTGTAAAGCTCTTATTTTCATTTGCTTTGTGGAAATGATCAGAGCAGCAAGCTATGATCATGAAGCTCATTTGGCCTCTATTTAGCAACGAGTGTTCTTGTTCAATTTTCTTCTCTTGTTTTGAGTAGTTTCTCTCTTAGTGATACATCTGAAATTTTTTATCATGTCAAAGCAAATTTAATTTTTAAGAGAACATTAGAAGGAGGTTAAACTGGCAACAAGCTTGAAGTTAAAATACTGTAGAACTAAGGTTGTGTGTAAATATAGTACTTTGGCCTAGGGTATAGTTAAGCTAACATCAATGGCAATTGCACAGTCATGTACTGCTTTTCCCAAAGGAATATTGCCTCATTTAATGTGCAAGAGGGACAGCCAGATGAACCAAGATGATGGAGAGGGAAAAGACCACAGCCCACAGAAACTTTTGCCTTATACTCACTTGAAGTTTCAAGATAGACAAGTCACTTCAACTCCAGCTTGGAAATCAGCACTGCATTTGCAGTTTTCTGAGTGCCTAATTTGAGATATTTGGAGTGCAGGTTTTCAGAACTACTCCAGTTGTAGCCCAGGCCTTTTGTGAGTAGTCGAGGAAGGCATCTCCTTTGTGTTCTGCCCTCAGAAGTACAACTCCTTGTACAACAAGAATATTAGGTGAAAGACTCTTGATTGGTGGGGACAGATGGGAAAAGTTGAGTTTTGATGCAATTTGTTCTCTTTTTCAGGCCACAAATCAGGTGGTTGGCCGTGTACCAAAAGCCACAGCCAGTGAGATGGAGGCAGCTGTGGCTTCTTGCAAAAAGGCTTTTTGGAACTGGTCAGAAACATCTGTTTTGAGTCGCCAGCAAATCTTTTTGCGTTATCAACAACTCATCAAAGAAAATCTGGTGAGACACCATGGCTGTGCATCATGGCTATGGCTGAATGCGTTGCAGCTGATTTTAGGAACTAAATTGAGAGACTCGGGGTTTACAGAGTTCTTGATGAGGTGTTGCCATGATCAAGAAGTCAACTGAAACACTGCCAAGAGGTGCAGCAAAACACTTCCCATCAAATGGTAACAGAGAGGCAGCGCTTCTTAGGGAATATTATTCTGAATTTGTCCCTTTACCAAGAGAACACAGAAGGAACTTTGATGGAACATGTGCTAGTTGATGAAGACAAGTATGTTACAATGTTTTTGCGTTTCCCTGATTGCTTTTTTGATGTGTATGTGTTGTAATACCTGAAAGCATTAGAATACAATCCATCCTAGGATGATTTTTTCTAAAATGTCACCTATGTGGCTTACTGGCTTCTTGTCTGCAAGGAGCAAATCAGTCAATATAGGTTTTTCTGTGTTCTGTTCAGTTTATTCACTGTGGTGTTCAACTCTGTTAATTCTGTCTTATCCTTGCACTCTATTTCATGGGTGACCACTTTTCTAACATTCGTAAACTTTGTGTTTTCCATTTGCAGAAAGAAATTTCCAAACTCATCACCTTTGAGCAAGGGAAGACCCTGGCTGATGCTGAGGGAGATGTTTTCCGAGGCCTCCGTAAGCTGCTGGCTCCTCCTGTTAAAAAAGGGGGTTTAAGAACCCACAGGAAAGGATGAGGTCACCTGAGCAACTGATGGCCCTGTACATGTTGATCCCTTTATAGCTCCCTACTCAAAGAAAAGTGTAAATTGTAACTCTAAGCTGAAGAGTGTCCTTAGATAGAGTATCTTTAAATCACTTCCAAGTTGTTAGAGCTTTTTCTAGGAGCGACTGAAAATTACTAAAAAGGGATAAGAACTTCTTGCCTGTGCTCAGATATCTAAAGTTGAGTCCCAGGTAGTACAATAATACTATACATGTGCATTTTGTACTGGTGCTGTTGTGTCTGTGCTCCTATCATAATCCTGTGTAGTGTGATCAGGAGAGAATCCATTCGTAGTTTGTTTACAATGCTTGGCAGAGGCATTTTCTGGAGCATAATGAGTTTTAAGTTGTGGGAGAAGAGGCTGGAAGAAAGAGGTGGGACAAGACAGTAGTGAAAAGGGAGTTTGGGGACTAATTGTTAACAGATCATCCAGCAGCATATTGCCCTTTCTGCCACAGAGGTGGTTGAACATGCTTGCAGTGTGACATCCCTCATCCTTGGAGAGACCATGCCCTCCATCACTAAAGACATGGACACTTACACCTACCGCCTGCCTCTGGGTGTGTGTGCCGGGATTGCACCATTCAACTTCCCAGCCATGATTCCTCTTTGGATGTTCCCCATGGCTATGGTTTGTGGAAACACCTTCTTGATGAAACCATCTGAGCGTGTACCAGGAGCACTAATGTTCCTTGCCAAGCTGTTTCAGGATGCTGGTGCCCCTGATGGGACCCTGAATATTATCCATGGACAACATGAAGGTAATACCAATCCTTCCTGGGAGATGATGAGTGTATGTGTTGTGGTGTATGTTCAGTGGGAGGTACCAGTTGGAGAGTCTGAGACTGCGGCTGTTAGATTTGGATAGATGCTTCAGCTCCATTGATGAAGCTGAAAGGTGAGTGGGAGATTCTGTCACCTTGCACCAAGTCTTTCAGGAGATTCAGTGGACAAAATTTTGGGGATTGGGGTCAGAGTTCCCAAGGCATGTAAGTGTTCAAATTCTATTTAGCAACCTAAACTGCAACTGAAATAAGCAGATAAATCATCTCGGTTTTGCAAGGAAGCCTAAACAAGAATTAAATGCTTCATTGACTATACAGTGGATGCCAGTATCCTGGCTCCTGACATGCTATTTTTTACAGCACAGAAGTAGCCTCAGGACACCGTGATAGAGAGAACAGTAACTTCACTTTGGCATTGCTCAGACACCCTGGGAAGTGCCCAAAGCATGAAGAGATGTAAGAGAACCAGGAGTATGACGACAGGGCAGGAGTATGTGTGCTAAGTTGCACAGACAGGCTTTCAGGGAGCTCAGATGTAGGAAACACAGAGGCAAGAATTTTGATAAGAAGAAAGATACATAGATTTAGCACTGTGGGGATGGGGACAGAGCATTTGTGCACCACAATTATAATGTCTTATTTCCTATTTGAAGCTGTGAATTTCATTTGTGACCATCCGGATATCAGAGCAATCAGCTTTGTGGGATCTAATCAGGCTGGCGAGTACATCTATGAGAGAGGATCCCGGAATGGCAAGAGAGTCCAGGCCAACATGGTAATGTCCTGAACGGAGCACAATTTAGCACGTAAACTACCTCTGTCACCTGTGAATGTTAAGAGAGACTACACCACTCAGCAGCAGAAGCTGATTTTGCTGCTGATAGCTAAGTGATAAGGCAGCTCTCCTGCCAGCCTGTTGGTAGCAGAATCATAGCTACAATAAGAAGTCATTGCCGGAGGGCTAGAGAAGAAGCAGTCTGAGGTGGTTAATAATGGGAGAGTGGGTGTGTTGTTTTTCAGGGAGCCAAGAACCATGGTGTGGTGATGCCTGATGCCAATAAAGAGAACACCTTGAACCAGCTGGTTGGAGCTGCTTTTGGAGCAGCTGGCCAACGCTGTATGGCCCTGTCTACAGCAATTCTAGTAGGAGAAGCTCAGAAATGGCTGCCAGAGCTTGTGGACAGAGCCAAAAATCTACGAGTAAATGCAGGTACAGACTGAGATAATTTTTACAAGGTACTTCACTTCTGTACAACCAACCATAGCTTTTTAGGTCAGCTTATCTGCCATACTGTGTTGTGACCCTTGGAGCTATTTGAAGCACAGGTTTGATGTGTAGGGGTAGGAGCTAGCACATTGTCTGGATTGGGAAACCCAGCCCTCGACTTGGAGGTAGGAATATGTTTTCAGCTTGCTGGTGGGATTGTGATGCAATGTTTACAGGATCAGTCTTGTTTTAACTGGAGATTGGAGGTTAAATCCTATATTTAACTCATACCTGCCATTTATATATCAACCTCATTGCAAGGTCCTTCCAATTTGTAGTAAGCATACAATAAAAAAGGAAAATAGAAACAAGTACTTTGGAAAAGCTAGACTGTTATTAATTCTAGAGGAATCATATTTTGTTTATATTCAATAAAGTGCTGCAAAGGGGAAAAGTTTCAATCCTGAGAAGAATCTGTTGTTGAATTTTTCCTGGTGATTCCTTGTTGATTATTAGAGCTGCAGGTTATTGTTCCTGTTCATCAGTGTCTCAAATCTTTTTTCTGTGTCTCAGAAACATCAGGATTTTCAGATTTTTCCTGCCAGTGTAGTTATTTCCCAGATGACTATGAAAAGGAAGTTGTCAGAGTTAAAAACTTGATGTCTCTGCCTCTTCACAGGAGACCAGCCTGGAGCAGATCTTGGGCCTCTAATCAGTCCCCAAGCAAAGGAACGGGTTTGCAGTCTGATTGAGAAAGGAGTAAAAGAGGGTGCCAGCCTTCTTCTGGATGGACGTAATGTCAAAGTGAAGGGTTATGAAAATGGCAACTTTGTTGGACCAACGATCCTTGCCAAAGTCAAGGTAAGATGACCAAAATCAGTGTTGGTAAGTTTATGCTGCAGGGTCAGCTGAAAAATGAGTTAGCCAATTCAGTCAGTAATCAGTGATCACCAGGTAGAAAGGCCATAAATGGTTCAGTCTTCCCTTGCACAGTGTCAGTGAAGTACTCATTATAATGCAGACAGTAAAAGCAGAAAGCACTTTGGAGATGAAATGCCATCCTGAGTGTACTAAATAGAGGACAGGGCATGGAAAATGGTGAAGAGGTAAGGAGGACTGAAGGATGGCCTATGGCAATGCAGTACGATCCTAGGAATATCATGAGTACTAACAGCATGTGTGTTTCTTATATCCTATTTACAATGGTATTTTTATTATATCCTTTATACAAGCTGCTTTTTCTGCTGTTTGTATTGGCAGCCAAACATGACTTGCTACAAGGAGGAAATCTTTGGGCCTGTCCTAGTGGTGCTGGAAGCAGACACTTTGGATGATGCCATTGAGATGGTGAACAATAACCCCTATGGGAATGGAACTGCAATCTTCACCACCAATGGAGCCACAGCTCGGAAGTATTCTCACTTAGTGGATGTGGGGCAGGTACGTTCCAGCTAGGATTGTTGCTTTTAGCCCTCACCATTTACAGTGGGTAATTATACAGCTGTAAACACTGCCCTCTCAGCCAGCAGTACCCAGCCTCAGATATAAGAAACAAAATGCAGAAGCTTTTGGAAGGTGCTCTTGTGACTAATATGGCAGCTTTCCTTTGGTATAGGTGGGTGTCAACGTTCCAATCCCAGTACCTCTGCCCATGTTTTCTTTCACTGGCTCTCGTGCTTCTTTCAGAGGAGACACCAATTTCTATGGCAAACAGGTAAGTTTCTGATTCTGAGTACTCTACTGCGTTGAATTGTGATAAATCATGTTATAAATGGCAATGGGGAGGTCATCATCAGACCTCATTAGTGAGGAAACTTTGAAGCCATTTCAACCAGGAAACTGAAAGCCAGCCAGTGATCACAGCACCATAATGCATGTCACAATCATATAGTCCATTCCTCTTTCTTTTTTCCTTAAGTAGAAAAATGCAAGTCTTAGGAGATTTGAGAAGGGAGCAATAACTAGTAAGCTTTCTCACAGAGTCAGAATCTTCATGAAACTGGTAAAAAGAACAGGCTGACAAGAATTGTTTCCACAGAAGAAAACTCAATCCTGTTTAGATAAAGCAAAAACTGCTTGATATACCACTAGTGTAGACCTGAGGAATTCATAAGGCCGAATATCTGATCTGTGGATCTGTCCTTTCCTCCAGGGAGTGCAGTTCTATACACAGCTGAAAACAATCATTTCTCAATGGAAAGAGGAAGATGCCACCATTGCCAAGCCTGCTGTGGTTATGCCAACTATGGGAAACTAAACCAGCCTTTGCAGATACTGTTCCTGGTGCCCTTCTATGCTGCACTTCCCAGCTTCATCCTGACTATCACCCTTTACTTGGGAATGAATAGAAAGCTCCTTTGTCTCAAGGATCTGTTACTGTGCAGATTGGGCAGGCTCATGTGACTCATGGTCTGGATTTTCTGTTGCTGTCAGGTTTCTTTTTTTGTTAGCTGAACTAATTTTTTCCCTACAACCTATCAAAGACTAAACAACCTTATCTAACTGAAAGGGCAGCCACTGAGATTTGTCTTAATTTGTGTTTCTTTCCAGACCCCATGAACTTGAACATTACTCTGGTTTTCATTTCAGTATCTTTAGTCTTAGTGACTCACTCATGGCTACATCTTGTAGCAGGTTTATTTACCTCTTTATCTTGCATATTAAGGTTCTGAGTTCACCTTACTCAAAGATGACTACTCATTTTGAGTGACATAACTGGGACATCTTGGTTGTCTCATAGAAGTGACTTTACATACAATGAAGACAGCAAGTTGTCAGTCTTTCACCTGTTGAGCAGTTTCCAAAACACTGGGAAATTGCTTTGTACAAATTTTTCAGGAAAGTGTATTTGATTCCTTGTCTGAGGATGAAAGAAATTTGTGTATGGTACAGTGACCTTCACTGTGCCTCTGACAGCTTGAAAACTTCTGTTCCTGTTCTGTCTGGGGCTTGTATGCTTAAGCTTGCCAGCAGTTCCATTATACCTGAAAGTTGTTTTCTGCCTTTTCACTATGCTAAAGGATACAAGCCCACACGTCCTGTAACATAATGAAACTGTGGAAGCAGAAACATAACCATGTCTATGTATTTTTGTGTCACAGCATCATGTGCGTCTGAATAAAATGGAGCGTAAGTAGAGAGGTCAGTAGGAAGAAAGAACGCATTTTTTTAATCAAAAAGCAGCCAGGCTTTGTTGGTTTCCTGTCCTGAGTGTAGCTGTATTTCTTGTGTTGGTTGATTAACTCCTTGTTACATTTGCTCAAACACAGTCATGTACTCTTGGGACTGCAAGTTCCTATTGCTAGAGAAGAGTAAGGCTTGGTATATACACTCTGGTTTTGAGAATCTGTGCATTTGGAGCTGGAGAACCTATATTTTTATTTCTGGTTCTTGAAAGATGATGCAGCCATGAAGGATTTGCAGGGATCTCACTCAAATACCCATGAAAAATAATATTCTTCTAATGATTGTAACCATTACTTGTTCTAATTAAACAATCTGAATGTGAACACTTTGTATCCTGCCTTCTGGTAAAAATGCCTTGTAACTGACAACTCTATATTAATGCAATTGCTGTGCATTCACTAATTTGTTTGTATCTTGTTTTTTGACTGCTATACTCTAGAGGTAATTCTCACCTTGCAATTTGATTACGAATTAAAAACACACTCATATATTCCTGCAGACTGGGACTGTTCCTTGGTAAGACCTTATATAGGTGTGATATTGATTTTATTCCCCTCTTGACAGGAGATGGTCTGCAGCTCCTGTAACCTGTGTATACATCTTCCTTTTACAGTATTTCAGGGACCTCTGTACCAGTTTCCTCACACAGTATTTCAAGGAATGCCTTGTTTCTGTTTCCATGTACACATGATTTGATCACAGAACCTCTTAGGCTTCATGTAAATAGCTTTACTACAAAATGAAAATACATTTTCACCAACTTACACCAACACTTTATACACAGGGTTCTTACCACTAGTCCAAACGCTAGTGCTTTGTACAGGGTCTTGCAAGATCCCGACTTGGGAAAGAATGAGGTCTTTAAGAGGGAGAAAAATAAGTATATTTCAGATGGATTTCAAACACAGAGTCAAAGCAACAGTGCAGTAGACAGGGGATCTAGAATTCATAGCCTTACTCAGAAGCTAACTTTCAAAATGAAAAGTGCAGATGAGTTGCTAATTGCTGGCTGCTGTTCATGGAAAGTGTATAGCTGCCTTGCTTGGTCTGTGCTGTTAACACCTGAGTATGTGGATCACTGCAGACAAGGATGAATCTGATAATGTGGCCTGCTGTGTAATAAATACTAGGTTGGGAGAAGTATATCCTGTGTTGAAAAGGTAAAATATTCTAAGTAAGCCAGTATTAAGACATTGGCATTCACTCTAGCACCTAGGAAAGAAATACTAATTAACAGCCTCTAATACTGTCTACAGTCATTTACTTTCAAAATGCCTTAATTTTCTCTCTAATCAGCATTGCTATTCTGACTTTGCTGTTGTCCTATTAAAACCCATTGTATCTTTCCTTTAGAAATTCTAAAATCCATCTTCTCCTGGTAACAAAAGCAGTCTATTATCAAGGTTACCTGATCCCTGAGGAATTGCAGGACTATTCCTGCACTTTCTCCAGATATCTTCTACACCCCTGTTATGATCTTTTCATTTATGTGCAACCATCTTTACTAATTATGTACATTTCCGACAGTGTTTTTACGCAGATAGTTTTAAATAATTGTACTAGAAATACAAATCTTGTGTGTTCCCTTTTTAATAATGAACTACCTTTTTTATATCAAGCTGCAGATGCTATTTGATCATGATTTACCTGCCTCATCTCACTGCTGTTATTGCTTTCCGCTCATCTGTTTATTCTCCTTTTTATTTAATATATGACATAAAAATAAGCTAAATAATGTATCTTCTATGTTATACAAAAGTATAATCTGAAGCATATCATAATAAATTTTTTTAGACTATTGAAATACAATTTCATAGTCAACCCTTTGAATAGTGTTAAAAATAGTTTCTTGCTTAGAAGGCACTGAAGTCTAGATTTTGAAAGCTATTTAATACACATAAGTCCAAACATTGTTTTGAAATGGCTTAACCACCTCTGAGAATTTGGCCCTGTGACTTCCAGCGATTTTTTTTTCCCTGTGTGTGTGTCAAGAAACAGCCTCCAATCCACTTCCACGTCCATTTTGGAAAGTGGCAGCCTGCCTTTCCAAAGGAAATGTCTCACACCTTTCTTTATCTTTATGTATAAATGCCTCCAGGGCTCTGCTTATGAACTTTATCTGGTAATTTGATGTCTGAATATTACATTTTGGCTTGTCTGCTTGACTGCCTCACATCTGAGGCATGCCAGAACCCCACCCTACCTATTCTTCCCGGGTAAGCTGACATTGCTTGCCTTGGAGTGTTACAATTACCAATAAAGTTGTAACTGAGTTGGTATCTGAAAATCAGGCATATGAGTGTTCATCATGGTCCACCTCTCTGATTCTATGCTGGATGCAACATCAGCTGCATAGATTTTGCCTTTTTAATCAAAACTCTCTGTGCTAACTGAAAATGCATCTCTTTGTATGATAATGGACTTTCACAAGAGCATCCTCTAGAAAACATAAACCTTTTCCATAAGAGAAGGCTTAGGGGGTCATGAGATTTTTTTTTTTTTTTTTTGCATGAGAACTGGGTCTAAATGCCTATGGCTGAAAGATCAACAAAAAAACAAATTTTAAGATTAATAAAAAAGTCCTCACTTTTGTCACACAAACGTTCATGTGCATATAGATACACTACTATGGATCTTATGTCCCAATTCCTAGCTTATATTTAATGCTGCTTGAACTTTGAATTTCCAGTGTAAGCCATATTTTAGGTATCTCTAAAGCCATGCTCCCATATTTCTTATGCAGACAGCAATGAACCATAGAGTAAGTAAACTTTTCATTATCTGGCTGTGAGTATTTGTACTTTTTAATACTGGGAAGTTTGCTTCACAATACTCTTATAAGGAAATATACCTGGGGAGTGCCACTGTCACAATAGACATTATTTACTTGTTTGGTAAAGATGGATAGGGATCCATTAATGACTGAACAAAATAAATCCCACTGCACTGAGCAAAGTTAATTCTCCTGACTTTTATTATTGACCTTAGCAGTATCAAAATTTATTTCCACTTGTTTTTCTTTTAATACAATACACAAAGATCTAACAGTATAGTCTAGTGCATGTAAAAAATCAGTATATAGTGTACCAACTTTTTCAAAAAGTAAAAATACCTCACACCAAGCCACATAGCTAGATTCTTATGTTAGATTCAGAACTTACTGGAATCCCTTGACATGGGCATGTGTGGGTCTTTTGAAGCAGCCCAGTTGAGTGTCCACCTGCTGAAGAAACAAAAGATTGCCATGGATTTGTCCCTTTCATTTGGACAAAAAGCAATCACAAAACTTTTTTTTTTTTTTTTCTCACGTCCACTTACTGATACCCAGTTTTTCAAAAATTTTTTTCCCCTGAAAAACATGGAAAAGATAGATGTATTAGAAGAAAATGTCAAAGGTGTATCATTCATGGATTCTGTATGTGTAAAACAGGTTTAAAATTCTAGCCCCGCATTGCTCTTATTCAGCTTTTCATAGCACATAAATTTAAAAAATGTGAGCACACAGTTGTGGCTTCAGCTTCTAAATCTATGGCTCTCTAAACTAAATAGAACAAACCAAATTATTTCTGTTCTGTTAGTGATTATAAATACTGAGAGGGGAAGGCCTCATACAAACGTATTAGTTTCAAATACACTGTCCTTTCCTCATCTCTCCTGTTCATACATAAAAGGGTCAATACATAAAATTATCTCTCTCAGTTCCAGTCTCCCCCTTCTCCTTCTCCAGGGGAGAAGATTCCATAGACCTCAACTAAAAATTTCACCCCTGATTTTTCAGGCAGTGATTCTGCTGTATCATTTTTGAGACAACCTGAACAAAGCATTCCAACTGATTGTGTGTCACCAAGTTATTCAGTAGCCAATCCATACAAAACAAATATTTTTCTGGGGTTTAGGATCATCTCACCAAGGATGTATGCAAGCTTCAGCTATGGGGGACCTTATCTCTATGGCTTATAATCCAAGTGGTCAGACACTGCTGCGGTTGGTAGATATACATTTTAGCATGAGGCTGGAGACCTGCAATCCTGACTACTGCAGCATGTGTGGTTCTAAATTAATTTAAACTGCATCCTAACAGAAATTCTGAGATACACTTGGAAATCTGAGATTTTGTTTTATTGACTATAAAATGTAATCCTGTCAATCAGTGCTGCACTGCATGTGATCCTGTTTTCAATATGTCAGTGTCTGTTTCATGTAACTACAGAAGCACATCTGTACTGGAAGTTCTCTATCAGATTCCACAGGACATGGCAGAGTATGCAAAGAACTCTTTTGAGCTTACCTTTAATTTAATATATAGAAATGATGATCAAAAAGTGATAACCTAGTTGAAATTAGGTGCCCACAAAATCATTACAATTTATAGGATACTGCAACTCATTCTCACTACAGAAATCTCCATAACCATTCCAAATCCAAACAGTATTATCACACAAAGGATTTTTAGGTGTCTGTCTAGGAAGTGAGACACTACTTTTCAATGTTTCCATACCAGCACCATTTATGTACTTCCTCTAGGTCTCTGTGCACCTTACTTATGCTATTTCTGTTGCTTTTGAATGTTTTGATTTGGGGAAATGGTTTCTTCCCTGCACATGGCTCTGTATTTTTTTTTTGTTATAGGTAGTCTGGGCCTTTTTCTTTTAATGCTTTCCAGTAGATATGATCCCCTAATTCACATTAGAGCATCTATATAGAACCTTTCTACCTCAGCCTCCTCAGTTAAGATATTCTGGGCTATGTTCTTCACTCAGTCCATCTCTCAATTCTTCATTTCTAGTAGTTGCTGCAGGTTTTTTTGATCTCCACCATACTTAGTTGGTGCTGTGTTTTCTCAGTCTCACAGACTTTTCTGGTCATGTGCCCATAAGGCCATCTCCAGTGCTTCCACTTTATTCTGCAGACGTCTGGTCTGTGCTGCAGGTGGTGGTGCAGTGCTGAGGCAGTTTAGAAAAGGAGAGAAAAATGACAGAGATACAGAGAGAAAAAGAGCCAGCTGGAAAAAGCTCCAAGTAAGATCTTTTATGCTAGATAGGCTGTGAAAGCAAGCACTGGCACATGAGCAAGAAAATAATTTCCTACCGACAGATCTTATCAATGCCCTGAGGATCAGAGCTTTGTATCTTCTTGTTCAATAAATACGATGTTAAAATAATTGAATTTTCGTTTCCATTTTCAGTTTCTTTTTCTACCTGTAAAAGGGGTTTGCTTGGTACTTGGACTTAGAAAAGTAGGAATAGAGGTAAAGTGAAAGAATCTGTGATAGCGCAAATGGGGGCCACAGCATAGGGCTTCTTTTTCATTGCGTTCTGAGAAGAGTTTGGCTCTGTTTTCTCTAAAACCTCCTCCAAGTAGCTAAACACAGCAGATTCCCTTACAGTTTTCTCTTTTTTCGAGCTGAACAAGCGCTTCAGCCTCTCCTCGTCCATGCCGTGCCCAAGGCCCCCGCCGCGTTGGCTCCAGTGCTCAGCTGTCCCTCGCGAAGGGGGTGGGCCGGGAACAGCGGCCGGATTCCTGCGGGAGGGAGCGGGCGGCAGGCGGGGACGGCCCGGGGCCCGACTCGGCACGCGCCTTCCCGCCCGCGGGGGGCGCTGCCGCCAAACACGGCCCCGGCGGGACGGGCGCTGCCTGCGGGGAGCTCGCGCCGTCCCGCCCGCGTCCGGCGACGGCGGCGTCCCCGCCGTGGGGAGCTGTGCCGCCGATGGCTGCGCGCCGGCAGCGGTGTCCGGGGCCGGCGGGAGAGACCCCGTTCCCGCGGAGGCCGGGCGGCGCGCGCCCGCCACGCGCAACTCCCGCGACGGGCGGTGAGTCACGTGGGCGAGCCGTGACGCGGCGCGCGGGGCCGGCGGGATGCGGCGCCGCGAGCGGCCGGTGAGCGCGCGCAGCCGGCGGGGGCGGGGGGAGGGGCGCGGCAGCGTCCGCGCGCTGCCATGGACACCGCGCGCCCGCCGCCCCTCCCCTCCCGCCGGTGCCAACGGCGCCGGGATCGGGAGCGCGCGCGGGGCGGCCGCCGTCCCGCCGCTCCCGGGCCGGGTGAGCCCCCTCAGCCGCGCGGGCTCCCGGCGCCCCGGGAGGGCGCTCCGCTGGGTGCGAGGCCGGGCAGGCGGCGGGAGACACGCGAAAGCTGCGCTGGCGGCGGCGTCTCCGTTATTCCCAGGGGCGGGCCGGAGAACGCCCCGTCCCGGCCGAGTGATAGCGCTGGCCGGCCGGTGAGGAGGGGACGGGCGTTTCTGCGGGCGTTCCTGCCGAGCGCCACCGGTGCCGGTGCCGGCTCCGGGAAGAGCTGCGGGGTCCCGGGCCGCGCTCCCCGCCGGGGCGCAGGGAGGACCGCGGAGGCTTTTGCCGGGGGAGAGGAGGGGAAGGTAGGGAAGGGCTTTGGGCGTGCTCAGGACGAGGGTTTAGGTCGCAGCTGTGGGAAATGGAGCAAGGCAGGACGCGCCCGGCAGGGACGGAGCCAGCAGCCCCAGCGGCGGCGGGGCCCTGAGGCGCCGTCTCCGGGCATTCCCTGGAGCGGCTGCGGGAGTCAGCGCCGGAGCGCTCCCAGGCTGGCGTGGAAGCAGAAGCCCTCAGCGCCCCAAGCCCGTCTGCAGCCAAGGTCTGTTTTCCAGGAATACCAGCTGGCCCAGGAAAAGGGGCCGGTACGGCCCTCGCAGGTGTGCGCGGTCGCGGCTCTCAAGGGGTGCCCACAGCACAGGGTAGCGGTTCCCTGGAAAAGCTGCCTTGGTCTGATTAAAGAGGAAGGTTGAAAACCCGCTTGGCCAGAAATGGGAATAAATAAATAATGTGTATTTGGAGCCTCAGTACGGGGGAAGAAAGATTAAAACTTCCGATTATGCATGTTTATGAGTTGGTTCTACTTTTCTACCCTGGAGTTTAGAGCTCTAGAGCTGGAATTTTACCGAAAGTATATATGTGCACAAAGAATACTGTGCCGTTATTTTTATAGAAATACTGGGAAAGTCTGCCTTTGAATTCCGTTATTCCTTCTATTGTGTCTTCTAAACAGTGTACTTTTAAGAAGCCTTTTTGTCAAAACAATCCAAGAAAGCTATTTTTTACAATAGATAAAAATAAGTCCAGAAAAAAAAATGTAATAACTTTTTTTTTTTCTGGAAAATAAGAGGTTAAAAAGTATTTATTTAGTTATGAGTGTTAAGTGTTAAAGCTCTCATCTGGGAAATAGATTTTGTGACCATAGGAGCTGTTCATCTGGAAAATAGATTTTGTTACTGGTTTAGCACAGAAGACTTTCCATTCTGAATGACTTCTGGTGTCCTTCAGCATGGAAGAATATTCATTGAATTATGTAATTTTATTTGTTTCCTAAAATAATTTTTTTGTAAAGTATTTGCCTGTATTTATATAATTGCTTATAGTTATATATATATTATATATAATTTGACAAATTAAATATAATTTGTCTCCAGATACTTCCCAATAATATGTTAAGAAACAGAAGTGAAATTCTAGTGTATCCCTGATACACTGCTTCTCCCTCCCCTCAGATCACGTTCTGTTTTACAGGGAGATGCTTCTGTTGTGTGTTTTGTGTGTAATTTTGTCAGAAATAGTCAAATATTGAATATTTCTTGTGTTGAAAATTACCAGTGTTTCTGTGTTTGGTGAGCTCTAAGTAAGGTTGTGTTTTGCTGTCTTAAGGTTAGTTATTATTATGGTATTGTTTTTACTTTTGTTGTTTAAGGAGACTTTGCTTGGGGTCATTGTTTGGTGGGGGTGTCTTGGGGCTTTTTTCCTTCCTATTCATGCTTTCAGTCTTGGAAGTCTTTGGGCAACGTCCCAGTATTTTTGGATCATACAGTTTTCATAGCTCCCAAATTTTTATACTGGATGTACTTTAGCTTTTTCATTTAGTACCTAAAGTCTGCTGTGTACAGATAACATTTACATGTGCTTCTCTGCGTTGGGAAATGAGCATTCTGTCCTGTTTTGCTGGCTCAGCCCTCAGGGATGTTAAGGTCAACTGTAGCATTTTGTGTAAATGTTTTACTAACTTTGAACTCCTTGAAGTTCATCCTGTGCAGTTACATAAGCATGTTTCACTGCTTGTATTGAGTAATGATAAACTCAAATTTGAATAAAACAAGTTGATTGGTATTTGATGGGCCTTCATGACCTTATAATTTGCCTGATACAGAGTCCACTCCTGTTAGCTGACAGCGAAGGTGAAGAAGTGCAGGCGCAGTGTCTCTTGCTGTGGTGCTCAAAGGTGGTTTTAATTCGGAATCCCTGGAGTGGAATAGCTGTTCCTTCCATCCTGCTTCAGGTGTGTGGCTAACATGTTCATGATCAATGCTGATTGTTACTGCTCCTTTTGAAAGACAATGGCTGAGCCTGCTGATGGGGAACTGTAGGCTTTATCTTGCTGCTTTACTGCTTGATTGCATTCATGAGCTTGTGCTCACATTACAGTTACCCTGTTTTCTCCTTTCTGTTGGTGGTTAATTTTCTCCACCATGTTGTATTCTGATGTCTAGCAAGGACTTCAAAGTTATTTGAGAAGAACTGTTTTGAAAATATTTTTCCTTCTCAGTAACTTATCTCTTGTCTATTTCTATGCTGAATTTTTTCTTCCATGCTTTTGATTCTGTCTTTCTAAATTCTTTTTCCATTTCTGTTATGCTCTGCTGATTTTTCTCTCTTGTCTCTTGATTTCTTACTCTCGTCTGGTTTCATTCTTCTTGTAGACATTGTTTTGCTAGTGTGCTTGATTAAATGGACTTCACCAGTCATTGAAAGGGCTCAATGTGCATTTTTCATTCTTAATGCGGGAGAAGAAAAATAAAATCCCAAGGTGATTGGTTGTGAGTTTGCTGTTTTGTAGGGGTTTTATTTGGCCTTAGAAGTATAAAAGGGGAAAGAAAAAAACTCAGGGGAAATGTAGAAAACAGAAAAGTGTGATATGGTGGTGGATATCTGGCAAGGGATAGAGAAGAGAAGCTTTGTGAGGGAATTGCATGTGAGCCTAAGGTTCTCATAGGTCTGGCAAGAAAAGTATGAGTTAATGATGGCAGTTGCTTAGATATTTTCGGATCATCAGAGATTCGGAGGCTTACATAACTGTCACATGTGCTGTTTGTAATAGGACTCTGGAGTTTGTACTTAAGACAGGTGCTTGGGTTGTATTTATGATAGTTCATTTAACAAAATCTTTACATTGCACAAGAATAAGAACACCTCTTCGAACGTGCTGGAAGGTGGCTCTCACTAATGCATATTATGTTCTGTTAAAACAGCGCAGCTGCTTGGATTTTCAAGTGGCCCTCCTTACTGTGGTGAAGCAAACCTGGATAATGCCAGCTGCATTTTAGTACAAGTCCATAGCTAGAAAACTGCTTGGCACTTCTCATCAAGTCTCTTCAGGAGAGCACTTTGTTGCAGAACTACATATCTACTTCTTTCCACATGGAATGTGGATACTTTAGAAATTACTGCAGTTGGAGTTGATCTGTCACAGACACTGGCCAGCACTGTTGTCTGCTAGTGGAACTGTGGTCAGTTCTTCTCAGAGGTGCTTCTAAGGCAGAGAGAGTCAGGAGCCTGTGCTTCTGCCCACACCTCTCTGCATATGTTTGGAACAGGAGGATAAAAATAAAGGTCAGAGCAGACAGGTGAGGTTACCCATCTGCAGTGTGCTGTGCACTCTGCTGTAGATGTAGCAGAACACTGGAGTGAGTTAGGGAGATGCCTGAGGAATGTGATGTTTTTTGCTGGGAATGGGTAAAAATTAATCTCCCTTTGCTGTAACTGGGGACAAAGGTGAAGGATGAAAACAATAAAAGTCTTACAAGGGCTGAATCTGGGATAAAAGGTACTGGAGTATAAGTGAGCTCTTTGGGTGTGGGAGAAAGGTGTGTGGAAGTAGAGGCTATAGTAGACTCATGTAGAAAGGAAAGGAGAGGGTTTAGGAATGAATACATGTAGGGTAAAGACAGCAAGTAAAGATTACAAGAGAATGAACACGGTGGGGCTGAGCAGTTTGATAAAAGACAGTCAAATATAAGAGCAAGCACTGGGCAGGGGTCTTGGGCAGAGCTGATGAACAGCCATATAAAGTAGAATATTCAGTGCTGTGGGTGGATGGATGTGTTACCAAGTGTCTGCAATGTGATAAGGAGCTGTTTGCACCTTCTGTATGCTGAGTGCTCTGTGTGTAGGTTGGTGCAGGCGATATTGCATATGGGGGGACATCTGGCCACATGCTCTTTTCTGCTGTTAAAGATGCCTGTATAATCTCCTCCTTTTTACCTGAGCACACCACGATTTCTGTGCCCATGTCTTTTATTAGCGTATCTTAGGAAAAAAGTACATGCAAAGGGATAGGTGTGTTAAGGGGAGATGCAGTTGTATCTTGATATCCAATACTGTGTAACACAGCTTTGGGGCTTTGGCTTGCAAAACTGTTGTTAAAAGCTGTGTAAGCAGTCTGAGTATTTGGGGCAACCACTTTAGGTTTGTGAGAGTGTGTGGCTTTTGCTATTATTTTTGTTTTGTTGTTGTTTGTAATTCTAAAAATAAAAACCAAACCAAAAAGACAGGAAAGAAAAATATGAAAAAACGCTGAGAGGCAGAGCTCAGGTGCACTTCAATTCAGCCCCTCTTGTGCAGCACAAGCTTTTCTCGGAGATGGGGATGCTGCTTGAAGGATATGCCTTCATTCTCTGTGTGTGCTCATCTCTCCCAGCAGCTGTTCTTAGCCTGAGATGAAATTCTCTTTGTTTGTGACTCTGAATAGCACTTGTGTTCTGTCACAGCATCTTAAGTGTGTAAATGTTAAAGTGGTTCTGCCCAGAGTTCCCTTCTGGCAAGGCTTCTTTTCAAATAATATTTGGGCTTTTGGGAGGTTCTGGAGACTCTGAATGTTAAAAATCTGCAAGACAAATAAGAGAAGGAAATTTTCTAAAAGTCAAAACTAGAAATACAGGAGAGCAAACTACTCCATCTCTTTTGCGCTTGGGAAATGGAGAAACCTTTACCCTGAAAGAACAAATCAGTTAAATGTAGTTGTGACACCATGTGCAATAAAACAACTATTTTTGGATGAGGTGTTGAAAAGCACCTAAAGAGAGAATGTATGTGTACAGAATGATTTATTTTCTTTTTTTAACAGTTTTAAAGGAGACAGCTCTTGCTAATTTCCATTCCTTCTTTCTTTTTTTTTTTTTTTTTTAAACTCTTCAGGATCTTCTGCAGCTCTGTGATTGCTGATAGATGCTTGACAGCCTCAAGGGGTCCTGGCAAGATGGAATCTTCCAGATTTCCCATCCTTATGGCATTGTCATTTTCCTGTTTGCCCTTTGTTCTTTCACATTCAAACAGGGTAATGTGGTTTCAGGATTTATTTCCACCTAACGTGTGCCCTATAAATGCCAAAGCAAACACTTTTTATGGCATCATGTTTGATGCAGGAAGCACTGGAACCCGTATTCATATTTACACCTTTGTGCAGAAGAGCCCAGGTAAGACCCCCATGTATGTTGACTTAGGTTCCAACTTCTCAAAACAGTTTTGTTTTTTGCTAGCTCAGCATGTGGGGGCAACTGGAGATTTCTACAGTTTGTCCTTCAAATGTTCCTCCTGCAGGTGTTTATTGTTAATTTGTCATGGTGTTTTGCTGTGTAAATACCTTTTTTTAGGTCATTTAAATCTGAGATACAATTCTTGGTATACTGGAGAATTCTGAATTTTCAAACATTTTCACCTATGCAGCTGTTTAAAAGGAATATCTCATAGAGATGAAAAGATATTTATGCTGGTTTTGTCAGGTTGCTTGTTACCTTGAGTTTTGTCAAGAGATACTTGAATTCTGCATATGTTTGTCACATTTTATATCAAATTAAAGTAGTAAATTAGAGAATTATTAAGGACTGAAGGTCTGAGCCATTTCCAGGAGAACTGTGCTGAGATGCACCACACTCCAGTGTATCTGCTACTCACATGGTGCAGAGGTGCCCGGTTTTGTCTGTGCTTGCGACAGGATTCAGCAGGATGAATTAGCTTGGGTATAGTGAGCAGCAGGTTTGCAAAGGTTGAAGTCTGGTTGTTGGGACATAGTAGTTATGTGTCTTTGCATGACTTCATCCATAGTTTGGAAGGACTGATTCAAGGTCCAGTTCTGTTGGACTCAGCCTGGCTTGTAATACGCAATACTCAGAGATAGCTTCTACACCCAAACTGCTCTGGGAGCAGTGGTCAAACTTGTTTGGCTTCTCAGCCAAGTACTTGGGCACAGTCAGATCTGCTTTATCTTAGCTGGATGAATCACCTAAAGATAATTGGGAGTTGATTGTGTGTGTCTTAATATGCACTAGTATTTCACAATTAGCTTAAGGATGGAAAGGGAAATAAATTTTATTAAGAATAGGCAACAGTTATGCTGCATAGTTGTAACTTCCTGTACTTCACAAATGCTAGATGAACATACTTTTAATTATAACATTATTAATAAATTGTTTGTGAACTTGGAGGGTAGAAGGGCAAGTTTCTGCTAAATATGTTCCTGAAGTGAAGGAGCAAGGCTTGTTTTAGGGGGAGAATAATCTTGTTTGCAAGGAGAATCATGGATAATCACTTTACAGGAGTTAAGGGCAACCTTTTGGAAATTAAAGAATAAGATTGAAGTTGTTGACTGTATCATGTAATGTTTTGTTTGTGCAGAAAACCTTCCAGAGGTGGAAGGTGAAATCTTTGAGTCTGTGAAGCCAGGTCTGTCTGCATATGCTGATCAGCCTGAAAAGGTAAGACTGTCCTTCATTCCCTGGGAAATGGTTGTGCTTCTATTATATAATTTAGATTCTACTAAGCAGTTAAAGTATTACTGATTGCAATTGCAAAAAAGTCAAGAAGAAATATGAAAGTTCTGCTGCTGTCTCTGTAAACATGTTCTTCTACTTTTCTGAGTTAAGTTCTACACAGTGAAATAGGAACTGGTGTTTTACATATTTCATGAGTGGAACAGTGGCTTAATTAATTGCTTAAATGTTTATATAACTAGATTATATGCATTTGAGAATTTCAAAGAAAAAGTGATTATTGTCTCTAGCAGCATCCATATTCATAAACATATTGAGTGTTTATTTCCCCTGTAGCTACCCAAATATGAGTAAATGCATACTCTGTCTCATTTATGAATAATTTTCTCAGTTCTGAAGTAAGCTGCAGTTTTCCAGACCCCCTGTGCTGACAGCAAAGGCTTTCACAAGTTAAAGGAGGTGCCAGAGAAATGGTAGATTAGATACACTATCTTGTGTGCTTCAGCAGCCTTGAAGTTGGGGGCTGGCATTATGGGGGTTTCAGGTTTCTCATTTTGCTCAGCTGGATTCCATGCTACAGGAATTTGAGGGTGACACTTTATGGAAGAGTGAATAGATTTGGGATTTTTTTAAAAACTTTTATAAGATCACCTATGATTGCAGTAAATCTTGTTTGTTGGGTAGGAGAGGAGAACTCACCCAAAGAGAAATGTCTAGGCATTTCACAAGAGAATGTTTATTGCTAATGCCAAACTGCAATTGTCAGAGCAGTGGAAATAATTGAGAGCCAGTGGTGATGTCTGTACCTTGTGTGGTAACCATTGCACAGCTGGCATTTTAATTCCAATATTTCCTACGGATACACTTGGATTTCTTATGTTTAGTGAAATCTAAAGATACTTCCCCTTGCTTTGGTAGCCTTAGTCAGTAATTGCACCATTTTAGTTTCATCATGCAAGACATTTAGGTTTGTCAGGTAATCAGTTCCCTCACCTCCCTCCATCCTTTCCAAAAAAAACACCTTCCTTTCCAATGCAGTCATTCTGTTTAATGTTCAAGTGAGATGTCTGGCATGGTTTTTGTACTTACCTTGGGTATCTTCTGCTGTTGAATACTGTTCTCACAAGTTTTGAGGGGAAACTGAGAGGCCTATTCTCTGATGGCCTGTAGGAGGAAACCATATGAAAAACATAGTTTTCCTTTTAGGGTGCTGAAAGTGTCAAAACATTGCTGGACATGGCCATAGATGCTGTGCCACCTCATCTCTGGAAAAAGACCCCAGTAGTCTTAAAAGCCACGGCTGGACTTCGCTTGCTGTCAGAGGAGAAAGCTCAGGCTCTGCTTTCAGAGGTAATACTAAGTTGTTTTGGATGCACTAGTATTGTTCTCCCTGTTCCTTTTTTTTTTTTTTTTTTTTTTTAATGCAGTTCTCTATTCTGTTTAGCATTAGAGAATTTAATCTATGTAAAGAGGCTGTAACCCTATGATAGTATGAAACTCACAGAATATCTTGTTCGATCCTGGAATCCTCTGTCTTGCTGTGGTGGAAGGCATGGAGAGAGACCTACAATACTTCTTTTCTTTCTTTCCTAGCCCCTACTCCACACACTTGCCTTATTTTCTGCTTCTGTGTAAAACAAATCTTTGTCACCCTCAGAGCAGAACAAGACTGAAGACCAAGAAATCTAATCGCTATTTCTTCCCTCAGGTGAAAGAAGTCTTTGAGGAATCACCATTCCTTGTTCCAGAGGACAGTGTTGGCATCATGGACGGATCTCATGAAGGTATGTTTTAGGAGGGATAAAAAGTAAAAGCAAAGAGAAGTGGGGAAAAAGAGAGGTATCTTAGGAACACAAGAGGGAAAGAGAAATGGTCCCTAAACTAAGGAGAAAAAAATAAAAGGTCTCTGGCCCTGTTTGAAACAATGCAATCCTGCCTTTTCAAGGTGGTGGTCATTACTTGGTCCCCTGTTAGGCTACAAATGCAGATGCGCAGAGATTTCACAGGCTTCAGAAAAAAACCTTGTCTCAACAGTAAGTATTGTCTGATGCAGGCTGACCAGCTGAGGCCTGCTCTTGGGAGCTGGTGCAAAAGAAATGGTGTTCACCTCTGAAAGGCTACATGACAATATATAGCAAGCTGGGAAGCTTATGGAATGTGCCTTGTAAATTCTGCAATATTAGCATTAAAAATAACCTATTATAATTAGCTCATCAATTTTCAATCTAAATTTCGGAGGCTTGTGAATATTAGAGGAGAATGAGGGATATTTGGCAAGTATTAAAAATAGATAACTAAATAATAAGTTAAAAAAAATTCTGTTGGGAAGAATACAGCTAGTAAAGTAGCAAGGAAGTACTGCGAAATACAAGAGAAGGTGAAATATGTTGTAGGTTTGGAGTGAACAGTGATTTTGCAGTGCAGAAAAGAACACTGTATCATTCTGACTGCATATCCAGACATACTACCTTGGAGAACAGGCAAGTAATAATCATCTGCATGGATGCCAGATGTAAAGAACCATCTTGTCATGTTCCATTCAGTTCAGAACACTTTCTTATGGCAGATGAATTCCCACTTTGGAAGGTGTTGGAGGAAAGCAAGAAGAACTATCATAGTGCATAAACAACTAATAAATGGAAGAAAATGAAAGAACAAAATCTGTCCACATGGGCCAAGAAAAAATGAGAAGTATCATAAAATCTTCAAATATTTGATAAGGATGGTGCAGTGTGTAGTTTGTCACTATGGATTAATAGGTGAACTGTACAGTAGGGAGAACAGTTGTATTGACAGGGGCAGGACCAATGAGGCATAATGGTGCACAGGGTAGCCTGCCAAGTTTATTTAAAATCCCTATCTCTTCTACTGTCACATGTTTGCCTGTGTTTGGGTGAGAATCATGTCAGTGTCAAGCAAGCCACTGGAGTCAAAGGAGCTGCTTGTGTTTTACTGGTTGCTGCTCCGTCTGTAGTGTAATCTTGAGAAACCTTAAGATGAAAACACAGAGTGGTGTGAATGCAGTTTTCAGATTAGAAATTGAAATGCTGGACTGCAAAAACAGGCCCAAGGAAACTTGTGCATCATGTCAGCTCATTACTTCTTTGTATGTTGTTTGGATAATAGATATGATTTAGGTATGCTGCAGTTGCATGGATATTACAAAGTCCTACCTATTTCAGCTCAGGAGATTTGTGTGAATCAATAATGCATCATATCATTTAATTATGAGTTTTAATTAATCTCTGAAGTCTCGGGTGGTTGGGTTAAGTTAGTAATAACTTCCCTGTAAATAAATAACATGTGGAGAGCTGGTAACAGTGGGCAGGAGATTGTGGGAGTATTCAGTGGTGACCTTTTTTTTTTCTTCCTTTTTTTCATTCCTTGCAGGAATTTTAGCCTGGATCACTGTGAACTTTTTGACAGGTAATTAATTCTGTATAACTACTCTCTAAACTTGAACTTGAGTCCCTTCTGTGGAGGTAATTACCCTAAATTCCTCTGCCTTGGCCATGCTTTTCCTCCCTGCTCTGTCACCAGTGCTAAAGCAGTGGATTGTCTTGGGCAGGCTGTGTTCCAGAGTCTGTGGTAAGAAGGAGACATCTTAACCTTGAAGGTGCCAGAATTTTCTCAGATCTTGGAGGCACTGGCAAGCTGGTTTTCCTAGCATGCTTTGAGGAGTAGTACTGCTAATGTGTGGGAAACAAGGCCTTGCAGCATTCTTCATGCCACTGTGAGCTGTGCAAATACAGTGGTGTTGCAGGGCATGGTGCCTTAGCACTACGGGCTCTAAGAGCTTCTGGGAGTGCAGTCTAAGGAAAAGAAAATCAGTGATCTAGTAGATAGCTGAGCAAGCAAAAAAGCTGCTCTGGGTGAAGAGAAATTATAATAGCTGTTTCGGCTCTTACTGCCCTTCCTTTCCCTACTGCTTTTGGCCAGCTATATGGTGGTCACAAAATTTGTGTACTCTCCTTGACATTCTTCTTCAGGAGTTAGTTTGTCTCTTACTTTAAGCTTTTGCTTGATACCTAGAGATTTATCTGCTTTTGTCTATTTGGAGGAGAGTAGAATCAAGGAGGAAAGTCTGTCATCTTTCCATAATGCCTTCTGTTTGCCTGCCTGTGCTCTGAGGTTTTTTCTTTGATGGGCAGCTCAGCCCTCCTTGCATTTCTGTGATATTGCGATCATCTGGTGGCTGCCTGAACATCCACACAGTGTCTGCATTTTAGCATTTGTGCACTTGGGGCTGTTCTGAGCATGGTGTTGTTTGCAGGGCAACTGTCTGGCCAGAACCAGCAAACTGTTGGGATTCTGGACTTGGGAGGAGCCTCAACCCAAATCACATTCCTGCCACGGTTTGAGGTGAGGAGTGCTAAAAGTGCGTGGGTTGGGACTGCAAGTCTGGTGGAGAGACCTGAGCACTGCTGCACTCTCTGATACCACTTTGTCAGCAGTGGCACAAGCAGAACATCTGTGGTTTACAGAACATGTGTATTTCTGTTCCCTTTGAGATCAGCCGTTGGCTGATAGGCGCTTGCAAACAAAGGAGCTTGAATAATGAGGAAATAAAAAGAAAGCAAATGAGTGAAACCAAAAAGAAACAGCTTTTGTTTTCTAGACTCAGGCTGGGAAAGCCTCATTAATGTTGATATTGCTGTGTATTCAACAAATGTAGAACATTTCTAGGTAGTATTCTTGAATATTAGAAGAAATGTTGGGGCTGGTCCATTTTTATTTTTTTTTCTGCATTCCAGTCTGATAAGAGGTCTTCACTAAGTTTTGGAGAAGGAGTGTTGTATAGGGTAGATGTCTTTAATAGTACCACAGTCAACTCTCTGTTTTCTTATTAATTTCTTCTCAGTCCTTTTGAGCATTCTGCTCTCTGTCCCTCAGACACATCTGCTAGATTTCTTAGTAGTTCTGTAGCTCTTTAGAAACAGTTTGAACTGGGACTGAAGTCTGCAGTTTTCATGAGAAAATTTCATGAATAATGGAAAGGCACTATCACATTCTGTACCTTCATATTGTGATGTTGTTTGTGTCACCCTTTCTGAAGGAGTAATTTCTTTAACATTTTTTGTTTATAGAACTTGAGATTCTCAAAGGATGTTTGGTGACCACAAAACACATGGCTTTCACATCAGGATATTTTAATTCTGCAACCGTGTGTTATGTTGAAACATGACATGCAACCTTATCCTGAGTTCAGCAAAGCCTTATGTATTCTCTGGGCTTGTCCTCTGTTTTGTGTTGATAACACCTGCTAAAGTGGGCACTGGACCAACAGGAAAGGGTGTTGCATGTCAGGGTTTTGGAGAATAAATAGAACTGTGAAATCGACTGAACTGCAGCTCAGGATTCAAACATCCCCTTCAAGCCTTGCATGAAAAGGCCTGGAGTGTTTGCTGCTGACCAGTACTAATGGTATGAATTTGTAGGGCAGTGTGTTCAAGGTTCATGTTGCCTGCTTGTACACTATGTCTGCTTCCCACCTGTTGTGTTGTCAAGTTCAAACAAATAAGCCCATTATGTTTTTGGGAGCTTTTCTCATCTGACAGAATCAGCGAGAATACCTCCCTTCGATTTGCAGTGGGGATTTTTCCCTCCTGCAATCCAAGGCAGTTACATGTTTGCACTTACATTAGTTTTGAACAAAATACTGTAATAGTAAGAGATTGGTTAATTAAATATGAATTACAAGCAAGTAGAGAACATGTAATGATAAGTGCTTGGCATTATTCCCAAAATTAAAAGCAACTGAAAACCAATGATAGTAATTATGAAATTGTCTGTCTGGTATCTGCCTTATTTTTGTGAAAGTAGGGCATGAAAAAAGGTAATTGTTTTCTCCAGACTAATTTTTTTTGAGGAACTCTCCTTTAAGTTTTTTTTTAAGTGATGTAAGGTTTAGAAACAGAACTGAAAATATGGCAGGCAAAATCAATCAAATTGAGATCCAAAACAAGTTTCAATTTGTATTTTCTCAGGAGAAGATCAAGCTGAATACTGTCAAATTCCTTCGAGCAGGCTTCTGTCTAGGTCTCTAGAAAAAATCACCCAGATCTGTATCTTCTTACTTGAATGGTAACTGCAGGACTATGCAGCTTCAGTTCTCTTGGAGATTCTGCTGCTTGGCACAGAATAACAGTATCTGATAGAAGTGCGGGGAGCCAAGAAGGGGTGGGAGAATGAGGCGGTGAGGAGAGGACAGACAGAAACTGAGACTGAGAATTTAGGGAGTGGACACAAGGAAACAGTAAATGATTGCTAAAGTGGTTCAGCCTTATAAGACTGTAAATTAGTCTGTCAGGAAGCTAGGGCAGGCTACCAGTGGGATGCAAGTGTGCACAGCAGAGGGAAGACTGTGAGAGGAAAAAACTGGGGGTGGTGAGACAAGAGGCTAATTTAGATGAAGCAGCCCTAAGATGTGGAATGGGTGGTCACAGTGTTTCCTTGAGTACCAGCAAGACATTTGACATGGTGAAAGTGGGGCCTATACTTTGTATTTTTAATTCTCCAGAGTTTAAGGTGCCTAGTGTGACTTGCAAAAGGTCACGGCACTTCTAGTGCAGCTGATTTTGATGGGGATTCTATACATGTAGAGTAGCATGTAAGTACTCTAGAAAAATTCAGGTTACCTGAATTAGAAAGTGTTTTCATCCTGATCTCTTCTGCTTCCCTGTTATACATTGAAGTAACACAAAGATGCATATAAATAAGACTGGTTTTAAAAGATGCAGATATTACAGCAGTGGCACCATTGGAAAACTGTACTTTGTTTTCAGAGCAGATCAGATGAGTGTGCAGTAAATTCTGTAGGTATATCTGTGATATTACATTAAAGTTGGTTATTCTTTATTGCATAAAATAAACTAAAACATTTTTTTTCTTTTACTTAACTTTTAGGAAACTCTGAAGGAAGCCCCTGGGGATTTTCTTACCTCATTTGAAATGTTTAATAGCACCTACAAGCTCTATACTCACAGGTGAGGAGCAAAAGACTGCTATTTCCACTGGGGAAATCAGTCTTTTTGCAGCCCCTGAGCTAACAGCCACATCATCTTAGTACCGGCAGCAAAGACCATGACTTTTTTACTACTGATCTGTATGGAACAGTAGAAATGGAACATGACATTAGTTGGCTGGAAACATTCCAAGATCATGGTTAATATCACTGCAGGGGAATATTAGGCAGTCTGTCAAATGAAGAGAAAGAATTGTGGGCCCATATTTAAGGAGAAGAATTCTTATTACTGAATTCAAGCCAAATATTCTGAAACAAGCAGAAGGGTAGATATTGTGCTAGTAGTCAGAGCTAAACATGGTCAGAGGTTTGGAAAGAGGACTTTCCTGAGAGTGAACATAACCATCTCAATCAGTTATAGAATCTGCTTACTTGACAGCAGAGTTGGTCTAATAGTGATGAAATTCTCATAAGCATTGTTCATATTCTAGATTATAATGAATGTAGCAGTTACCTATTCTCCTCAAACAGGTGATTTTCACACAAAGCCACGGTTCCCATTTTGAGGTTCTGCAGTCTGCCCTAAGAGCAAATAGTTCTGTGTGTGTTACATAAGAGTATCTGCCCTATTCCCCATGCACTCAGCACATAGCCTTCTTTCTCCCTCATTTTTAAGATGGTGTGTTTTTGCTTTTCATGATCATCTTGTATAAATACCACATCAGCTCTCACCACTTCTGCAGTTTTAGATTTACCCATTTTACAACTCTTTGTATTTCTTGGGTTTGTTTCACTCTTTTGGCCCTCAGGGTTGTTCTGGCAAAGGGAACTCTGTTTTAGAGATGAGGGCCTTGTGGGAATCAGAGGAAGGAAATTTGGTTTGGGTGTTCCAGGACTTAGGAAGAGGGATATGGGTAAAGCATACCAGATGTGCCGGAATCAAGACTATAACATCTGTCTTTGTTGTTCACAGCTATTTGGGGTTTGGACTAAAAGCTGCAAGACTGGCAACACTTGGAGCTTTGAATATCGAAGGTATGTTCATATAGTAAAACATTCGAGATTTATGAAGAGATGCTTAGACGGCCTTGTGTCAGCAGCCCATTTCCTGTGTGTCCTCACTTCTGTGTCTTGTGCTTTTCTATGTTTCTGATGGTGTATATTTGTCTGAAAACAGCTACCACTTGTTAAGGAGTTGTGTTGTGAGACAGCTTTTCCCTGTTTTTGAGATCAGCCGGCAGTGACACTCAAGTGCAAATTCCAGAAGAGCACACGTGGGAGCATATGAACACCATGGCCAGCCACAAACACACAGCTTTACCAGCACCCACAGAAGCATAAGCAGCATGAATGGATCCTTTTCCTGAGGGTTGCTGCTTAGGCTAAACCCACTTTCTAGGTGTCTGCCTGGCCTGTGGTGTTCCCCAGACCTGCTGAGTGCACTGCCTAGTCTAGATGGAAGGCCCACATGCACATCACACGCTCTGACTCACTAACATGAGTGCATACTCACATTCCTGAGTCTTTCCAGTCTCTCACTCAGAGCTTGGGCCTTTTGTCTAGTCTCTGGCCAGGACCTGGGATGTTTCCACCTTCTGGATTTTTAATTGACAGCTAGATGGACTTGTGATGATTACTGAAATACACTCAAATCAAAAATAGTTGTGAGTCGGGGTTAAGAAGAAGTTAGGACAGACTACAGTGATTGGTCACAAGGCTTGGACAGAAGAGCACATGGACCTGCTGCCTCCATACTTGTGCTTGTCTTCTTTTATAGTCCACTCTGGTTTGCAATACTTGCACTTCCCTGATCCCTTAATTCCCCCTTTTGCCAGCCTTTGAGCCTTTCCCTGAGCATCCCCTAGTAAATTTTACTGTCCCACAGTCTGCCTCAAGCATTCTGTTAGAAGTTTGCTTTTTCTGTGAGACCTGTGTGTGCAGCAATAATCATGTTTTCTTCTTATCAGTTACTAGTATTTCTGGTTGAACCCCTTAAAGGTACATTCAGTGGATCCTGCAGTGGCCATTGATCTCTGTCTTTGGAGGTTTTGTTTTCATTGCTTTGTTTGTCTTGGTTATCTGCTGTCATTGGGGTTTGTGCATCTGTGTGTTTATCGCCTCTCATTTCTTGTCTTTTGTGGTGAATAGCCGTTAGCCAGACATCCTTGTACCATTTGTCTCATTAAGAAATTACAAGCCCAGCTGCTCTGCTGTTTGCAGGACACAATGGACATAACTTTTCCAGATTTGAGACTGGTCCTTAATTTGTAATCAGTTAGTGCCACATCCATCAATTCAGATTTTTTACTTTTGCTTAAAGACTTTAATGAAGATCTTTCAGCCTTTTCTGGTTCTGCATATTGATCTATTTCTATGTTAAATTCTGTGCTTTCTGACTTTCCTCTCTGCTCTCATTCCAGTTGTAGATGGACAAATGTTCCGCAGTTCTTGTTTGCCAAAGCAGTTGGAAGCAGAGTGGCACTTTGGAGGAGTGAAATATCGGTATGGTGGCAACAAAGAAGGTAAATTAAGGAGACTTGTTTCTTTTACAAGAAGTCTTATCTCCAGAATCTGAGTTTTTCCTTGTTAAATATTTCCTCAGTTAACTGATGATGATTGGGATATGAAGGATAGCTGTGCAGTTGTAGAGGTTGACTGCTGAGAAATCCAGATTAAAATCTGAAGCTGTAAGAGTGGCTGCCCTGTACCTCTGTCCTCTGAATGTGAGCTCTTACTACAAATCATACCTTTATAGGAAATGCTGAGAATTATTTGTGCAAATAAGAGAGGCTTTTCTGAGGCTTTGGACAAAGTGCAAAAATTTTGTGTTAGGGCAACATTTTGGCCTATCAGTTAATTTCACTTGTGGAACTGTTTAAGTCTCTAGTAAGTCTAATGCTGCATAGAGACAGTGAGTCTGCTGCCATCACAGACTTGAACAGGTCAGGGAACATGAGAGCTGAATTTCAGATTTGGTGTGTGTGGAATGGCTTGGTAAAATTACAATGTGATGGGGAGAGAAAGCAAGGTTTTATCTACCAGGTGGCAGCAAATGTAGAAGGTTCTGCTGACCACAGAACATGTCAATGAGAGGTTTGCCTGGCATGGAAGTAGTTTGCATGGCACTTTCTTGACACACAGCAGTGATTTGCTCTAACCAGTTCTACTTGATGAGGGTGTTTTAGAGTCCTTGCCTACATGCAGGTGCCATGTTTGATTACAGAAGGGATATCTAAGGTCTTGTTCTGATGCTTTAATCTGTGCTTCTTCAATTTTTCATCCTGTTGCCACTATTTCCTCCATCTCTTGCATATGCTCTTTGGCTCACCCCATCTGTATTTTTCCTGACAGGAGAAACAGGATTCAAGCCTTGCTACTTGGAAGTACTTGAGGTTGTCAAAGGGAAACTTCACCAACCAGATGAGATTCGTGGAAGTTCCTTCTATGCTTTCTCCTATTACTATGATCGAGCAGCTGACACCAACCTAATTGGTAAATTTGGGATAATCTACACGTGAGCATTTCAACCAGAAGGTAGACAGAGGAACACTGGTGGCTGGAGCCATGGGGAGTAGAGGAAAGGAATGTTATTGAGAAAAAGGAGATAAATGTCATTCCCTTGAGGTATTTTGTGTATCTGTCACTGCAGTTTGGTGTTCAGCACATGAAATGTGCTCAGGGCTTCAGTTACACCTGTTAATTCTGTGATCTGTTCACTCCTAGTGCAGCATCGCTGAGTTGCACTCTAGGGTCAGTTTAGATAAAGAATTCAAATGCTGTCAGGTCTATGATGATATATTCTCACATCTTTTTCAGATTATGAACGCGGAGGTGTTTTGGAAGTGAGAGATTTTGAAAGAAAAGCCAAAGAAGGTAATTGTCATGAGCTGGGAAACTGGTTTGGACAAGAAATAACAAAAATATGAATGTGTAGGCAGTACATAATGTGACTTGGATGAAAAACAAATTTATTTAACCTTTATTTCACTTACACCTGTCATGTTACTTTTATTAGTCAAAAACTCTTAACTAATGCAGAAGACAATACTGATACAGCAAAGAGGGGCTGGTGGCTTTACAGCTGTAGGAGAAGGAGATATTTCATGCCACTACAAAAGAAATTGAAGAAATTGAAATTGCTGTATCAAGAGCTCCTTCTGTTAAACTGCAACTCTCTGAGGTTAAGAGAGCACTGAATTCTGTAAGTCTGTCACCTTAAATCCTATTTAATCTCTAACAAAATGGAGGGAGAGAATAAAAGGTTTTTATGTCTGACAGCCTCTTCTGCATTCCTTTACCTCCCCATCTTTTTTCTGGAATGCTTGTTCTAGTTTTGTGCCTCCTGTGGATAAAGAGCTCCCACCTTCCCTGGCTGCTGATGGCTAAAAAAAAGTTACCTCTGTACTGGGATCTTTCTCATGAGAATGAGTAAACCATATTTTTCAGCAGCAGATGCTTAATTACGTAGTTCAGGACTTTTTTTCTAAAATAAGGCCTAAATTCTAATGATTTTTCAGTTAAACTTAATCACCCTGGAAACTCGGATGATTTTGAATAGGGGGATTAGGCTGTAAAGTTTGAGTGTGGGTTGGTTGTTATTTTTTCCCAGGATAGTGAGAGAGCTTATTTCCAAAGACATGGCTAAGATGTTACCTAACATTATCAAACCACTTACTTAGCTTTAGAGCATCAGGAGATCAATTCTGTGATCCTGAACTAATTCTTCTCTATCTCATTTCAATAGTAGAAGGATGCTGCTCATCTTTTCTTAGAATGAAGTGAACTCTGCTCTTTCTGCCAGTAGAACAGGGCAGTAACACTGGGTCTAGAAAATGGTGCTGAGTGTAAATACGTTTCCCAGTCACTGTCACCCTGACTATGGAATCTTGACTTAGCTGCAGCAAGGGAGTGGTTGTTTTGGTAATAGCCTCTTCCATTTCCTTGGACAAGTTGGAAAAATAAAATAAACTGCCAGCCTAGAAGGTGGAATCCATTACTGGAGCCATTTGTGGAGAAGAGATGATGAAAACAAGCGGTGCTCTGTTCTTGAAAAAATAAGTAATCTAACACCCAGCTAGTTATCAGCTGAGCAGAGGTTCTTCAAAAGAGCTGTGTGGAGTATGTTGCTGTAATAAAAGATGTACTTATGATGGAGGTAAGAGAAACTAGATGTATTATATGGTTTATTCTCCAACATTGTAGAACAGCTCTGTAGCTTGTACCATGTGTCATATGTACCCACTAATAGAAGAGGGTCACTTGTTTTAGTAAGCTTTGGCTTGAGTTCAGTTCAAATGAACAATGTAGATTAAAGCTCTTATTTTGCTGAGATCCGTTTTGTTTTCTTTTTTCTTTTTCTAGTCTGTGATAACATGGAGAGGTACAACTCAGCCAGTCCTTTTCTTTGCATGGATCTCACTTACATCACTGCTTTATTAAAGGAAGGTTTTGGATTTAGGGACAACACAGTCTTACAGGTGAGAAAAAACAGTTAAATCCCTATCAATTAACATGCATTAGTTCATTTTTCTGACTAATTACCTTCTGAATCTTCCCAGATTTGTAGCATGTAGTTGCTGTCATTTGTGCAATTTATGAATCTAGAGAACTCTCAGCAACAACTTGTTTTTCTTCCTTTGTAGTTGACAAAGAAAGTAAACAACATAGAGACAAGCTGGACTTTGGGTGCTACCTTTTACCTGCTGCAGTCTCTGGGGATTACTTGCTGACCTGTGATACTGCTGTGGACTTCAGCATTTCTGAAAGGCTGAGAAAGCAAACTGCAATCTCCAGATATGTTGTTCAGCTGGGACTGGTCACAGAGCAGAACATGGACCAAAGATACACAGACAGATCTTTACCCTGGATTGGCACCGTGCCTAATGAAAGTATTATTTAGAACTGTGATTACCATAAATGATCCTGAATCTGCCTTACGAAAGTCAAAAGGCCTAAACTCCAGCAGAGAATACATAAGGGGCTCAAAACCAGCTTTCACCAGCAAGTTTGTTAAAAGCACAGAGTTCCTGGATGTGGTGGCAGACTACAGACACATGACTTCCCCTACCCCCTTCAATTTTAAAAATACGTAACTTAAGTTCGCTTGTGAGATATTAAGTACAGAAATTAGAAATAGCATCAACAGTCATTCAGAAAAAAGTGAACAGCTCTGGATGCTGCAAACCTCAGTGTTCCAAGAATCCAGCTGCTAGCTTAAAAAATACGTGGCCGTATTCCAGTCTTTAAAGAAGGGCCTGCTATAAGTATACTTTGGGCATGGTTTTGGGAAAGGTGTTGGCTAAAACATAGTACTTTACTAAGAATTTTTTAGGCAGTAGGCATTTCCTAAGCAGAATGTGTGCCTGTGTTTCAGTTTTGCTGCCCTTTACAAGTCTGTGCAGCTACACCATACATCTGACTACCAGACTTGATAAATTTATTCATTTAGCATGTAGTCATAACACACAGTTGTGCTGGCACAACGAGGCAGCAGTGCCAGCTATTGAAACTCAGCTGCCAGAAGAAGAGCTTGTCACATTCCACCCACAAGGAGACTGCAGTCAGATGAAATGGCTGATCTGACAGCTCACTTTGCTGTGAGAGCCAGCTCTGTTTCTCTGCTCTCAATAAGGCACACCCACTTCTTCACTCTGCTGCTGGTGCTCCTTAGGTTCTTGTGTGAACTAATTCAGGACACCCAACTTGAGGTGGTGCTCACCCAAGAGTCAAGTCTGGTGCTATCTCAAGGACAGCAGGCATGGCACAGCCCAGGGAGACCTGCTGGGCCAGCAAGCAGTCTGTGCACCACAGTCCCTTTTGCTCGAGTGAGCTCTAAGGTGTGGTGTCCCATTTGAAACCCATCCATTGCCCTAAGTAAAAATAGCTCTAGAGACTTTTTCCTCTTGATTAAATAACTGGCAGCTTGCTACTTCTCTTCCCCAAGGAATGTGTAATGTACAGGTGAATTTACCCCAGTACAACAAAGGTATTACTCATGTGACTAAGTGAAACTTTTATCCACTGATGTCTTGTGACATCTCCCTGTTGGGCAGCTGCAGTTACCTGTTTGCTCTAAAACACCTTTCCCTCTTCTGTCAAACCAAAGCCTGCCCTCATGCTGCCTTCTCTGCAAACTGGATTTGAAAATAATTGGTAATTCCCAGCAAGGATAGGAAGTAGTACACTCATGTCTTCAGTGGTCTTGCCAAACAGGTTGGAGACTTAAAAATTTGCCTTACTGTGAACATTTGTCCTTTTCCTTTAGTTAGCAGTGCAAGTTTGCCTGTGGCTGATTAAGCTACCGCTTCTTCTATCTCAGGTTTTACAGCACAAGGGTGAAAGGTGTGCTTTTGATTGAACAAGTTCAGTCAGCAACAAGAAGCCAAGGGCTGGGGATGGAGCCAGCCATCTTTATCCCATAACTGACACCTTGCCATAAATTCAGACTGCTTTTTTTGAAACAGGAAATGCTCATCCTACATGTGTACTCCTTATTAGAATCTGTTTGAGATCCACATTGAGAAATTCCTCAGTATCACACCAAAGTTCTGTTCCTTCCTCTCTAGCAGTTTCTGTTTGAACATGAGGAAAGTAATTGTGGCCTCTTCTCAACCATAAACATTTCTTACTCCTTCTCCTGCTGTTGGCAAAACTTGTTATATGGTCTGGTCTCTGAGAACGAGGTGGCTGCAAATGCATTCATTTTGTCTTCAGTGAACACTTGTATTCTCAGAAAACACAAAGCAGGTTGCAGTGGTTACTGGCCAGGCTCAGTTATCCTGAGAATGAGCTAATTTAATAATCCAGAAGTTGTCACAGTCTGAGCCAGTGCTGTGACAAACTCTTACTGGATCTTGGGGCTAAGAGCTGGCAGCAGAGGGGCTGTGTTTTGAACAGGAAGGGAAGGTGGGATGCTGTCCTTAAGGAAGAGGCAGCAGTGTTATCTGCCCCCTGAACACACACGAGCCCTGAGGAGGGCTCGAGGGCTGGGTTTTGTCTGAAGCAAGGAGGGGCTACAAAGAAGGTACCATGCAGAGGAAGTTGTTTTATTCTGCATTCTTTTCCTCAGACTCTGGTACTACAAATGCTAGGGTGGAGCATCTGCTTCCCAGTACCAAAGTTGCACTTAGTGAATGCTCAGGGCCTTCATTTGTTAGTGGCACAATTCATTAACTGAAGCAGAACTTCTGCTCTCTGTTACTGGCATGATCCTTCACTTATGGGAGAAACAAAAACTCTGTAAAAAGGTTTATTTTTGGAAGAAATTGAGAATTGAACCCCTGCTGTTTACATCTGAACCCAAGTGGGTGGGGGGATCTGGACAACCCAGTCAAATCCTCACACTTACCCTAGTGCAATGAGATTATTTATTAGCTAAACAAAAGAGTTAACAGCCTTTTAAAAGAAGAGCTCTACTTGCAGCCCTGATTTTTATCTCCTCCTTTGTATTGTCTTTTAGCCAGCCACTAAAAAGGACTGCCTAAGATGAGAGACTGCAGAAGCACAAGTAATGGCTTTTAGTTCAAAACTTATGTTTCATTCTTTCTGATGTTAATTTCTGATACTGATCAACCATATGTGTAAATCTTGCCCATGGGCAGTGCTTAGTTTAATTTTGTTAGTGGCAAATGTCTAATGCAAGAAGCTGGTGTTTGGAACCTAAGACAGAATATCTTGAATTGTCTATTTTAGTAATTAAAGCATTTTTAACAATATTCAAGATGTGGTATAGTTTTCTTTCCTAGATGTTATTGTTGCCTTGTATCTTTTCCATGGAGCCCTTAAGACTAGCCAGTTCCACGAGAGAAACACCATTATTAAATAAAGCACCAAGAGAAAGGCAAGAAAAAGGGTGAAAGAACGACAGTTTTAAAATGTATCTGCCACCCTGCATTGTCTCCCTCTGCTGCAAACTACCCCTCCTGTCTGAGTTGAGGTGCCAAGAACCCAGGAGTGACGGCATAGGTCTAGAAATCTTACCAGAAGAAACTGAAAATAATTAAGCAGCAAAAGCTGTTAAAAATGAAGCAGCAGTTGGAAAAATTCAGCATTGTGTTTGCCAAAAGACAGACAGCTGTTTGTACCTCAATCTTCAATTCAGGAGGCCCAAATTAAAAGCACACTGTTCATTTGAACATTGTACAGTGGCTGAAGACATCGTGGTACTATGGAAAGAAATCCTAAATCCTCTTGAGGAGGGCAAATGAGACAGTTTTTGCATAAACCAGTGGATGATGTAATACACAGCTCAGTTTTATTGTAAATTAAAATAACGATTCAAAGATTCAAGTCAGTCACAGTCCTTTTAAGGGCAGTGTATTCATAGGCAAGCTGCTGACAGGCAGACTGACAACAGATCACTTGCTGGCAAAAGCCATTATTTGCTCCTAAAAGAGAAGAAAAAGAGGTAATTCATAAGCATGTGTTCTAGAAAGAAACTTCAGGCACCTTCCCTTTCATATAAGTGAACAACAGTTCTTGGCCAGTCTTTAGCTACATGCAGGGAAACTATCCCTATGTCCTAGAAAATTCTCAAAATAGTAGCATTCCTTTCCTTCCCAAGTAGCACAAAACTGCTATTACCAATGGGTTCTGTGCTCAGAAAATACATTCTTGTTTGTTTTTTTTTCTTTTAAACAGAGAAAGAGAAAAAAACTTCTGAGCACTGAAGCAGCAGCATAGTCTTCCTTAATGAAGGCCCCATGCCAGTGGCAGCTGCTCTGCCTTAGGAATGTACTGATTTTCAACTGAGGAAGTGTCTCAACTGTGACCATAACACAAAGGAAACAGGGCACCTGTGTTAAATATGAAGATGGAGAATAAATGAAATAAAAATCGAAATTCAAAAATGAGAATCTAATTTGCTGGTGCTTGGGAGCTTTGAGAGCAGAGGGCTTAAGGAACCTCACAAAAATCCAGCAACTAGGTTAAGAGGGTGAGGACTTCAGGCAGATAGGCTGCAAACAGAGTGTCTGTGTTTAAGACAGAAGCTCCTCACCACTGCCTTCCTCAGGTAATTTCCATTTTAGAGACTTGAAATTCTGCTATGAGGGAACAATTCACAAGGCAAAACAGCACAGGAACAGGTAAGTGTGGCTGCACACTGCATCTGTGAAGTCATCCAATGTCTTAGTGAAGATGTGGCATCACAGGCCTGTTTTTTTCTGTGCATTGCTGGAATACAATTCAAGGTTTAACATTTTAATTCCAGAGCAAAATAAAGCCAAAGACTTCTGATGACCTCTAACTCCCAATTGCTGATACAGAACTTAAGATACTTAGATATTTTATATTCCCTTGTGCTGCAGGGAAAAAAAACATAAATGTCACCATGAGCCATCAGTTATTTAGGAAGTCCTCAACCTCATTAAGGATACAAATCCCCCAGTTTAAACTAGTATTTTCCAATCAAAAATGTTTCATTTAAAACAAACAAACAAACAAAGATCTGTACATGTTGTGCATATTTCATGAATAGTTTTGGACAATTCCTGCAGCCCTCACTGAAGTGAGATCCTTACTTTGAGAGGAGGCAGGGCATTTGTTGCTTGCAATCCCCACGTCCTCAGCAACACCAGAGGAACCAGTGTGGTAGAGTACAGCCTTTTTAGCACATCAGTAGCAGCTATCAAGGAGACATTATGCCTCTGTCGTTCTGTTTCAAACTTGAGAAGGTGTTTTAAGGAGCCTGGAAGAGATAATTGAATACTTCTATCACACTTGAGGTGCCACAAACAATTGTGCATCTTATCTATAGAGCAGTTTCCTCTGGCAACTGAAAGAACACCAGCTAGTGCTCTTCATGTCACCACCTCTCTGCCATCCTGCAGAGCTTTATCTTTTTTAAAGCAGCTTTAAGATTTATGGGATGGAAACTGCATCCAAGAATTGTGAACTGCTCCACAGCCAATGGACATCAGAACTTTGCTTCAATAAAGCTTTCAAACACAAGACAGCAACACACTTAACCAGAAGTACTGCAGAAAAGGCCTGGAAGACTAATCCCTTTACTGCCACTGTGTTGGCTTGGACCCTTACCCAGATCGCTCCCGTTGAAGGCTGCTGCACTGAGGTGATGAGCTAAACATGCAATGTCACCAAAGCCCAGGTTCACTCCTTGTCCTGCAAGTGGGTGGACTCTGTGTGCTGCATCCCTGGAGCAAGAGAAGACAAATTTATTTCCCTTCTTGAAGAAAGCCACAGCAGCTGACATACCCCAGAAGGGATCAGTGTAGCACTCCTCACCTCTTTGCAATGAACCACCTTAGAGCAGCACATGCGCTTTATCCAGTACCTCCTTGCATGCTATGCTGAACTACCTGACTGCCTCTCCAGTTGTAAGAAGCAAGACAAAGGGGAGGTAACAAAAAGCAGGTCTGAAAGGAAAAATTATAAAGAGGTGACTAGCCAAAGTCCTCTCAGATCACGCGTGGAACAGGCCTTTATGTTTTTGTAAGTGACCTCAGCACAACAGGAGCTCTGTTAATGCACATTGCACAAACACAAAGTGGACAGACATCATGAGTATAAAGGAGAGGTGGGATTATCATTGAATAGAAATCAAATTGGGTTCTTCTACAAATGGATTTATCTCTAAAGCTCAAAGACAAACATTGATATCGGAGTCACAAAGTTAGAGATATTAAATTAAGTTTTGACATGAAACGCAAGATCATGTGCTTCACCAAGCTATAAAGCACAGCGTGCTCTCAAGCATAGAGTGGTTCACAGGCTGGAAAGGTGAAAAGTTTACCACACAGAAGTGTAGCACAGCATCCAAGAATTACTAAAAGCTACCACCATACTGCAGCTGGGGCGGAGAAGAAAGCACATGCGACCTTAGACTATAAGAAATGAGGTATTTTCCTGTTTGAATAGGCCACCATACAAAAGTCTCTGATGTCCCACATGGAGTAACTTTTGTCATTTGTGTTCAAGAAAGGTGAGTTTAAAATTCAAACTGGTGCACAGAATGGCTGGTACAATGTAAGGGGAAGTACAGATCCAGCATGAGATACTGGATTGTTTCACTGGACTGTGCAAATCAGAAAAGGGAAATAATTATCTTTCAATTTACACAGAAAGCACAGATAATGGGCAGAAAGTTACTCATACAAAAGGACATGAGAGCACACAGAACAAACTGGACCCAGGTAAAGTCAGACTGGAACAGTATATTATTTCTAACATCTAATTTGCTGACTGGGAGTTGCTATCCTCACATCATTTCTAACCATGTGCCACCTGCCCAGCCAAGGGCTGCCATTGAGGACCTTACCCAATAAGAGCCACGCGGTGCTGGACGTACTCTGTCGCGTGCCCCATTCCAAGAGGGAACATGGCTCGGCTCTCTGGATCTACTTTAGCAACACTTGGGGGCAGCTGACGGACTGCAGTCCCTGAGGGCTTCAGGAGCGAAATGGCAGAACGGAACATGGCCCCAGCAGTGTCAATGAAGTCAGAGTGGTTTATGTTGCTCCACTGAAACAGACAAAGAAATCTTTGGAAGTTGACCCAAACGAGACCCATAAAAGAACAAAGCTGAAAAAATATGAGAGTTCCAAATACTGAATTTTAACCACTTGGACAAAACTATACAATAGAAAAAACTATCTTCACCATCTTAGGACATACAAATTTCCAACTAAGATGAGCCTACTCTTCCTACCTTTTGGAAATTTAGGTTAACTTCTGTGACTTTCAGAATTAACCTAATTTAGTCCCAAGGAGTCATCTTTTCTTTGCTAAGTGCCTCTTTAATATCATTCTCACCAGAGGAAGGAACTTCAAAATCCACCTCTCCCATTACTGTTGTTTAAGCTATAGGATTCCGTTCTATTTCTTAAAGCCTTTTCCCTGTCAGGAGGCTGATACTCACAAAGGCAGAGTTGATGCTATCCACAAAGCTTTCCTCATCCATAGCGAGAAGTTCTGCTGCATGGTCATGAGATGTAGACCAGACCAGAGAGCTGGCAGTGTCAGATAGCTAGTTTAAGAGAATGTCAAGGGAAAATATCAAGAGAAAAAGAAACAAAAATAAATCTTCAGTGCAAAGATTTCCCCCCTGCCCTGCCTCACACCAGTCCTTCTGAAAATTACAGTTCCAGCCCAACTTGTTACAAGTTGGTCCCAAGTACACTGGGAAATGCCAAGGTGAAAGTGAGACAGCAGGAGGGGAAAAATGCAATAAATGAAGAGTAAAGGACAGATGTGCAAATTCTTAAGAGACAGAACCAACACAGAAAGGCATGGACAGAAATAAAGTTATTAGACCGCAAAAATTTTTAAAAACATTAAAAAAATACAGACACCTTACCGGAAGAAGCGCAATTGGCCCGGTGGGAAGGAACCGCTGCCATGCTACATTGTTGTTTGTGGCCTACAGTGGAAAGAAGCCAGTGGACAGCTAGATCACCCTCTTATGTTCTACTGCTTATGAAGAGTCAGTTTAACAGAATTTTACCTCAGATAAATAGAGAGTTGCCACCACAGCTGACTGGTCATACTGATGTTCAATGTTCTTAATTTCAGCTTCCTTCCGGACCATGGAGTTATGGCCATCCGCACCAATCTGTAAAACAAAGAGATGCAAAGCAACTTCTTCAGCAGCTCCTAGAAAGAATTGGAGCTAATATTTCACTCTAAAAACCTCAGCCTGCATCTATATATATTGTCTGTTCATTCAGAAAGAAAAAAAAATCCCCCAAAACCAGAAGAGGTGGCCCCTTCTGCTCCTCTCGAATCCAGCAGCATCTCCCTGCACCAGGCGCAGAGAAGGCCATGCCCAGGGTCCCACACCCTCTCTGACAGGGTTAGCCACTCACCTCACTCTAGCACTCCACATGGGTGGAGTGGCACACATGGAATCAGAACCAAACCCAGTGGAAAGGACTTAGGTTAGAGATGACACCTTATCAACAGAAATAAAGAGTTTAGTTACCAGCAGCTTGGTCTGAAGTCTGCGTCCATCAGCTAACTCAACTTGGACCCAAGGGCTTGTGTCACAGCTGTGGGAAGGAAGGGGCCAGGTGTACCCAACTGCTTTGCTCCTGTAGAACACCTCCACCCGGTCTGATGGGAACACAGAATACCAGGGTCAAAGCAGGATATGGACAGGAAAAAAGGAAACATTGCTACAACAGCCACGGCCACGCGTGTCTTAACAGCACCCTAGGAGCTCACCCTACAGTTCTCAAGGCACCCCAAAAGAACAGATATGGATAACCCCTTGTCACTGCAAGGCCTGCTCTGGACAAGGAGCTACAGATCTTTTAATTAAGTCCAGTTTTGGAGAGACTGTATTCTGGAGAACTACATATGCAAGTGCTTTCCTGCTCTGTAGCCTTTGGAAGTCAGATTTCTCCCTCCCTTCCCAATTCCAAAAGCTGCCCATTTCTCAAGAGTTACTTGGTAGATTAATTTCTGCCTCTCAAGACTTAGTACACACAACAGAAGGCAAGTAACTGAAAGCTATTTGCAGGAAATAAAGCATTGAAGAAGTTATGCACTACCTGCTACTGCATCTAACTGTTTTGTGAGAGCAGACATAATGACATCATTCTCCACTATGTAACCCATGTCATCTAAGTCATCTTTCTCAAAAACGATCATGGCTTCTGAACAAGCATCCCACACCTACAAAGAAAAAATACATCACATGAAGCTATGTGATAAAGAAGTCCATTTCAGGGACTTAACAGCAAAAAGACACAGTCATCCAGAAATACAAAACTAGAGGAAACATCCTGGATTACTCTCCATTTCCAGCTACTAAAGTGCACCAAATAACTAATTTCATTAAATGGTTTAACTTAAGCTCAAAAATAATTCCAAGTCAAGTTTTCTATCCCTACTTTTCTGTTACATAATTGACATATAAAGTTACCCTACAACCTTGCTGTGGGTTAACCCCAGCAGGCAGCTCAGCCCCATGCAGCTGCTTCCTTACTCCCCTGCACTGGGATGAGGAACAAAACTGAAAGGATGAAAGTATAGAACCCATTGCTTGAGGTAAATGCATTACAATAGGAAAAGCAAAAGCCACATGTGCAAGCAAAAGCAAACCAAGGAATTAAATCACTGCTTCCCAAGGGCAAGCAGGTGTTTAGCTATCTCCAGGAGAGCAGGGCCCCATCAAGCACAATGGTTACTTGGGAAGACAAATGCCATCACTCCAAACTTCCCATCTTTCCTTCTTCTTTTCCTCAGCTTTTATTGCCGAGCATGGCACCATATGGTATGGATTATCAGTCAGTGCACCCTGTGTACCCTCCCATCTTCTTGTACACCCCCAGCCTGCTCACTGGCAGGGCAGTGTGAGAAGCAGAGACAGCCTTGGCACTGTGTAAGCGCTACTCAGCAACAGCTAAAACATCCCTCTGTTATCAACAGTTTTCAACACAAATCTGAAACGCTGCCCCATAAAAGCTACCATGAAGAGAAGAAACTCTATCCCAGCCAAACCAATACACCCTTTACCATTATTTCCTGGCTAATACCCATGCCTCAATATCTATAGCTGCCATTGGGAATCCACCTTTCAGCCTGTAACGTCAAGACCCCAAGGACAGGTCCTATTGAGCAGACTGCTACGCACAAAAAAGGGACAGAAATGAGCATAAGCATGACGTGCCCTTTACCATAGAAAGAAAAACCTTTGTATCATTGATGTAAGTAATTTTGAGATTCAGAGTAGACAGACACGTGTGTGTCTGCAGCCCTAAGTCAGGCACCTGCATTCGCTGGAATGGTTTGAGTCTCAGGCTGCAGACATGATCCCAGGCACCACAGCCTGAAACAGAAAAAGGACATGAATACATGGAGATACAGGTTCACATGTGACACTGAGACCAAAGCAAAACTGAAGCTCACTCCACACTCTCCTCCACTCTTCCCTGACTATGCTCAGGCTTGGCTTGCACCATCCCTAGTGCCATGTCTGCCTCAGCACTATCACAGCTCCAGAATCACACTGTTTTACTGTTAACACAAGCCAGCAGGAAAGAAACAAGAGCTCTCCATGAACCTCTGACCTAGCAGATAACTCTAAACTCTAACTGTTCCATCACTGGGTAATAAAACAGACACAGAAATGCACACCCATTGTTGTATAGAACATTTCTTTCTCCATAAGGAACCAAGACTCAAATATATCTTTAAAGTGACAATTAATCCTCATTTACTGAAGACTGAGTTACCAGACTACAAAGCACTAAGCTGCTTTTATGAATTGAACACTGCAGGTGCTGTAGAGAGCACCTTACGACCTCTCACTAGCCTAAAGTCACAAATACTTACATAATAACAAATCAGACCAAGATACCAGAACTCAGATCCATGTTATCAAGATAATTTGGATTTAATAACCATAACCAGCTTGTAGAGACAAAGGCAAATAATTCTATTGATGTTAGGGTAAAGGCAGCACATGGTCAAAAGGGATTTTGTTTAAACAAAGCCAGCTCAAATATAAATGTTAAAAATGCAAACAGCAAAATCACACTTACTGCTTAGGAGGGTTGCTGATCCTGGGGAGATGGAACTGACCCTGTTACTGTAACTGTCTGGCATGTGACTGTATTCTTTCCTAGGACCAGCCTCCAGCAAAGCAATCTTTTTATCATGGAAGTGGATGTCATGCCCTAAAGTAAGCAAATACATGCTTTGTTACAATGCCCTGCAAAGATCTCAAAAACGAAACAACTGAGATTTTATAATAAGAAAGAGCAGATGCAACACTTAATAAAGAAATACATATACAATACAGGTTTTGACCAGGCAAGTAAACTTTCATATGTTAAAGTTTTACAAGTACAGTCCTATTATTGAGATGGACAACCCTTCTGCAGCTAAAGCAAGGATTACATATTTTCCTTTTACATAAACCTTACATTTTTGTACAAATTTGTGCCATTTTTTAATGAAAATTAATTACTGGAATATTATCAAGTGAAATCTGTAATGTTTACTCCATGCACAGAACACATTTTCCAGAGCCTAAAGATAAATTCTCCTTTTAGAAGAAGAGATCAAAATAAAACTTCTGTGATGCATAGCAATTACATTAATATTTTCTCTGTCCTTGCATTCTGACAATGGAATAGCACAGGCAGTTTAGACTTTAAACCTTGAAAAGTTAAAGAGAACTGAGAAAAAAAAACGAAGACTCAAGTGTAAAACACTGCAGCTGAGCTGGCCATGCTTGCAGCATCCCAACCACTACAGATGTAGACGATGTCCTCCAGCACTGAGGACAGAAGTAGTCTCCTTGCAACATCTAGAGTTTACTGCTACAGCAGCCCTAAAGACAGCAGTGTCATGGCATATTTTCTAGATTATGCAAGTAATAACCTCATCTCCTGAGTGGTCCCAAACCTGCTTGTCAGCCTTAGATATCACTGCTGGAGAGGATCCTTAGTCTCAAGTCCACTGTGCTCTTGTTTAACAATACAAGCAGAACTTAAGCTTGCAACGTAAACCCTTATACTTTCAAAGCACTTGTTGCTCAGGATCTCTGATCTTCTGTGCACTAATTTTTTTAGGTTTCTGTCACTACTGCGCTCTTCTGGATCCATGTTGCAAATAAAGAAGCAGACAGTACTCTCAGGATCTCTAAGGATACAAAGCAAGCAGAAATCCATTTTAACCTGGTATTCCAGTGTTTAAAATACAGGGCTAGAGAATGAAACTTGGGATCAGATAATAATGATTAGAGGGATGTGGCACCTCTCCTACAAAGGCTGAGAGAATCTGGTTTGTTCAGCCTGGAAGAGATGGCTTAGGAGTGACTGAATTGTGGCCTTACAGTACCTGAAGGGAGCCCACAAGCAGGACAAAAAGGGAATTTTTACATCATGTCGTGACAGGACAAGGGGAAATGAATTCAAAGTGAAAGAGAGTAGGATTAGGTTAGATATTAGGAGGAGGTTCTTTGCTGTGAGGGTGGTGAGGCACTGGAACAGGTTGCTCAGAGAAGCTGTAAATGTCCCAGCCCTGGAGGTGTTTGAGGCCAGGCTGGATGTGGCTGAGAGCAACCCGGTCTATGGAAGGTGTCCCTGCACACAGCAGGGGCTGGGAACCAGGTGATATTTAAGATCCCTCCCAACCCATTCTATCATTCTATAATCAGAAAAGCATTTTCAGCTACGGGTGACTTTATCCATCAGCTATTTAAGGATGAGCATGTTTGACAGAAACACTACAATGTATAAAACTCCAATTAATGGCTCCATTAACAGCGGTGCACGCACACGGATACGGCTAGGCTCCCCACTGATCAGCTCACCAAACAGCTTTAGGTCAACTTTAGAGCGTTGTCACACGAGGACGCAGGATCAAGGAGATCCCACAGCAGGATCCTGGACATTGGGATCCTATACACGGTTATCTCACATCGCGGATGAGAGGGTCACAGTCTTACCCAGCACGGCGGCCATGGCGCTCCCGACCATGCCCCCGCCCGACACCACCACATCGTAGAGCGGCGGGGCGGAGGCGGTGGAGCGGAGCGGGGCGCGGGGCCCGGCCCTGAGGCGCGCAGTGAGCGGGGCCCGCAGCCCGCGCAGCGCCGCCATGGCGCGGAACTGACGGCGGGCGGAAGTGGCGCCGCGCAACCATGACAACGGCTGTGCGCGCCGCCGGCCTCGCGTCCGATTGGCTGCGTGAGGCCAAGTGGGCGGGCCCGAGCGCCTCCGGCCGCGCTGATTGGTGCGGGCCTGGGGCGGGGGCGGGGCGGACTGAGGCGGTGGCCCTCAGGCGAGCGGGGGCCCGGCCGCGGCACTCCCGGGTGGGGAGGCGGGGTCGCAACCCCGAAACCGGCACTTCCCAGTTTATTTCATTTCTTCCAGGTGACGCGACATCCCCTCAGGCTGTAACACGCCGACTGCTGCGTTTCCCGCCACCGGGCAAGGAGCTGGGAGCATCCTCTCGGGATGGGGGGCCGGCGGTCTCCGTTAGAAGCGGGCGTACCGTGCCAGGCAGAGTTATGGGGTGACCTCGGGGTGTTCGAAGAAGATGAGGAGCTGGAGGGTTTCAGGAGGGAGGCGGAAGTTCTGCGTGAGAAGCTGAGGGAGGCTCTCAGGTAGGATGATACCTGGTAAGGATGTCAGGCTGGGGTGCAGGATTCCTTCTCCTCCTGGCCAGTGAGGAGGCGGAGCATGAACTCCCAAAATGCACGTGTATAGTGCCAACACACTGGCCACAAGTGCAGTCACAGCAGGGAGGATGGGGTCAGCAGGTGCCCACGTAAGCAGCATTCACATAAAACACGAACAGCACAAATCCCCGCCTCACTCATCAGCTAATCATGCTTAAAATGTGCCAGCAGATCACACACGTTTCTATCCAGTATTCAGAGCTGTGGGCTTTCCAAGGTCGAGCTCTCAGCTGACCTTTCCTTGTGATTAGTCTAGCTTGGCATTCACCAGCAGGTCACACACGCACACTCTTAGAGAGGAAATAGTTTATGAAGAAGAGACTGCAGCAATCACCAGCAAGTGTATTGACCAGGAGTCTGTTCACACATGATCTGCACCTTGTCTCCCCCACTTTTTTCCCCTCTTTCCTGTTCTTGGTTCATTCTGATTCACCTTGATCCTTCCTTTTGCCTGCATTTATTCCTTCCCTAAAATCTAAGTTTCACTCACTTTCACAATTATCCTCAGACATCCTATGAGAAGCTGGCTATTTTAATGAGACCCAGGATAGTCTCAGGTGGGTTTTTTTTCTTATTATCGATAATATGGTCATCTTCTCAGGTACAAAGTTTCTAGCTGAACCTCTCAAATATCACACTAAACTCAAGTTTCTTGTAATGACATTCCCATCAGCATCCCAGGAATGCTAGCATTTGGTACTGTTTGTTAGGATTTGTGCATCTGTGTGCCTGATTGCCTCTCGTGCGTTTGTCTGTTATGGTCAGTAGCTATTAGCAAGATAACCCTAAAGTTGGAACTTTATGGTTTGCTTGTGGCCTTTCTGGCAATAGAGTGCTAGCAGCATAATAAATTGCATGACAAAGCTAAGTAGGCCTAACTTCCATTTTAGACTTGGAAAACAAAACAAGCAAAGCTCTGCTCACAAACTTTGGTAGCAAAGCAAAATATGGAGCCTGAGAATGACAAGCCCTAGACCTGTCTTTTAAAAACCTGCTCAGCCTACAGTGTCTTTCTCTTAATCAACAGTGTCTCCCTTCTTTTAATTGTTTTTTAATAATTTCACTTATTTCCCCTTCATAATGTCTTTGTCTTAGTCATACATCTGGTAACATAAGGCAGTCCAGTTCTTTGACCGACCTCACCTCAGACAGTGCCTGGAATCAGCAAAAGCCTCACTTGTTTCCTAAGTCCCGCTTGAGGCCAAAAAGCGCTTCATCTCCCTGGATTCCTTCCATCACCATCCCTCAGCCTTTCAAAATGACACTACGGGAAGCTCGCAAAAAGTCTGAGTTGATGAAGTCATACCTGTTTCTTGAACTAGACAAACCAAGAGACAAAAGGCAAAGCCAGGATGAAGCTGAATGTCAGAAACAATTCCGGGCACAGCCTGTACCTGCACATGTGTTTCTGCCCCTTTATCAGGAAATAATGGAGCAGAATGAGATTCGCAGGCAAGCAGCAACACAGAAAAGAAAGGAGCTGCTACTCTCAACACAGCGGCCCTTCAGTTTTCTGGAGAAGGAAGAGAAAAAGAAAGAAGCTATCAGACAAAAATTCCTGTCAGCAGCAGCCCCAAATGAGAGCTCCAAACAGAAGCAAGCCAGTAAAAAAGTTCCTAAATCTACTTATGACTCACTTCTTGGAGATAAACTCAAAGGTAACATGCCAGGGCTCTTTCTGGTAAAAACACCTCCCTGCCTGTCCTTTGCTGTTTCCATGCTGGGAGGTAAGATCATGGCCTGTAGGACATCACTTGGAGCCTAAGACCAGTGTCCCCTGGTGTTGTTGAGTCTCCTGTGTCACTGGTCATTACATTTTGTTTAGATACCCTTGCAGTAGAGTGCCCTAAATTTAGTAGTCTTGTATCAGCAGTGTCGGCAACAGCAGTTCTGTTCCACTTCCCAGAAAACGTGGGCACATTGAGCTCTTCAGACAGATTTCCATACCCACTTTGCTGTAGATCACGACAGTTTGGGAATCTTTCCCTGCACTGGATTCCATACCTTTGGTTACACTAAAGGGACAGAGATGATTTGTGGCACAAACATGAAGACTGATGTAGTGCCATAGGTCTCCAAGGTCCATGCAGTATCTTAGATCTGACAATTTTACTCCTACCCAAGTAATCAATTGTGCACAGAACCCCTAGGACAGGAAAAAAATATTTCCTGAGCCCAAATCAGGCAATTAGTTTGGTTCTAAGTGAGAGTGTAGTAGTCCAGTCTCTCCTGCCATTCTCTGATGTTTCCAGGTGCCTTCCCACTTGCACTGGCTCAAGCGCCAAAACAGGGAAGTAGCTGCCAGGACCATTCTAGTCAGGACAGCCAAGGAAATGTTACTGATGCTTGCTTGCTTTCAGATGGCTTCAGCCACCACAGTTGAAAGTCTGAAGTAAGCAGTTCAGACTTGACACTTGAATGTGGGAACTAAGCCAGTCCTTAATAATTCTCATGGCTTTTCTCATCCTTTTCTCCTTTTTTACTGTTTCCCAGTGATTTCTTCTTGAGGACACACCAGTTCAGTTTGCATCAGAAAACATTCTGTTGGGGTGTACTAACCTAAAAGGATTAGAAAGGTGAAAGGCAGCAAAGGACAACATTTGTTTTATTTCTATCTGGCATATGAGAAGGAAGGAGAAAATAACATTTCATACTTGAGGCAATGAATCCCTATAAATTGACTCCAAACCATCTTATTTTGCAAACAGCAGTATTTTTTTCCCTAAAAGCGAAAAACCAACCCCCAGCCAACTGTCTGCATTTTCACAAAAATGAAGCTGCACAGGGGAGGACTGCAGTTTGATGCTATAATCTGAAACATATTGTATGGAAAGTTTGTCACGGAAATCACAAAACGTGATCTATCAAATGTTCCTTACTTAAAAGCCTTTCCAATATAGACAATTATTGCTGGAGATTACATAGAAAGGCCATCATCTGTTACAAGTGTACTTGAACAACTCATTTGTACCACACAGTCAACACAGCTGTAAGTCCCATATAAAAAGCATGGGACTGGTATGGAAGATTAACACTTCTGCAAGACAAAGGAGACAAAGGGCGCAAGTTACCTGGGACCCCTAAGAATGGGGGAAGTCCTGTTCAATTATTGCTCCAATAGATATGTAGATAATAATTCCTAAGAAAGAGACCCTACCATGGTTTTACTGGCATGTTTGAATTATTTTTCCCTGGAAGGCAGAGGAGAGAGGGGCTAAAAAGGGGGGGAAGGAGAGCACAGGATTTGGTCTCTCCCTATATGTATAGCTGCCATCATAATGGAAAGTTTGGACTCGGGCAGTGGCCATTTCACAGCCTTTTATCACTCATACTCTTCTCATTGCTTTCGTTTTGATCCTTTAGAAGCTGAACTCTACAGGGAAATCCGTATTCAAATGAGAGCAAAGGATTTGCTCAAGAGCTCTGTAGCTCCTATAGATACCAGCAACTGTCGGAGGGAACCTCAGTCCCGAACTGCCACCAGAACTAAGCAGGAAAGACTTGGCTTCTTACAGGACAAAAGTTTCAGCTTCAAACCAAGGGTTAATCCAACAATACCAGATTTTGAAGAACTTTATTGGGCGTTTCAGAGGAAAACAGTAAGGAGACAAGAAATCAAAGAGCCAACTCGTAATAAGCCGTTCAAGCTAAGAACCTCCAATCTCCATGCCAGGCAGAGGCAGGCTAATGAAAAGATTAAGGTGAGATACCTGGATATTTTTGTGGTACTGCTTTTTCCAATCAAGATGCCAACTTCTCAAGTTTATAGCATTTAATTATTAATGGTTAACATCCTGTGACCTCTGTCCTTGTATTGAGAGTACTGCAGAATTCTAGGACAAACAAGAACAAAATTCTACACAAAGAGATGAGCTATGACAGCAAAGGCTCAGTAACCCTTTCATAGCTCTAATCATGTCTCCTTCCCCTTGTCCCTCAGCCCATCCACATGTAAATCTCTGCTGATGGAAGAGAGAAGAATGAGTGCATTCTCATACCCCAGCTGTTCTCTTTGGTAGGCAAATAACAAGAGGAGATTCTGTATTAGCAACCGTCTGTGAACAAATACACTGAATGAAGTTTCATTTCTTTCAGGATTCTCAGAAGCTTTCAGTGCAAAAAAGTCACTCTCTGCCTGGACTTTCCTCTCTCTCTTCCAACACCCTTCCTGTGCATATTACAGATGCAACTAGAAAGAGGGAATCAGCTATTAGGTAGGTAGAAAAGTTTGTCTACAAGACTGTACAACTGCTGACCAATATGAAGGAAAAACCACCAGTGTTTTCTCTCATCACATCAACTACATCAACAATACATTTCCTAAATGTTTCCCTGTCTTCTTTCTTGGCTAAGTCTTGCTCTGTCTCCCAGTTGCTTTGGAAACTGCACACTTGTATGGCTGAAATCTTGTTTTTTCTCCTTAGAGGACGACAAAAGTGAAACTCCCAGCTAGCATGTGGTCTGGCAGTCCACATGGACTCATCAGTAACTTTTTTTTCTATATAGATATGCCCAAGATAACAAAAAGGAAGGGGACAAAGAAGGAATTTATTGGCTGGAGAAACACAAAATGAAATGTCAAGCTATGCAAAAGTCTGTGAACAGCCGAGCAAAAGCCCTCGATCCTCATAAAAGTCTGGAGGAAACACAAAAGGAGAAGTCAAAACAGAACAGGTCAGTATCCTACTCTGCACAAAAGTAACTGTTTGCTCTACTGAGGATCATCAGATAATTCTTTAGGACAGATTGAGTCTAAAAATAGCCTAACCTTTTTTGGCTGTTGTATCCATTACACATTCATTTGGATATCTTGACAATTCCATACTTCTCCTTCCATACAGAACCATTTCCTTTAGATTAACATTTGTACAAATTAATTTGTACAAGCCAGTCAACTGTAATGTGTAAGTTGGTAAAGAAGACGTAAGAGACAAGGTTTTCTAAACATGTGAACACTGTTTGCTTGCTTGCAGTCTAGAAGAGCTTTGCTAATCAGTCCTTTACTTGTGAGCAATAGGGGTTTTTTTCCCAGCATTCAGAATCAAGAGAAGTACCAAAGCAATTTAAAGAATGAAACACTTACTGAGAATTAATTATTCCTGATCAGGTACAGTCAGAGGGAACCTATAGTAGACAGGCAATTTTTCCATTTCAGGCAAAATATACAAGACAGAACAAAAGAATACAGAAAGGAGCTGGAAGAAATGCAGCTGCGAGTCAAGAATAGACCATTCCTCTTCGAACAGGTCACCAAGGTAACTGGTCAAAGTCCCAGAATGTTTCTGGGCAACGGGATAAACTGTCTTTCATTTAAGACAGGCATTAAGAAATCTAGTCTCAAAATAATACATGGAAAATTCACCAAAGTATAATTTAAATTCCTTCCTACCACTTGAAAAAAACATTCAGACTTATTTCTAGAAACTTGCCAGTTCCTAGTATGTACTGCAATCACAGTATATAATCTGATCAAAATCAAGGCCTTATCACACCAGAAGTTAAATAAATACCTATTCTGCACTTGAATACCATAGACTACAGTCTGGAGATGCAAAACTTTTTCTTAAAACCCTCTCCAGTTAAGCACTTTTCCTTTGTATCTCTACTGCTATAGCAGGACATCAATGATGGTTGTGTTGCTTTTATCACCTGTAGGCTTTGCAATCTGGGGCTGCATTCAGCACATCTCACCCATCACACAGTATCCAGCTGCAAATCTTTACTGCACCTGAAGTGTAGATACAATCTGTACTGTTTTTCCCTGGGTTTTCTCTTTCAGTTCAAGTCTTTGCAGGAACTACAGCTGGTTAGAGACAGTGACAATACATGGCAATATGGTGATTTAAAATTTCTCAACAGAAAGTACCCTCCTGGATCAGGCTTTCTGTTCTGATAATGGAGGCAGAGAACACACATTTATGGTAAATACTGGTAATATTTCCATGTACCAGTTGGATAAGGATTCACCTTTAGCAATAGTGTTCACTCATGTTGATACTAGGTTTCTATCCTTCCTTATAGAACACCTTAATCTTCAAGGACTGGCCAGTCCCTCTGGAAAACCCTCATCTCAGACTACATTGATTTGCAAGGTTCATTTGGAGGCAGTGAGGATATAGGACCCAAGATGCTTGTTTTTAAATTCAGCTGATATGAAGCTATTTCACAGGCACTCTCCCATTTATTAACTTCACTGTTGTTAGTTCTTACAACTTACAAGCAAATGTGCTTATACGATTTCACACAACTCTGTTTTTGCACATGTTTTTGAGTGTCAGAGTTAGGACTCAGACACAAGTATACCAGTCTGGTAAGACTGGAATGTGGTAGGAGGAGAACAGAAGAAGGAAGTAAAAAAAGAACTGAAGCAGAAAAATGTGAGCTCTGGCTTTGAGAGATGTTAGACATTGTCCTATTGTACTGTGTGGATTACAAACGTTTTGGACAGGAGGTTGTGTTATCCTCTTGTCCCCATTAGGAGCGTCAGATGTGCACTTCAAAACAAGTTGACTGCTAAGGGGAATCCCCAGTTCTGTGTATTTACTAAGTTTCGATTTCACAGCAAGATGCTCGTCAAGGAGCAGAGCGTCGCTACAGACGCACCCTCCAGCAGGTTGGCCTAAGCGAAGAATTTGTAAGGAAAAAAGGGAAAGATGCCACTGACTTGCTGGAAGAAGAATCTGATGTTCACAGGTAATAAAAACAGTGCAGTACAACTCTTTTGTCTGTGACTAAAAATATTTTCCTTGTTCATTAATGCATTCCAGTTTTTCTATAATCGAGTGTAGGAAAAATTAAATCAACTTCACTGCTCTTATTTAAGCATTGTGGCCTCTCTCTCTGAATTGCTATTTCATATGCATGGGGCAAACCATTTCTGGTATTTGACCATCACTGTTTCTGCAGGCTGCCTGAGCCTCGGGGTGAAAAGGATGACTGTACTGAACAGGAAGGAGTACCTCAGGAGGAACAGAGCACAAAGGGAGTGGCAGCATAAAAGCTCGCAGAAGAATCCATCAATCAGCTCTTAATTTTTTTTGTTCAAGATTCTCCAGGTTAATCCTCAGGAATTTAATAGTCTAAGCTAACACCTAAGAATTGCAGTGGGGTGAGATGGGAGAATTTAGTAAAGGAAAAAAACAACTGTTGTTTAGAGTATGTATTGTTCAGCCCAGCAAACCCTGCAGCCTCCCTTAGTCTTCAAAAGTGTCCCTTGTGTGAGCTCTTTTCACTTTAATGGGCAACAAAACAAGTTAGAGGTTGAAGCACCATCTTTGGATAAAAGTAGATATGAAAGATTGAAGAGGTGCATTTCTCTAGTGTCAGCTCCTTGCATTCATGCCTTAGAAGCACACAGGAAAGGGAGAATGCCTTCCACTGTGCTAAACCTTGTTTTAGACACATATATGGTAGAATGTTTTAAAACAAGGTATTTCTACAAAAACAAGTGTCAGGATTTGACCCACCTTGGGTGAAGACTCAGAGAAGTCTTTCTCTAGTGTTAATTCCTCATTCACCCTCTACCAGCTCTGCTTCTTCCCCCCATGACCCAGAAGAAGCAATAGTCTTCCTATATTAAAAAAATCTCCCATGTTTCATGACTTGAAAGTGTTTCAACATATTACCAATTTAGGTCATTAATTTGGCCCAAAAAACAACCAAAGTGAAACAGTGCATCACTTTGAATTATTGTTTTTCTAATTGTATGATTACTGTGATATCAAAGATGGATTTTGGAGGAAAAAAGATGAGGTATTGCCTGCCAGCATGCTGCACTCAAATGCCTACTACATCTTGAATGGTGTATTTCACACTTTTAGTGATTTCCCTTTACCCAACACTAAAAACCATTTCAAAAATAAAAATCCTTGCCACCTGGAATGTTTTCTGAAAATTTTGCACTTTGACATTAAAATATTTTTAAATGGATATTATGTTTCTGTATTGCTCAATTTTCCTTATCAATCATCTTTTCCTCACTTACTTAAGTAGAAGATGTGTCTCTTTTGACCTCAATCCTTTTTTCCTTACACTGTAACAACACAACCTAATTATCAAATCAGAAAGACAGTACCTGTCAGAGCTACCACATTAGACAAAGATATAAAACTGAAATAATGTAATTTTTAATCATAACAAAATATTAAATCCAAGTATTTGTGGCCCAGGGGTTTCATACTGCTACATTACAGGCTGAATGCACCGGACTGCAACATCCTTGTTTGTGACTCAGTCTCCACACTGATAACAGGCTTAAGCTCCTTGGCAGGTTCCAGGAGGGCTGTTACCAGTGTACCAGTTCCTGCACAGGTTTAATTGCTTAGGACATACAAAGGCTGTTCTTTCTCTGGGTACTCCCTGGAAAAGAGCAGTGATGTAACCATGCTGTCACTGTGCCTTGCCACATTGAGAGAGGAAGGAAAGAAGATTACTTCCATGCTCTAAGTCTGTGGTTTAAAGCCTCTTTGTATGGATATATTTGGAGCAGTGGGACTAAAATTTTAATACATACATTTTAAAGGGTATTTACTAAAACTGGTTAATGGTGCTGAAAAAAGAAATCTCTTTTTTCAAAAGAAAAAAGTATGTGAAGTGAAAAGGGAAATCGTAAGAAATTAGGAACAAAAGTTTAAAATATTATGCCATATCATTTTAAACAAATACTAAGGTGACATGCATGAATATAATAACAAATAAATTAAAGTCTTCATATTGGTCCCTAAATAGAAATTGCAGAAATGTGATGAAAGTAAAAGCATCAGGCTAAGTAACTGAAACTCACATCTCTCTTGCTAAACAAAGTTTTGTTCTGAAAGGAGGATTACCTTTCTGTTATCTTAAAAGAGAGCTGTAGTCTCTTAATATGTCTCAAAAATGGTATGGAAATAAAGAGTTTCAGCTATAGTTCTGGATTTTTGTATTGTATGAAAATACTTGCTTATATTCATTTACAGCCCTTTCAGCTAACCTACAAAAATACTGTAGAAAAGAAGACATCTCACTGGAGTGTCTTCCATCAGTTGCTGAGATGGCAGCCAAACTGCATCAGACTTTGATTCCCAGGTACCTGGTGGAGCTTCTGCAGGAACCTCAGGGTTACAATACCTGTAGCAGCAGCAGCACTACCTTTCCATTCAGCTAGGAAGCAATATAAACTCTAGGCATTCCCTTTGCATAGAAGCTATCAAAGACACACTACATTAACAAAACTCTGCATTCTCAGTAATGCCAGTTCTGAAGAGTCTTTAAGTTAATACTCAAAACACCATGTGGAAAACTCATTTAAAAAGCTTCATATACCAAACAAATTTTAGAGAAAAAAGACTGGAAAAACCAGGAACAGAACACAGCAAATGTAACCAAATGATATCAAGTAGTACATTTTATTCATATAGTAAGTCAGCTTCTGACAGTGAGATGTATTAGAATATAGTCTCTGAAGGTAAAGGGTGGAAGGAAGGCCTGTTGCTCAAGATACTGAATATTTGAACAGTGCCTAGCACAATAAGGTCCTGGTCCTTAGCTGGGGCTCCTAGGTGCTCCAGCAGAACAAACTTTAGGCTTTAGGAGATGGACTGCATAAGCAGTTTTGAAATGGCGCTCCACAACATGGGCTAAATGACACCTAAGCAGCAGACTTCACCTTTTAAGCTCTGCAAGAGAGAAACTTGGTCCAGCAGATCTTCTCCATCTCCAGTTTTAGGATTCATCCACTATCTACCCACCCCTCTGTGCACAGTTAAAGCAATGTTCATTCATCCCACTGCAATATGATGAGCCTCAAGGAGGAATGATCGATCCCATCTCAGTCACCACATATAAGAGGGCGGAAAAAAGAGCAGCTGGTCTCACCCTCTTCTACTCCAATAATTGACTCAGTGTCTGGCAGGTGCAGAGACTCAACACCAAGGCTGGGCTGAGAGTTCATGGAGATGAGATTCTTACTATGCACTGTTGATTCTTCCAGCAAACTGCTGCCCATCAGTGACTCTATTATGAAAAAAAAAAAAAGGGTAAAATTCTCATGATGCAATGACACTGCCATATAAGATACAATCCTTGCCCCACTTCCAGTCTTACTGACTTCTTCCCTAAATACCTACTTTATCCATTCCTACTCTTTGGGCATCCAGTGCTCCAGTGGATGGAAAATACTATGTTTATTGTTTTGAACCTTACTGTGGTGGGATCTCAAGCAGGATTGGCTTTCTCTTTAAATAATACACATTGTGTGAAAACCCAGGCTGCTTGCAACAAAAAAGCATAACCAAGGGAAAAAATCCACATAAAAAACCCCAACTATATTCATATTGATTTTGAAAACAATAAACATATCTGCCCCTTGACCACCATACAAAAATATACCTTTGTTTTCTGTCCCAGAAAGGGGAGGGTAAGCAGTCTGCATCTCCAAGAGAAACAGACTTTTGTTTCTTACTGGCTAGTGGTCTCATATTATCAGGACAAACATCTTTTCTTTGACCATCCACTAATTTTTTTCCTGCACTTTTCCCCCAGAGTGAGTGTGCTCCCTTCTTTACCTGGCTGTTCTCGCTCCCTGCTGCCAGCTGTTCCAATTCGGGAGTGGTGTTTCCTCATATGCACATTTCTGCTACCACTCTGGGAAAATGTCTTCCCACAAATTTGGCACTGATGGGGCTTCACTCCTTGGAGTCAAAGGGGGAAAGAAATATCCCAAGAATTAACAAAATGGGAGAAGAGAGCTCATCAACTAAGAAACTAATAACAGTTTTGAAATGGCTGTTAACACCACTTGTGCTAATTTATCAGTAAAAACCAAATGAGAAGTATTCCCGTCTCCTGGAGGGCCATAAGCCTCTAGAAGAGAAGAGGTTCAGATATCAATAATGGCAGTTGTTGGAAAACTCATGTCTGAAGAGTAACAAAGTCTTCAAGTCAGATTGATGAGAGGGAACAAGTTATTTGAAATAATTTACTCATTGATATGGAAATACTTGATGTCCCACACAGAATAAAATGACCAGAGGCAAGGAAGCCATCTCCTGCCATCACACAATGAATTGCAGCATCTAGTTTATGTTACTGAGCAGAGATTTGATGATGACTTGTCACTGTGAAAAGATTTCCATTTTACAGAGCAGTTCATCATTTCCATATACAAGCATGATGTCCACACTTCTTGGCTCAATGGCATGGAAGGACAGAAAAAAGCATTGAGAACTCAACCATAAATGTTATTACCTCAATAAAATTTCCCATTCCCCAAACATACCACTTTCATTGTGTGCTGATGATATTTAAGACAGATCAATCAAAATAGAAGCCAGAAGCTTTGAAACACTTGTGAAATACATTTCCACCTAAACTTTTGACCAATTACAAGTATGTAGTAAGAAAAAATAAAGGAAAACTCTACCTATGGCAGAAATCCACTTGAAAGAGATTTCAGATTCAAATGGCTGTGGTTAATACACAGAGATGCTAGAGTCTCTCTTTTAAATAACCAAATAACAGCTATGAAAAAGATATTCAAGTACATGACGTTTTAGCAATAATTTTAAAAATAATTTTAAAACTGTAATTTGAATTCAGAAATAGAAACAATGAGATTAAAGTGTACAGGTTACAGGCACCACAAAAAGGAAGTCAAAAAACACTATGACCAGAACTTCTGTAGAAACCAGGATTTTTCTTAAGGAAATCCAATCAAAGTCCTACAATAAAGGTCTTTTTTCAGCCAGATCACAGAATGTCAGATGAATGTCACTCTTACCTGAGTGGACAACCAAATGTTTCCGAAGACTGGAGTATTCAGCAAAGGAGCGACCACATCCCTGTGCCTGACACAGAAAGGGTTTTTCCCCTACAAGGGAAAAGTAAGTTATTAGATTTTGGGATCACCACTTAATCTGATTGCCCAAGTCCCTGAGAACAGCCTGGACATCTCTATTCCATTCTCCCATTTGGCCTTACGTACATCAGAGTTCCATGGAAATTACGTATCCTTCTTAAGCTTGCTATGGCTTTTACAGCATTCTCTTCATCAGCAGAAACAGTTGCATTATTTTAAAATATTCTTAAACTCTCATTCACCAAAAGTGAAGCAAGGGACCACTGTTTCTAGATAATATTCCAAGTATATAAATAATAATAGAGTAATATAAAACTACTTGATCTATGATGTATCTTTTATATCCAGTTCTCAACAACCAGCTCTGTTCCACACACTCACAGGGTCCTGCTCCCTTTCAGTACCAAAAATCCCATTAACTGTATTTCCCTTCATATCAGATTCTATACTTTATTTCAGATCAGGCTGAACTTGCCAAAATCCTGTGAGAGATGTGTCAGTCATTTATATCCATGTGTGGAGCACCTGTAATTCAAGGCACAAATTGTTCTCATGGCTGAAATTTATATCACAGCTATTTTTCTTTTATTTGAATTATGATAAATTGGGAGGTTACTACATTAATGCAGTGCAATAAAATTAATCTGTTTTGAACACTCTCTTAATAAAGCTAGATGTAACTTTTGCCAGCAACATCCCACTCAAGAACTCAATATACCATGTTTAACACTATGACTTCAAGTTTTTAACTGGACCTCTGTACAAGAGTAATAGCAAGACCACAGGAGATTAAGCAAGCTATTTTAACAATTTATTGTACAACATATATGTAGTTCTTTCAGAGTGAACTTGTTTTTAAAGGTGTTTCTACTGTGACTTTGCCTTTAGAAGTCTTCTTCCTACAGCTCATTTATTAGCCTCTTATCTACAATAGCATTTGACAGCTGTGACCAAAAAGGATCAACACGGCATATTCCAATTGGTGTTACAAAGCTGAAATATGTAGCAGAGTCTCAAACACTGATTGTACTTTCTGGCTTGTTATAAATCTTTAAAAGTTTGGGAAAACTACCATTGACCTAAATAACAGCGCACATTTCCATCTATAAGATACCCTAGAACTATCTACACCTGCAATTTCAGAACACCTTTGGTCTGATCAAATGCTTAATTCCACATTATCCACTTGCAGCTTAGAAAGTTACTATTTACTCCTCCAGAAGCTACTACTCTGTTGATTGCAGAATGCTCACTTATCAGGGAGGATTGGGCATGTATCAGTTTGGCCTATTAACTTAATCTGTACCTTGGTTGGGAGCTGTAAGTGCAAAAGAAAACTGCAAAAAATATAGCTGCTGTTACTACACATTTGAAATTTTATTATTGGTATAGACAATTTTTAACTACATCCCAACATCTGCCCCCAAACCATGTGTTCTAGCTAGACTGCACATACTTTAAAATAGCAGCCTTTTCCCATGTGTATCGACAAACCACATACCATATGGTCATGTTTAAGTAAGGCAGAAGGCACAAACAGCTGCTGGTGACCCACATAATCTGTAATTTCATTTTACCTGGGAGGCCTTGTTCTCTCACACTTGCCAAGGTTTTTTTAAAACGTTAACCAACTGTAATACAATGCTTCTGAGGCCATCAGGGAATCTCTAACAATATTCCAAGAGGCTTGAACTGAGCCATTTGTTTGAGTATTGTGATAACCCTGAGGCTTAAAAAACTAAACAAACAAAATCTCCAGAATATTCACTATGAACTTTGCTGGTCATTAATTAAATTGCTGGTCACTATTAAATTGCTGATAATTTCAGAAGTAACTTGTGTCTCTCTCAAACAACTCTCTAGTACAAAAACACCTAAAGCACTTTGGCTGCTATACCAACTTCTAAAAATACTGACAAGGCAGGATCATATTCTCCAGAGAAGCTATCATAGAAAAACCATATATAAAATACAGCACTATGAAATAAAGGTTCTTGTTTTATTTACTATAAAAAGCTGAGCATTAATTTAGACTATAGAACACCAGCATACAGTAACATCCCAAATTAGCATTGGCACAAACAGAGCAGTTTGCACACCATAATGCTGTCTTCTAATTAATGCTTTTTCCTACTTTTCCTTGCTACTCATTCCACTGCATTCCTCATTTCCCTGTATGTCCCAAATGTAGTTATTCTACAAGCAGCATAGGTAACACAAGCTAGTCAGACAAATGTCAGCACAGCTTCTACTATCTAAGCTATTGAGACTTTCAGGAATTTCAAACAACCTCTTTACAAAACACAGTTTCAGAAGTCATGTTCACTAACTATTCCCTTGGTAACAGTCTAGTTTCACACACCCCTCCCTCCATCACACAACTGGAAGGGAATCTTCAGAGTGTGGTCTGAGCAGAATACAGCATCACCACACACTGTTTGAAAGGTAAAGCCTGTGTGAAACTATACAGGACAGTAAAAGAGATTAGCACTTGATTTATCTGACCTATAGATCAATGTGAATTTACAGAAAATGGACATTAATGGAAAGCAGAGGTAAACAACGTAAGACTTTCAATAGTTTGAGGACAGAGGAGGAAGTGGTTTATTCCTCAGCAAAGACCCCACCTCAGCAGACCACAAATAGGTGAGGTCTAAAACACACCAGTGTGAATTCGTAGGTGGTTCTTCAGATTTCCAGCTGTTGTGAACTGTTTGCCACAGCCCAGTTCTGTGCACACAAAGGGTTTTTCACCATTGTGAGTTCTCATGTGCACCTTCAGCCTCTGCAAGACGTAGAAACTTTTTCCACAACCTTCTGCTGGGCAGGTGAAGGAGCGGTCGTTCCTGGAAAGCAACAAAAAGCAGTTTCATTACCAGCTACTGCAACACATTTTTTCATGAGCACTCAATTTCTTTCTTTTATTAAATATGAGTACCTGTTAAAATACAAAAAAATCTAAACCAAACATAACAACAACCTGCAAAATTATCTAACTCTAATCCAAGTTTTTCAGTATAATTGACTTTAAGCACACAACAGACCTAATATTTATAAGAATAATGCCAGGTTTTCACAGCTTGTCAATGTCAAAACCTAACGTTATCTCAAATACAAAGTGTATTTTTTCAAGGTCATAACAAGAAACCGCTTCATTCTGCTCACCGGTGTGTTTTCAGATGATACTTGAAGTGAGCTGGCCATACAAATGTCCTATCACAGCCCTCAACTGTGCACTTCAGCTTCCTTTCCACACGAGATAAATGAGGAATGGGGCTTGAATCTTTTGGCTGCCCATCTCCTGTACAAAGATGAACATTTTCACCTGGAAAAAAAAAAAAAAAAGCCAACTGAAATCTAAAAAATATACAGATTACTATAATGTGTCAAATTTAATAGAAAAAACAGCATCACATACAATATAGGATTGTAAATCAGGTATGTCTGACTACTGTGTAGCATGCCCTACATGCTGCTGCTTAGCCAGTAACAGGGATCAGACACAGACTTGCAAACTTTACCAGGCCCATAAACTATTCCCAACAAACCATCTAGATCAGATCAGCTGCTACCAGATAAGGCTTATCACAAAAACAGTAGAAAGCTAATGCACCAGAAATTGTAGAAATGGTCTCTACAAAAATATAAACAACCAATTTTAACTATCCACCAACTATCATCTATTAGCTAAGCTGTTTTTAAAAACACCTTAGCTAAAGTAAGACAGATTGTATTTGCTTGCAATTATTTATTAATTAAGTCAGAAAGCATGTCACTAAATCAAATTATGTATTCTGCAGAAAACTGACCTCCAAACCCAGTGGAACTAAAAAGAAAGTATAATTTACAGTATGTATATAGGTTCTTAAAAGTGAAAATGAAAGTTGAAGAACAAGCAGCTGCAGTCAGAAAGAAGATATTCTTTTACATGTACCAGAGAACTAGTACAGATGGTTCCACTAGAGATCATTCCCCAAGAAAAAATGCAAAGCCTATTTAAACTGAAGAAAAAAAGCATAATTGTCCTGTATAATTCTGTCCCTGATGATTTGAACATGTCATAACTGATTCAAAGAATGAGAGAATTAAAGAGAGGAAGAAACAATGTGATACTAGGGGTCTTCTATGGAACATTTAACTTTTGAGACACAATCTGTGGATCTCCTACCATTATTGCTTGCTTTGGCATTCTTTGCAAGCTGTGCCCGAGTGGCAGCAATTAAACTGTCATGGGCCAATTCTTGCACTCGTAGGAACCATGGGGTACTGCTGTCTGTGCTGTCATGTGAGAGAAAGTCATTTCCAGAATCTTCTGCTTCATCTTGAACAAACACCAAGTGCTCTGTGGGAGATCCCAGCCCTAGAAAAGAAGACAAATTTGTGAAACAATAACATAACAGAGGGAAATTTCTTTTGCTTCTCAGAGATTAGTGTTCACAGCACGGATGAAATAGCTGCCCTGAAAAAGTCTCCACTGACCTCTACATTGTAGAAAGATGTTGATGACTAAATGCTCCTAAAATATCCAATAATGCCCAGCAAATTTCATGATCTTTCCTCTTCATAAGCAGCAGGGACAGAGTTGTACTTGTATCTCCTGCATTCTGCTGAGACACATCCAGCCAGATGACAAACAGAAGAACAATTACCTGCTCTTGTTAGGTTGAGAAGAATGAATGAAGTGCTGTCGCTGGGCTGGAGGTCTTGCAATAAACTAGAAGTTTCTGGAGTTGACAGAAGTTCAGATGGTTTCTGAACATTCTGTGCCCTTGTTTCCTCTCCATCAGGGCCTACATTTACCTGGAGACTTCTCAAGACAGCAGATGAAGAAACATCTTTGGAAGAATTAGCGTGACTTGGAGAAGTGAGATCTCTTTCATCATCTAATGAGGCAAGTGAAATCAGAGTAAATAAAAGTATAAATACACTATGATTAAAAGACACCTATAAAGTTATTTTTCTAGGAAAAGACCCCAGACCTTGAGAGAGAAGGGAGGAGAAAGCTTTTAACTAGTCAGACTTCACTATTAAATGAGAAGATTCAGTCACTCTGCTGAACTTGTTGCTCCATCCATGGGATGGCTTATCAGCAAGAGACAGCGGGGCCAGCTGAAGGTGAAGGAAAGACAGTGGTATGAAGGGCAGGGTCACAAAGATCTGCCACATAAATTTTACCTGGCAACATGAGTCTGTTGCATTCTGAGGTCTCAGTAACAGGAAGCAGAGAAAGACAGGTGATGTCTTTTGGTTCTGATTCCACCAGTCCTTGTCCCAGTGGAATGGAAGTATTTTGAACAAACTGAACCAGCAGCTGGAAAAACATACTGAAGATTAGGTCAAGAGCAGTACAAATCATTTAAAAAGGTACTAAGTCCAGTCAATCCAGTAGTCCCTATCATCTTGCAGGAGACATTGAATATAATACCATGGATACACACAGATATAAATGAAAACTTTTCATTTTCCTTTTTACAAGGAAAGAATTGTTTGTCATCTCTGAAATACCTATGAACTTCTCATTTCTTTAACATATAATAAACAGCTCTGGATCATTGCAGAGCAAGTCTAGTTAGGCTATATTTCTTTTTAATTAATATTTTACCACTTGATACTTTACTATGGTCTAACATTTCAAGTAAATGCTTTCCATGCTCAACCTTTGGTACAAGTATTTTAAAAATCATTGTCTTTAAATACTTAACTGAAAATTGGCCTTTTCTTAATTAAAAAAAGCAATCAGAAGACTAGTTACAAAGATGTCTATCATATGGCTATTCAAAATAAGCAGATGGCAATCAGAGAAACAAGGCTGGGATGACAAGGGGGAGAACAGAGGCAGTTTTAGCCATCTAAATCAGCTACTCCTAAAACCATCAAAGATGGACAACCAACCCACCCACTAAGGGGATTAACAGAAGAAACCCTCTCCAAAATACTACACAAAACAAGGGGGACTATTGCATAAACAGGTATAGAACTTAAACTGAGGTGCATTCCCTGGGGAGGAATTTGGGACTGGTCAAAAGATTTGGAAGGATTGTACAAGACTTATTAGGTGCTATTTAAGGGAAAGGCCAAAGGCAGGAAAAGGAAAGGATCAAGGTGGATCAGGGCAGAACAAACACAAGAAAATTGAGAGAGAAGGATAAAAGGGGCCCACTGCATATAAGCAGGAAGTTGATCAATTCAGTTGTCTGGCACAGGCTAACTCTTACACTCCATCCTGACTTCTCATTCAGCTCCATTCTTACCTACTTCCTGTGTGGTCCTGCTCTCTACACTGGATCTCTAGTGGCATACACTAGTTTCTTGTGTGTGTGTGTGTGTGTGTGTGTGTGTCATATGCCAATGAACTCCAAGCCAGCCTAGTTAGCGAATGAAATGAGAAGTGTGGGGATAGATCCCAAATAAATCCATAAAGGTATCCCTGAGGCAGCAACCCTTGAACACAGAATCAGATACTTTGTGCTGCCGGTGTTTATGAGGGTAAAGCTACAAGCACTCAGCCTGTGTTCGTGTTTGGTGCCAATCGCATCTCTACAGTGTGTGCACACACATTTTCAAACAGGTACTAAACTTCACTAATGGCTGGCTCCAATATCAGAATTAAAGAGCTGTCCTGACATTTCCTGATGAACCCAGGAGGTGAGAGGTCATCCAGTCCATCAGATTTAGCCATCTCTAACATCAGTCAGCTCTGGCAAAAATTTCTTCCAGCTAACTCCTCAAAATCTGGAGTTATAAAAAAGGAACCTGACACTTGAAAAGGAACAGGAAGTCAGAAAAATTACTTTTTTACCCCTGAAAGTCTTCTCATATTTTTAACCTAGGTCAGAGCTTCTTAAATCATTCTGTCCCTTTTACAACATTTCAACTTTTTGTCAGAGTACCAGAGATAATGCTGGATCCTCTTTACACCCAAGGCAGACACAGAAATGAGACTCCCTTTTTTTCTGTTACCAATGCCAGAGCACTTCATATTACAATATTCTCATTTAACAAGAATGGTGCTGGGAGTTAGGAGATAACAGTCCAACTTTTGCAATGGACTGAACAAATTCTGTGAACTGCACAAGCTTTTTTAAACACAGTCTCAAATCCCTCCCCTGTAGGGATTTAAACTTCAGAAAGATGGAAAGGGGCCGGTTGTAGCACACCCAGACACATACTCCATGTTTCAGAGAAAATGCTGGTCAAAACCCACATGTAGGATGGATTTGTCTTTAAGTTCTGTCGAACAAACTAACTCCTATACTCACATTCTCAGGTTTGTGGTTTTTTAAAACACTGAATGGAGAAATATGGAAAATAACAATATACTAAAAAGTTAAACCTCAAGTTCCTTATCTCTAGGAAACTCCTTGACAAAGATCCTGCGTTCTGCTGCTGTCTAGCAAAAAACTGTATGTAGCAAACTTCCTTTATCTTTGACATTTAGAAGGAAATTGTACAAGATAATTATTCAGAAGCTACTACCCTCATTGTGACACATTTTAGTACGCAGTCACACAGAGCCCATATGGAGTTGTCTGTGCAGTGAGATAGTTCATCACTGTCAAAAGAAAGAGACTAAAAAATGCTGATGTACCCACTGTATATTTGTGATTAAAACCCAACAGTCACAGATAATTTGATTCCTATTTTGTACGTTGTGATTGTCTTAGTACTTCCTTTTCAGAACTATTGGCATCTAATTCCAAATTATTCCTGTGGCAGACACCAGGCTTTTGAGCCTCCCTTACATCAAGAGAAAGTGCTAAATCAAAGAAACTGTAAAGAAAACTCAGTGTTTTGCACTCTTGTTTCCCTATGCTCATTTCATCTCACAAAAACACTAGAAAGACTAATGGTTTCTCAAACACTTTTACCTCAAAGAGCTGCTGCCATAGGAACCCTGAAGATTTAACAGTCCTGACTGGTCTCCTCTGCGACGCCCCATACTCTCTCCCTTGGGACTCCTTTTAAGCTCAGCCTGGGCCAGTCATTCCCTCCCTGAGCTGTGCCGTAGGTTTACCTGTCTCAAGCCCTGTCTACTGGATGAACCTCAGATTTTTACTGCATCTGTTTCTCCAGCCCCATCTTCTGCTGCTCCTACCTGGACTCTGGACAGACCCTGGACCTGGTCCACCACGTCGCCTTAGCCAGGGCTGAGGGCTGTGGATTCCAGCACCTGTCTCTGATTTCCATGCTCAGTATTGTGCCCTGGTCTGTGAGGGTACTGCCTGGGCTGGGATCACCCTTGACTCCCTGCTCACCCTCCCTTAGGAGCAGCCTGTCATCACTGACAATTATGAGGCTACAAATTAAGTCCCAAAGTCATTCAGATGGCAATGCGCCATTTGAACTAGGCCACAAGCCAGATGGCAGTTTGAAAGGTTAGAATTGTTTCATCTTAGATATAAGATTATCCAGAGGACCTAGCAAGAAGATGGAACTATTTTTATGTTGTCAAAAAAATACATAAGCAATAAAAGATAGTCCCTCCCCCAGGGCCATGCATTCTAATTTAGGATTAAAAAAAATAGGAGAAAGAGAAGTAAAAAGGGTTAGGAATAATAAGCAAGGCAACCAGTAAAAAGAAGTAGGGACTAAAAACTTGAGCACTAAGATAGATGTAAATTATTGGATTGTCTTTCATGTTGATGCGTCCTACTGCTTCTTACTCCACGATGAAACATTTGTTTTATGGACTTGCCTATTTTTATACAAAAAGACCTAAATGAAACTTGCCTCCTCCAAGAAGAAAGCTTTGCTTTAAACCTTCCACTTCAACATAGCAACATTAAGCCACTAGGGAAAAGCAAAACACAGCAACCACAAACAGATGCTCAGAAGAAAAAAGATCCTTTTAATTTGCTTTGTAAAGTAATGACAAACTAGTACAGAGAATTATGAAATTATGAGAGGACAAAAAAGTAAAAGGAAACAAATGGACATGAATCACACTCACTATTAAAATGTGGAATAAAAAAACACAACCCTTCAAATAAACTAAAGCAAACTAATCATCAACTCAAACAATTCAGAAAAAATAAAAGGTTTTCATGATAGTTTTATCTTGACAGATTTTTTCCTAAAGCTTCCTGTTCAAAATTATTGAATACCTTTGTGGACAACTACAGCAACTGGAATGCAGGAAAGAACTCATTACAAACATTGTGTCATGCTTTCTTAAGCTTCTCACAATATGGTTTTGCAGCTAAAAGTAAATAGGAAATTATAAGGGTATCTGGTAATAGGCTAGTCAGCATAGAGATCAAGGAACAGGACAGGTGATAAATTAAATGCACAGATACACAAACACTAACAAACTCTAGCAAACTACAGATAAGAGAGAGTAAAAATAACCAGAACTCCTAGGACACTGATGGATGGGCCAGTACAGGAATAACTTGAGTTTGACCTTGAAAAAAAATCAACCAGAAACTTCATAAGTAATAGCAACAGTGTTATCTTGGGTTACCAGAACCGTATCTCATCAAAGAGCAAACTTATGGAGGAAACATATTAAGATATCTTGATGGAGACTATGGGACAGTGAAAAACTTATCGATGTTTAGGGGAAGGACCAAAGGCAAGGAAAGAGAGGGATCAAGGTAGATAGGAGAGAAACAATTATTGGGAACAGAAAGGGGATTGGGGATAATACTGGTTGGCCACATTAGCAGGCTGCAGGTTGCTGCTCTGCATCACCACTGGGGTCTGTCTCATCCTCTCTAGTGCTTTCTGCTCCTAAATGGTTTCTGAGTACATTCATTTAATTAAATTCACTTTGGCATAACCTGTGAAATAGAGAAAAACACAATCTGAAACCCAAGATCCTGACGAGAGGCTGAACTAAAAAGCCCAAGGCCTGAAGATGGACACTGGAAGGACTCAAAGTTTGACAAAGAGTGGATAACTGCATGACCATAAGTATGCATGTCAGCCAAGAGAGGCCATGTGTGATATCCTAACAAATTTCAAGCCTTTTTACCTGATAAGTTGGGACAGGAATAGACCATTTGTGGCCTTTCTTTTCCATGGGAATGCCATTTGTGTTTGAGTGTGCTGGTAAAAGCCCTATCCTGCCACACAGCCATAATGTCATCCTGTCTGTGTGTGCACAGGCATATTTTTGCAGTTTAGGCCCAGATGCACTTCTGTGCACCTGGGAACAGTCCAGTGGTCTCATGTCCGAAAGACCAGGAAGGCAGGAACCTCCTAGATTACATCATCTGGCATCACAAACAGACCCCAGATGGGCTCTAAGTATTCCTGAGATGGGGACTGTAGAATCCCTACATATGGAGGAGACTGATCCACTATAACCAAAGTGCTAGAATTTGTAAGCAGAGAAAATAGGTCATCTTGGGACACCAGAACAGGAATAGTTAGGGAAAATGAATGTACAGAATATTAACAGAATACCAAAGGTACAGTAAGAGGTGAGGTGGCTTTACACTATAGCTAAGACATTCCTTGGAATTTGAAATGAATTCTAATATTGCAAAAGGACATCCTTGACTTAAGAGATTCAAACTTCAGGGGACAGACGTGAATCATACAGAGAGAATCTATAATCCTTGGAGGGCAAAGTTCAGCTGCATCTTGAGATAAAGAATTTTATTTTTGCTCTGCCATATCACCTTCTTGAATATACCCTCCTTTACATCTGCTGAAATGCCATGTAACTGAAAATTCTGTAAATAATGCAAAGAGTGAATTTATTAGAAAATGTAAACTATTTCTTGGCTGTTATCACTAAGCAAATACTTCTTATCCCTGCTAGTCAACAATAAATGGTTGGACAGGATGATCCCAGGGTCTATTACTGCAAGCAATGCAGAATGCTTGCGTTACCAAGAGACTTGGATAATGTCCCTGACCTGAAAGGGGAAAAAAAAAATCCACAACGAACAACAACCAAAAAACTTTTTAAAGACTGAGAACCTCTACTAGAAATCCTTAACAAAACCAAAAAAACCCCAACAAAAACCAGACAAAAACAAATAACCCAACAAAACAACCAAATCAAAACCAAATGATGATATGGCCACCTGGGATGGATCATCATCATCATCTATGTTGTGTCCCATAGCGGATGATTCATAAGCCAAGAAGTGTTAGGCTGGTGCTTTGGCTGAAGTAGGGGTTGCTGGGAGGGACTGGGTAAGAAGGTTCTCCAGAACCTCAGATCTATCCTCCCACTAGACAGCTGGAGAGCTAGACTAGATTCCCAGAGCAGCAGGGACCATGTCTTTAATCAATACCCTTCCTGTTCTAAATTTAACCAGTGAACCACAACAAAATAAAGAGGTCAAAAGAAAATTTAGTGGAGGGGGAGGAGAAAGGAGGGGCTGCTGCTGAAGGGTATGCAGGGCAGAAGGCTCGTTACCTAGAGACTGGTATGTCCTCCTCCCATACAGCCTCTGGGGAGCTAATTAAATCATAAGTGGCTCTCCTTGTAAACCACTGAGGAGGAGAGAAAGGAGAGGCTAAAGTACCTCTCTTCACCTTCTTTTCAATAACTAATTCAATTTACAGAACAGAGTTGTAATGCATTTGATTGTGCTAAGAGTTACCCCAAGAGCAGAAAGCACCCTGCACTGGACCAGTACGGTGGAGGTTTCCTAGACTGGAAACACAAGTGTAATAAATCACCTCAAAGGCTTAAAGCATGCAAAATGCAAATTGTAACAGTTCCCTGAGGAGAGATAGTTGCATAGCTTTGGGGGCAGGGAGTCCAGAAGAAAAAGCAGATCCATCTGTCCATACAACTGTCTCCAAGCAACTTTTTAACTTTCTATGAAAGGAAGATTCACCTCTACTCAAGCATTAAAGATTTAATGGTATGTTGATGGCTTCTTTAGGGATAAAACCAGTAGCAAAAAAGTCTATGCAATAGAGACATACATAGAGACTCAAGACATAGTGCTTGATTGTTATCATCTAGATGTCACAGAAATACAGCTAGCTCTTAATTTCTCACATGGTAGGGTATAAGAAAAAACATCTGTGGCTATAAGAATTGTGGTGCCATGGTTTACTTAGATATAAAATTATTGTATACTTTCAGACACATTTGAACTGCTATTTGGGAAAAGTGTAAAAAGAGTATCTACTAGCTTCACTTCAAAGGAATAGAAAACAGTACTTACACTCAAGTTTCATAATCAGAACTAGAAAAAGAAGATATGTATACATGGAAATAAATCAAAACTTTTAGTATAAAATAGCCTTGATCAAGACTGAGGAATATGGTCTAGAACCACTGTAACTTTTTTTACGTACCAGGTCTGTTTCTTCTGGAGAGTAAACAGCCAACTCTTATTATGGGCTTGCTGGGAAGGAAATGCAACTCTGCCATGAGGAAATAGGACTATTATGTAAACAAGCCTAATTAACAAATACCTTACTCACGTTGAGAAAAGACAAGGCCCAGTTACAGCTCCTATGTGAGGAATGAGCAATGAGCATTCCAACTGCCTTGGTCTTCAGCTGTCAGAAATAATCTAAGGGAACCCACCCATTCACAGACAAAAGTAACAAAGTCCTCCCACCTTATCATTCATAACTCAGAAAAAAAACTGATAGTATGTATGAGACCTCAAGGACACGGCAAGAGAAGAACTCTTTGCAGATCATTCTGAGACTATTCAGAGCTGCTATGAATCTACAGCTACTTTTCCTGAACAGTATGATCAGAAGGGCTTTGGCTGCTCTGTTAAGAAACAATACATTAACACATCACATGGGCTGTAATGAATTACCAGCAGGTAATCATCATTCTTTTTAGAGAACCAGTTTAAGATACCTGCTGTACTGCTTATAGGGATAGAAACAAGAGTCAACGAAAAACATGCAATTAAGTCTTGCAAACTTCCCCAAAAGGTATTTCATAGCTGTACTATGTCCTCTGCTCTAGGACTTTAGCCATCTGCAGAGGTAAAGCTCAGAACCAGGAAAAGCAAGGACACCAAGGGATACGATCCCTGCATCTTTAAGTGGGGAAATGCACAGAGAGATAGCTTATGTGCCATTCAAGCTGCAAAATAAGGCAAGAAATAGGAGAGGCAGGAGGTGGTGGTGGTGTTCAATGTAACAAATTGCAGACACTTGTATCTAGCATATTACAGATATGAGGAACAAAGCCCAGAACTCAGCAACTGATTAGTTGCTGATTAGAGCCACTGCTAGAGTGACATCTTGTAAAGGTTTAACCAGAAATTTTAACTGGTACGAAAACAAAGCTATTATGGCTTATCAGAATGGATCTTGTATGACACACCAAATTTACTATCCAATATCACAAGGATAGCAGGCTGTGTTAAGCTTATTATGCTATGTTTAGGGAGAGGATCAAAGGAGGAATCAAGCCAGATAAACGAAGAACCAGGGTGAGAGAAGAGACTCCAACCATACATTTGCTGGCTGCTAGTCAGTACACTGCTGTGCCTGATCACTGCAGTCCCTCCTGTCTAATTACCAAAGACATTCCTAAATATTCTAGACAAGTAGACAAGTGAGTCTACCACTAGTGAGCTTCTAGTTGACTAATGCAAATAGGAGGCTACCACACTGGAAAAAAACCAAAAAAATATTCCAGCCAGAGACTGGCTAAAAGCCCTAGGTCTGGGCAGAAGGACTGTAGGCCTGGCAAAGACATGTGAATGTGAGTATGCACGAGAGAGTGATGAGGGTACAGCTACAGCCCACTGGGAATCATTGTTCATGCTTTACCTGTGCATGTGATAATGTGCATGTTCATGCTTTACCTGTATTTGTGACCAGCTGTGCATGCACAAATGTCCCTGCAATTCAAGCTCAGCTGTGCTACCAGCTGAACCTGGAACAGTCCAGCAGCCTCGCACTGAGCAACCAGGACCCCTGTGTGCTGCTGCCTACCAGTTCTGTCAACTGCTTAATAGAAACAGGACTGGCCAATGCTGATAAAATAATTCAGATTGTCCAAAACCAAGTAAAGTCAATTTGGTTTGAGGGAAAGAAATAGTCAATTCGTTAATTTATTTTATTCTCGTAACAAAAGAGCGCTGTGAAAGTGGGGGAAAAATGTAACCTGAGAATGGGCAAGAATATTGGCTGATACTTGAAAGGAGGTGAAAATAACTTGCAATATTTTCTAATTTTTTACCATTCAAATCAAAGCACGGAAGCATTAGAAGATGTCACTGAAAACACTTGGAAAATTAGTACTTAAGCAGCAATCTGAGTAAACTCATTGAACTCTAAGCATTGCCCATCAATGTTCCTGGGAACCAAACTTAGTTCATAATTGCTCACCTCAGGTTTGGATTCTAACTCATCCGATAACATTGATTCAAGTGTCCAACTCCTGCAGCTGTTCTCAGCAAGGCACAGATTTTTTTTCGATTTTTTTTTTTTTTTTTTTTTTTTTTTTTAGTTCAGAGAGAACAATGCTCCCTGATTATTTTCATATTTTCCTAAGTGCAAACCAGTGTGGTGGTCCTTCTGCAAGAAGCTCTGTTGCAGAAATAATTAATTTAACCTAAAACAACAAAAAGGGAAACATAAAGAAAGAGGAACTGAAAAACAAGAGCAAAGCAAAAAGAAATGATCATGTGCTGATGCAACTGTAAAATATACTTTGAGGTATTGGTAAAACTTATTTCCTGAGGTTCCTGGATTTCTGTTTTCACTGAATCAACAAAATAGCCTTTAAAAATTAATTTCATGGTGTTAGGATGTTATTTACCACATTTTGTTTGCAATTGCTAATTTTCAATGGAAAAACCCTTATTTGTTCTGGGAACTTATGAGATCAACTGCAAATCACATAAAGCATGCAAGATATGAGGAAGCTGAATTCCCAGCCCACAACACAGTGGAATTATCCAAATCATTGATAAAATGGAATCATATATAAACAATCTGTCAGCAGGAAACATCAGTTGTTTCTGTCAGCTGAGATACTTCACAGAATAAGAAATTTAATTTCTTGATAAGACCAGATATATAGAACTTATTTCACAAATACTCATATGATGTTTGTACTAAAAGGGGAACACGAGAACAAGCTTTTCTTGCCTGCCAGGAAAACACTCAGACACTGATGATGGGAGAAAAATGTGAACTGCATACAGCTCTTTCCCTTTTCCAACTCAACTACCGATCTACTGACTATGTTAAAAAATAACGAGAATACTGAACCAGCTAAAAAGAAAACCTAAAAGCCTTGTTCTCACACTCCTGACAGCAGCACTGCAGCACGGAGCTTCACTTGCCGCGAAGGGGCCACACAGCACACACAGCGAGCGCAGAGCAGCTGAGCCCAGTGCACTCAGCGAGCCCGGGCCCGGTTGTACCGCCGCGGCCCCCCGCTGCCCCTGTCAGCCCGTACCCGGCAGGGCGGGCTCCGAGTGACCCGCGGGGACAAGAGCCAGCGCTGCCAGGCCCGGCTGCCCACGCTCCGGCCGGGAGGAGCCCAGCGGAGGCCCGCGGGCAGGGCGGAGCGCCGAGGCCCGGCGGGGCAGGTGCCACCCGCCCCAGGGCGCGGGTCCGGCCGCAGCCGTGAGGGGCGGCCCCGGCAGCGGGGACGGGAAGGACAGCTGGGCAGGGGCGTCTCCCCGCGCTCCGCGGCTCGCTGGGCTCCCGCAGCCCACGGGGGTCGGCGAGTCCCGCAGGAGCGGCCAGGCCACCCCCACCAGCCGCCCGCCTTACCGGCATCTCCGCCGCCCGGACGTGACGGGCCCCGGCCGGAAATGCCGCGAGGGCTCGGGGCGAGCGCGGGGCGGGGCGACGCTGCCGCCCGCCGCCGTCTGTTCCCATCGCATCCGAGACTGAGGAGGACAGCTCGGTGCTTGGGCTCTCCCCCGGTTCCGTCGGGATCGTTACCAGGCCTGCTGTCTTCAGCTGCAGCCTGATTCCTCTTCAAGTAACCTTTTTTATTTGGATTGTTACAGTACAAGCGAACATTATGCCGGAACCTTATGGAAGGCTTCAATCCGCTGATTTTCTCTGTTTTTCCATATAAATCAACACGGAAGACACATTATCCCAGTTTGCTACACCACATGTGGAAACACCGGTTTCCTACTAATACTTTGTTTCTGTTTCTGCTTTGCTCTGACTCGCTGCTCTGTCTGTTCTTGCAGCTGGTGATAGAAAACTCCAGGTGTTCACAGTAGCTCACTAATAACATACACCGAGTTAGCAATTCCAGAGACATACATGCCTTTGCAATGTAAAAACCACGAAACCACCGAGTAATTTAAAAAACTCGCACTTTGGTTTTAGCTCGTTACCTGTAGGTGACCAGGACAGAGCACCTGAAGAAGTTGGCAGCCTCTGGCCTTGACATTAGCAGCTGAACTAGTGACCTTCAGGTCCTGTAAACTTTAACTCGGTGATGGCTAGCCCGTTTCTTTGGGGCCATGTGTGATTCCTGACTCCCATGCCAGCACAGCCGCTCGTGGTTCACTCCTGGTACGGGTGCTGATAAGCAGACAAAATCCCGGTGATATGGAAGTAACCCAACAGCAGCTGTCAAGGCTGGCGAAATCAGGTTTCCTGCAGCTTCTTCGGAGCACAGCCTCTTCAGATACACGGTGGACTGTGAAAAAACCTGTGGTCACTTCCTGGTAAAGGGCTGTCATCTTCCGCCTTGAGCTACTTTGGAATGGTTTATTTTATCCAACCCTTCCAAGATGTCCAATATGGCTACACTGCCTTTCAGAAACATTTGAAAAATTTGATTTGCAGCATAAAGATTCACAGTTATCTCCCTCAGCTTTAAATGTTCAATGAGTGGCTTCATGGAGGACAATGCATTGGAGTCATACTGACAACCTAGTGCTTCAGCAAAAGGACTATTGACCAGCTACCTGCTGGAGCCACCTGGTAACTCCATAAAGACTGCAAGCAAGTTAGGTGCATGTCTTTTTCAGAGGTAATTATCCCATCAGCTTGCAGGCATTGCTTTAATACTAACAAAAGCCTGCACTGTGAAATCAATTTTCAGTCAAGCCGAAACACATTTCTGTTGTACAAGGCAGGGAAAACTGATTCAACACCCAGAATCAACAGCTTCAGAGACTGGGCTGTCTCAGTGCCATACTCCTCCTGCAGAGGGATTGTATCAGAGAACCTAGAAAGTCTGGCATTTGTCATGTTGGACTACTCAGCTATAGTTGTGGTGGCCTGAAGCTTTAGACAGATTCATTCATTCAAGCCTACAAAACTGAAAGTGATAGCTCCTGAGACTGAATCTTTTAACACAATCCCAAAAAGCTAGAGCTCATTAAATGACCATGCAACAGTAACAGTAAAAGACTATCTCACTGTACTCTTGAGGAATATATTCAGTGCAGGTAGCTGGATTTGCAGGTGCAATGCAAGCTGCAGATTGAGCTCTCTGGATGGCTGGAGTCCAAGGCAAGAGGCCATGAACTGACAACCCTTTGACAAGCTCAGGGACCTGTGGCCCAGCCAGGTAGGTTATTGGACACTCAGAGACATGGCAGGGGCCAAGGACCCTCAAATGTTACCATGCTTGGACTGTGAGGGTATAAAAACCCAGGGTTTCCTTTGTACAAGGTCCCAGCTCAAAGTCTTATTTGGTTATTGCACCAAGACTGAATTATTTTAAGGATTGGGACCACTGAGACTCTGCTATGGGAAACCTGGCATTGAGATGGTAAGGAAACCTTGTCTGACTGTGTGAGTGTGGGGGTGTATGGGGAGCCAGGCTCACTGGAGCTGCCCACTGGGAAGGGGTTTTGGTCCTAATTTAGGTGGTGAGAGTGTGACTGCCAGAGTAGCTCCTGGATAATCAGACAGGAAAGTTTCCCTAAGGCAGCATGCCATTGTATTGCTGATCCAATACAGTCCAACAAAGTTTAACTATAAATGCAGAACTACTAACTTCATAAACCAACTTTTCTTGATGCTACATTGGTAATCCAAAGAAACTGAATCATAAAGCTTGATGCTGTTTTACATTAAGATACCCAGTAATCTCGGAAGTCCTTTGACTCATCACCAGCTCAACAATGGGGAATCGTTGAGTAGATATTAAAATATGGAGACATGTAGGCGCCTAAGTTCCTTTCATTTGCATCCTTCTAGGCCAGAGGAGTTTGGCTGCTTCAGAACTTGCATCTTGACTGCCTGGGGAATTTTGGTGAAATCTGCAGTGGGAGTAGCACAGCACTTACCTGAGTTGTTTATGCTGTTTCAAATCACTTGTGCAGGTGTGTGAAGCAACACTGGTCCCCGATGAGAGAACTGGCTGGCTGGGAATTTCCTATAGTCTTACTTTTATGATAACATTTGCCTCTACAGGCTCCTTCTCTCCAATCAAGGAGAAATGGAAGACACATTTCCCCCAGGACCAGATTAAAGAAAAGATAAGTGATACTGGTTTTTCACCCTGCTGTGAGATAGCAGAAATGGCTAGTCATGGAGTAAAGGGAGAGCGGTGGTTTAGATTTGGTTGTTGATTAATCTGGTTATAATGTGTGCCTGCTCTGTTTATGGAGAAATCTAGACTTCATTTCTATTAGCACATCTTTTATTATTTGGTGTGTACATTTCTGAACACTCAGATATAAAGTTGTTACAGAAACTGTCCATTGTTCCAAGATACTGGCAGTACTCAATTTTATTTCCATTAGGTTTTTTAATTATAAAAATGTGTGTAATTACCATCAGTTCGTTGCTCAGCCTTTACAGCATCAGCACGTAACAGGCTGAAATTCTCTCAAAACTCTGTGTACATAGATGTCGCCTTTACACACCTACAGCGGATGTTGGCACGGATGTTATAAAAGCGGATGAGATTTAAGAAACCGAGAGTACTAAGATTTGGAGGATTTTCTCCTGTATCTCCCCAAGCTCGCACCCGGTTCTGTCACATGTCGGTGTCTGCCGCGCTCCACCTTTCCTGCGTAGTCAGCGCGTTTCCCGCGGCAGCGGCAGGAATGCTGCTGAGGTAATTCTGCTGGCTCAAATGCGTACGTGCGGTCCCATACGGGCCTCCGCCACCAGACACCACCAACACCGTTCCCAAGTTTTCCTGAACACCGGTGCGAGGGGCAGGCGCGCCCGGCGGGGGCCGTCCCGCGCCTGCCCCCCAGCAGCGGCCGGCGCTCCCGCTGCGGAGCCCGCATGGAATGTGCTCCCGGGCGCGGCCCGGGCAGGAGGCTCCGCCGCACTGCGTTGGGAGCCGCCGGAGGGGCGGGGAGCGGGGGGGCCGCGCCGCCGGCACGGGGGGCCGAACGGCCAACGTCCCCCGCGGGGCGGGCGCGACGGCTCCGCCTCCCAGCCCACCGCCGGCACGTTCCACTTTCCCCGCGGGGTGAGCCCTCCTCCCTCCGCCGCGGCGGCTCTCGCGGCCTCGCAGAACCGGAGCGCGGCGCCGGCGCTGTCTTTCTTCGCACGCTGCCCTCACGACTAGGTAGTCCGGCCCGCCTCTCCCTGCTGTGCCGGGCAGTGGTAGCGGCCGCTCCGCCCCTTCGCCTCCCCCCCCCCGGCGGCGGCGCGGGTGGTGCGTCCCGGCAGCAGGCGCGTCCCGGCCGGCGCCCGCCCCCCCGCGCCGTGTCATTGATGTTGTTGTTTGTGTCGCAGGAGCCGCAGGCCAGGCCGGGGCCGCCGCCCGGGGCCGCCGCCGCGGGGCTGGGGCCGGCGCCAGGGATGTCGGTGTGCGGGGAGGCGGTGGGCGCCGGCTCCCTGCCCAGCGAGCTGGTGGTCCACATTTTCTCCTTCCTAGCGGCCCCCGACCGGCTGCGGGCCTCGGCCGCCTGCTCGCACTGGCGAGAGTGCCTCTTTTACCCGGCGCTGTGGCCGCGCCTCCGCCTCAGCCTCCGCGTCTCGCCCGCCGAGCGCCCGCGCCTCGAGTTCCTCATGCGCAAGTGCGGCTGGTTCGTCCGTGAGCTCCGCGTACAGTTCGCCGCCGACAACTACCCCACCGGCGGCGGCGGGGCGGCGGCGGGCGAGGGCGCCGTGGTGGCGGGGGACGGGGAGGCGCCGCCGCCGCTGAGCCCGCGCTGGCTCGACCTGCTGAGGACTTACCTGGAGCTGGTGCTGTGCGTCCTGAGCAGCGTCCGCAACAACAGGTACCGCCGGGGGAGCGGCGGTGCCGGGCGTGGGGACAGACGGAGCCCCCCGGGCCGCGCAGGGCCCGGTGCAGCCGTCCCGCCGGTTTCTGCGGGCGGAAACAACGCCCGAGCCGGCGCCGGCCGGTTCGTGCTGGGGCTGGCCTTGGAGCCGCTCTGTGTGTGTGTGTGTGTGTGTGTGTGTGTGTGTGTTTGAGGCTGTGAGTTGGGCAGAAACGGGGACAGCCGCATCAAACTATCAAATTTTTATCATGTAGTGTAGTTTGATGAGGAATATAAACGCTCAGACGTCCGGTCGGCGAGCAGCTGGTCAATACGCAGAACAAATACAGCTGCAGTGATAAAAAAGTTCTTCGTCTTTTAGATGGAAACGGGGAATGCAGCTCGAACGGACCAAGTGAGAGCCAGGAGTTTGAATTTACTGCATAACAAGGCAGCTTTCTCACTTAAAATAAGGCTTAGTACGGGCAGACTTTAGACCTTGTGTATGCTTGAAAAAAAGTATGTAATGAGAAATTAGTCAGGGGGAGTTAAAATTACAGCTCTGGCACGCTGAGTTACTGCCCCAGTAAAATACCTTCACCTTTCTAGCCATGAGGTCTTTTGCTATAGAAAAGCTGAGCTTTCATGCCAGCTCTCCTCTTACCTGCTAATCTGAGGTTTGAGGAAGTTTTATGTTCTTGTGCTTGTTGAAAAAAAGGTTCACACGTAGGACTTTCTTGGCCTAATCGAATTTAAATGCTAGAAATATTTTTCTGTGGTTTGTATTTAAGATGTGTTTTTCACACTTATTTTGGCAGGTTAGATAATTTCCTCAGCTTTGAGGTCTTTAACACAGAAATACTTGCATTCTTTTCACTGTGTGTGGGTATGATAGAGATAATAAGATAATAATCAGATATCCTAATATGTGGCCTCTAGTCAGCACGTAAGACAGGAAAGCAGGGATATTACATTTAAGTTATGATGAGTTTGGAAAGCCATGTAGGTGTTAGGCTAGGAAATAGTTAATATTATTTTCCCTCTGTGTGCATATAGATTCACCTATCAAGGGAAGAAGAACTGCTAGTATTTCAGAGTATCTTTAGGATGAATTAAACCTTGTGGGATGGCCTTTAAAAAACTGCAACTGAGTCATGATCTTGTTACCGCCCCCTTTGATTCCAGAGGTATTAGAGAGTAGCTTGAGGCCTTCCTTGTGTCTTTATTTTGAATTGTAGCAAGAGAACTTTAAATGCAATTCCTTGTTGGTTTGAGATGAATGCAAATGTGGTGTGTGAAGTCTCAGTTCCTCTGCTCTGTTGCACCCAGCAGGTACTTCCTGTGGTGCAGCTGCGATGGCTGAGAGTTACAGACCTCACTTCAGAAAACAGCTCATTATTCCCAGCTCACCTTTATCTTAATTTATTTCATGACCTATGAATACTTGGCGTGCAAATCATAATCATCTGTCTTGATTTGTGTTCTCTTGCATTTCAGGAGCTTTCACTTAACTGTTGAATCTGTGGGAAATCTAACTAGTATTATAAGAAGAAAAAATGTTGAAGTAATTGTGGTGATTGTCTGATGTGAGACAAATACCATTACATGGGCTTGGAATTTTAAAATAAGTATTTTCTACAGGAGACTTTTCATGGGGGTGTTGTTAGAAAACGAAATTGTTTCTTTTTTTCGTCACTGAAATGCAAGGCTGTCAAAATTAACTGAGATGTTAGAAGGCTTTTGATACACTTTTTCTTTTGAGAAATTCTCCATAGCCTTATCTGAAATCTGTACAAGGACACTGGCTTTCTGAAGTTCATTTTACAGATTCTGTATGCACACTGACTCAGGACTATAGTAAAATACTGTGCAGAAGTAATTGTTTCTCTATTACCTGTTCTGTGATAGATTAGTATAATTTTGGTGGTAAGACAGCGATGAAGAGTTACTAACTTTGATAGGATTTTGCATTGCCATACTTTCTTGCTGTTCCTAAATAGTTTCTATGCTGCTCTTTTGGATTTAAATGAATGGTGCATGACTGGGGAGTACAGGGTACCTGGTTATTACAGCAGGGGTTTTTTTTTATGAGCATTTTAAAAACTGGGGGAAGAGTGGCATAATTGACATTAAACATTTGACCTTTTTTCAGTTTTACTTTCAGAATAGACTTTTTTTTTCCCCCTTGAACAGACTAGGTTTTCAGTTTATTTTTATGTCTGATTTTTTTTCCTTGCAAAGTAACTACATATAACTAATTAGTTTTCAGGTAGAACACTGGGTATTAGTTATTTAAGCAGATTTTTGAGATAGAAAAGAGGTGAGAAGGAGTATTAACATATGCCAAATTGCTGCTTAGTTCTTACTGTGACCACATAATGTCTAAACCAGAGGCATTGTCACCTGCCTGATACTTAGTTTTGTCCAAGGAAGGACTGCAGTCCATAATTAATTAATTTCTCTGCTTCTCTTTATTTATCTGTAACTCAAGGACTATTAATAATTCCTCCTTTTTTTCCCTGTATTTCACTGTACACAAGATAGCTATTGTAATTTCCAAAATAATGGAAATTTTTAACTTGTCCAATGGCTGAATCACTGTAAATGCATTCCTTTTGGAATTAAGTTTAGAACAGGACAGTCTTTCATAACTCCTGTCAGCCCTTATGATAGCTTTTTGGCAGATAAGTTAAAAAAACATTCCGTCTTGCACTTCAGAACTGAAAAGGGAGAAATCTGCCTTTGTGATGCTGTTTCTTAACTGTGTAATGTTGTTTTGGGGTTTTAAATTTATTACTAAGCAGTGCAGTAGCAACCTTCCTCCTTGCAAGAAAAATCATGTACATCAAATGGCTACAGATTTCCTTGAGGATTTACAATACTGGACCTAAGAAAAGCAATTACTGAAAGTAATGAAATTTCTAAATGCTTTCTTGGCTAGAGGAGAATGATGTGTGGTTTTGCTACTAAGAGCATTTTCTGCACAACATAAAATTGCTAGTTTCTAAGCAAATCGGTGTCTCTAGAAAAATATTTTGGAGTGACCTTTGCTAGTTTTGATGAAATTAAGGAAATAACTTGTCCACAACTTGTTTTTAAAAAAAAAAAAAAGATTTTTTTTGACAAATATTCCTGCAGCCAGCCACTTACCATCCAAAAAAGGTATGTTCCAGGTCTGTCTCATATTTGAAGCAGAGCTCAAGTTGTTTTGTGGGTGGCAGCATTTTACTCCCAAAATATTGGGAATAATATCATTGGGTCTTGATGAGCTCTAAAAATCTTTCATTTGTTTAATTAAGAGATACTAAAGTAGCATTTATAGTGATCTATAACTTTTCCATAAGCTTTTATATTTATGACAGCAAAATAACAAAGCGTTTAACTGTTTAAAAGCTAGCATTCTACTTAATACTGAGAAAAAGGGGTGTGGGTGGGCATGATGTTTCTTAAATCCTCATGATCTGCACCTTCTTGAGCTGATCTTTCAAAACTAAGTTCTAGAATGCAGGGTGGGAGTGTGACAAACTTTGTTTCCACTTGTGTGCATACAGCAGCTAATAAGCACCTGGTGGTCCTTCAGTAGGAAAATCCTGTTCTTTTATGTATCAAAGTATAGTCTCCTTTACTCCTCCTTCTTTGCTTACAAAGGAAGATAGGAAGGTAGTGACACACACACACACCCCTCTTTTCCTGCAGCATGTTAAATTGTGTGACTTGCTTGATCTTTGCTATGGAAACAAAAATGCAGATTACTATAAAACTGGGCTATCTTGCCTGAGGTATGGTATCTCTTGGAGTTTCCAAAAATTGGTGAATCGCTCAAAACAGTAGACTGCATCTGTTTTTGTTGCTTTCTAATTACCTAAAACATTTTAATAATAAAATGTTTTCTGTTGGTTTGAACAGGCAGCTGAAACTGGCAGAAACTCGTATAGTAATACAATATGTGCCTTACCACTTTGTTCGCCTTGAATGTAAGCAAGGACATTTTGTGCTTTTTTTAACTGGGTATTAAAAAAGACCAACCAAAACTGAAGATGGAGCCTAGTAAGAAGCTTATTATTTCTAGTGTGCTTTTTGAGCTAGTTGAAAATAAATGTTTTAGAAATCTTTTCAAAACAGAAGTTTTCCCCCAGCTGTATGTACAGATACTACACAGGATTAAGATGCCATTATGACTTCTAGGAAAAGGTCATAAGTAACTGTTAAATAATTTTATTTAAATAGCAATCACTTTACTGACTCCCTGAAATGAAAATGAGCAGTGAGCTGAATGTCATGGAGTTCTGTAACACTGCAAATAATAGCAAATATCTAACATTGTGTTGAACTGTGATCAGATTTGTTGATGGTAATAACTGTGCTATGAATGGAAAAAGAATTGGATATTGTCATTGGTGAGGTTTTCAGGCAGAGAACTTTTCCATTTATCTCTATACTGCATGAAATGGCAGTCAAAAAGATGGAGTAAAAATGTGTGGGGTGCTAGTAATTAGTGTTCCATGTGTCCTGTACTTTGGTGGTTCTCTTAATGCCTGCTTACATCCTACTGTAGCACTGGCTGGAGGTATGAGTGGCACAAACCAAGACCTGTGTTTGATGTGAATGTGCAGGTGATTCAGAACTGTTCTGAAGACTGCATTTTGGCTCTTGACTCTCACAAATAAGTCACCAAGATCAAAAGATAAAGGCTTATTTTTAGCATTGGCTGTGAACACTACTTCTCACACCAGGTGGAGGTTTCTGCTACTTCCCTGTCATACCAGACTATCTCTTACAGCTTTTGATGAAAAAAGAGCCCAAAATATTCTCAGTTGAGTGTACCAGTGTTTTAGGTTTTCCTGCCAAGCTTATTCTTCAGTAAGATCAGGCAATGTCTTAGTGAGATTTGTAGAATATTGATCATATTTTAAGGCTCAGTTTATTTTAGTGTATCGTCAGTACAATAGGCCTGTACTTAAAATACATAATATTAAATGGTCAGAATTTCAGACACAGTTGTAAATTCTATGTATTTAACTCCAGTATTTGTCAGACTTTATATGAAGCTAGTGGATCTTTCTATTAAGTTGTTGTTATCCTATAGGAAAAAAGCAGCAGGTGCAACAGTGAATAGATTTCAGGCAATCAGTGTGCTGTTTTTGAATGCAGGAACTTCAAAACAGGTAAATTATGATTTATGGTAGATAACAATTATAGACTGCAACTCATACTGACTAAAAAATGTAAAACTTGGCTACTTGATCCTTTTATCCTCCCCCCACCTTGGTAGAATATCAGGTTGTACTGTGGAGGTAGTGAACTGTACCAGAGCTTCCCTATGCTTTGAGCATGGTAACCGTATTGCATTTTCCTCAAGGCTGGTTTGAAATACTAGCATATGCTTTGTGAACCAGAGGAAATAAGGATTTATGGTAACTCACATAATTGTGAGCTACAGGTTAATTGGCATCTACTGTTTAGGATTAATTTAACTTATGTGTCCATTTGTGGTGAAACTGGAGTTTCTGCCTTGTTAATTATCAATTGTAGACAAGCCCTTGCATGTTAGGAGTAAATCTAGTTTATAGCTTATATAAATAAAAGAAATGTTGACCTAAAACTTAGCTACAAAAATAATGATCTTAATAGTAAATGCTACGCAGCTACTTTAAAACTGCAGTCGTTCGCATACATCTTTCTTGATCTGTTTTAGGAATAGAAAAGATGCAAGTCAGAAAATTGAACTAGGGAAAGGAAAAGTGACTATCTAGTGCACTGTGTCATGTTCAACATCAACTCAGATGTTCTTCTTTCACTTATTTTTTGGTATCCCTTCTAAAAGTTAAAATCATATGTCATGGTTGACCATTATCCCTTACTGATGGGGAGTATTAGAAAAGTTTCCCCTACTTTGATATAACAGAAATTAGACACTGATTAGGGTGTGGGGAGTTTTTGCTTTTCCTGAGGTTTGTGATGCCTTGATTGAAGCAGGTTTGGCCTCCCACTTGTAACCCAGCTGATGTAAGTGCTCAGGCAGGGTTGTTTGTGGTTGTGTTCTACTTGTGCATTAAATGCAGTGCTAAGTATTAAAAGGAGTATTTGATGTTTTCATCTGTGACAGTTAACACACATATTCCAAGGATTCAAAATTGCATGAAACCACTCATAAGTTTTCCTTGTGGTGCTTTAGGTCTGCTGAAGATACTCCTGACTGACTGGAAAGCAGTATTTGCTCTTACAGCTGGTTTCAGCAGTTTGTGTAGTCCTGTTTCCCCTTTATACTTCAGTCTCATTTTCTGTAGTCCCATATATGCCTGCATTTCAGGACAGTAGTAAAGTTTCCCAACACAGACTATGTGTCCTGTGTAATAATGGGGTTTATTGCCTGCATTTGTCTTATCCAGAAGGATTTCCCACCCCATTTTAGTTTTGTATACAGATTGCTTTTTGTTTTGTTGTTTCCTAGGAACCTCCAGAAGTTGAGTCTCTTTGGGGATATAAGCATTCTGCAGCAACATGGAACTATATCAAATACCTACCTTGGAAAGGTTGACCCTGATGGCAAGAAGATTAAGCAGTAAGTAATAATTTGTAAATTATTAAATATAGGATAATAATAATAAAAATAGATAAGAGAACACAGAAATTCCTGAAATACATCAGTGAGAAGCTTTAAAGTTTTTTAACAGGGTGAAAATCTAAATTCTTTTTCCTGCTATTTACATTAAGTAGTCTGGTTTTGTGGCTGTTGTATTTTTGTTATGTTTTTTTCCTCCGTTCTCAGCACGGTGAGAGTCCTTTCTTTCCTCTTTTCATTGTGTTCTAGAAACAATACTATGTTAATGCCACAAAAGGGGAGGAGAGATGAGGGGCTTTACCAGCACCTCTTACTATTGCTGTACATGAAAAAAATTAGAAAAGGAGGTAATCTGTTGTATTTCACAAGAGTTGAGAACGTGTTTGTGTTTATGTTTTCTTTCAAGTTTGCTTGAAAGGCTAAGAACTGGAGAAAATTTTCTTAGGACCTACAGGTCATTGTACTAGCACCACAAATCTAAACACTTGGATAAATACTTTGGTGCTTGCACTAAATAGTTGATATGCAGATTGCATTAAAGCATTTGCTGTCTCTTTAAAAGTTTCTTACTTCAGTTCCCACTGGGGAGAAAAGCTACCCTAGAGCTGCAGAGTTCTGTGTCATATTTCTTTTTATTAAATTTTGCAGGTAGTGCAACAATATTCTTAGAAGCTCAGATGTTTAAGGTGTATAAGAACTGCAATTTAAACAGATTTTTAGTGCAGTGAGGGATATAGATGGTAGTATTCTACTGAACACCTCAAATTTGCCTTCAATAGTTCTGTAAAATACTAAAAATGTTATTAAGATTGATTACCTGGGCTATTACAAAATAAATCCTACCATTGCTGCAACTATTACAGAACCTTTTGTGGGTGTGTATGGGGTGAGGGAAGAGTCTTTGGAAGAAATTTGATATTGCTGTGGTAGAATCTTTTTCTTTGGAGATTGTGAGATAATCTGCCTTCAATTTAAGCATTGCCAAGCATAATTATGAAACAAACATTGCCAGCACCAAATAAGGTTCATCTTAACTCTAAATGAATTTAGGAATAAAATAGAAAAACTACACTGTCTGTGGGTCTTACCATTGTTTAAAACTGTTTCATTTGTGTCACAGTTGCAAATCCTCAATTTAAAATAAAATGTCTGGAGAAGTCTGGAAATATTGAAGTCTTTTTACGTGTTATTTATCCTAGGCAAAACCTTGGGAACTGAGGTGTTATATAAGTACAATAACCATACCAGCTCTTCCACTTGGGTGAAGTCAGGCCTTGCAAACCCCAGTACCTTCACAGGAGAAGCAAGAAAGCACACATAAGCAAGAGAGGGGGTGAATAAGGATTTGCCGAGACAGGATGAATGAGGACTGATCTTTTACCTTTATTACAACAAAAGGGTTATGGGGCATCAAAGGTAGTAGGTGACAGGTTCAGAGCAAGCAAGAAGAGGAGGGTAATCACACTACAGGGTTCTTTATTATTGGGTGTTATGCTTGCTAAACGCTTATTCCACTACGGGAGGAACCTGCATGAATTTGTAGAAGTGAAGTCTCTGAGAGTTGCAAAATACATAAAGCTACCTCTGTTCAGAATTGAGTTACAAAGTTTTGGAAAGTAGAGTAATATTTGGTAAATATCCCTATGTGCTTTTCTTGTTTCTGTCACCTAAAGGTGCTAGTGTTCCTCTGCTGTCAGTTAGGATACTGGCCTAAACCTGTAATTTTGCCTGGACATTATCTCTGTTAAAGTGACATGGATGAGAATAAAAATTTTGTAATGTTTTTTTGCTTAGATGTATAAAGTATACAGGTCCTCATAGCAATAAAAGTAGTGTTCTGTGCAAAACCATTACCTGATTTGGGGAACAAAAATTTTTGCTATTTTTGGACTGGATCTTACTTCTTAATGTTTTATGGGACTGTCATAGCCTGGCTCAACTGCTTCTCTGTAATGCTGACCAGGCCTTGAGATCAAATACTTACACATGTGTCTAATGTGCTAAAAGAACACTTGTCATTTGGGCAGGAGGACTCTTTTGGGTCTTTACAGCTTTGGAGTGAAGACTGAAAAAATACTTATATGAAGAAAGTTTTTAGAGTGTGACTGTGCTATTTGAATTTAATATTGAAAATTTAAAATACTTCTGTTGCCTTCTTGAACAAAATGTCTTAACGTAAAGGACATCTATTCACAAAAAAACAAAAGGGGTAGGAGAGGTGGGTGTATCAGAATACATTCATAATAATCTGGCACTGATAATTTGTGATTGAAATGTTACTGGGTCCAAGTTGTTTTGGTAAAACATGAACCTGTTGGCACTTGAAAATACAGTTAGTTGTACGTTTGGAATTATTTAAAGAATCTTGTATGTTTGTTCTTTACCCTTTAATGAGCAAATCAAGCAGGTAATTTCACATCATTCTAACTTACTCTCAAAATCAAGTTTCTGCCATCTTTCATTGAAAATTACTTTTTTTCCATAATAAATTTGCAGTTCTGGAGAAGTTAGGAAATACAAAAAGCTGTTTTTAAAAACAAGGGCTACATTTGAAAGGCATTACAGGTTTTCTTATTTGCATAACCTTAAAATGTATGTGGGAGGGTGTTAAATACATGCTGGAAAATACATGAAGTGAAGGTTCAGTGTGTCACTGTTTTGGAAGACAAAGTACAAATTTCTTTTAGTTTACAATTTTAACTGTTTAAGTGCAGCAGATGTTAAAATGCTTTGGGAGGTCTGCAGTCAGGTTGCAGTTGACAAGAACTATAATAATAGAATCTTCCTGCAGAATAAGGCTATAAATGAAGGAAGAATAATTCTTGAATAAAAAAATTGAATGGTACACAGTTGCTAAGACTAAACCATGTTTAATAGGATCATTGTCTGTTTTGTTTGCTTACAGAATCCAACAGCTGTTTGAAGAGATATTAGGCAATAGCAGGCAATTGAAATGGCTGTCTTGTGGGTTAATGCTGCAAATAGTAACTCCCACATCATTGTCCTCCTTATCAAACCCCATAGCCAACACCATGGAACATCTGAGCTTATTGGACAACCACATCCTTGGTAATACCACTCTTATCACTGCGGTTGAATTGGAGCGCTTTGTGAATCTGCGTTCGCTCGCTTTGGATTTCTGTGATTTTACAGCTGAAATGGCAAGAGTCCTGGCTGACAGCAACCATGTGCCTTTGCATCGACTGTCTCTCCTGGTCCACAGTGTTTCCATAATGCACAAGTCATTGGACAATATGCCAAAAGATGAGAATTGGCAGGCGCTGACTCGCAACAGCACTAATCTTCGGGTCTATATAATGGCTTTTGATGTCAAGAGTGATGATATGTTAAGGATTCTTAAGCCCAGTATCCCCCTAGAGAGGATTCACTTTGACAGCTATGTCACTTGTGTTTCAGGGGCTGTTGTTGACCTCATATCCAGGCAGTATGACAAGTTCCTCACTCATTTTATACTAATGAATGATGTGATAGATATGTCTGCCTTCCCAGATCTCAGTGACAACCGAAATGAAGATCCACTTGTCTTATTAGCCTGGAGGTGCACAAGACTGTCTCTCCTAGCTGTTCATGGTAGGTAACACATTGCACGGGCATAGTATGTGACTTTTAAATATTTACAAGCCTTCAGCCTTTCTAATCAGAGTGTTTTAGTGGCATGTTACTCAAAAGGCTGCTGCACCATTACTATACATGCTGTTGTTGAAGGTGTTTATTGTATATGAGTTTTAAACATGCTTGTATCTTACTAACTTCTGTTGAGAAGTTATGTAGGATTTTATTAAACTTCTCAGAGAAATGAGGATAGCTTAAGAAGTGGGCATTCTAGGAGGCTTATCCTACAAGTGGTCTGCCCTGTGGAAGTTTTCACTCGTTGTGTGTATGTGAACTGAAAACATTTGGTGTTTTTCTGTGAGCTCACATACTGGCAAGATTAGATGATTTTGCTCCCTGTTTGTAAATAACATGAGTTAAGTACCCCAGAGCTGAGAAGAAGAAATTTACCAATTTGGTAAGGCTAACATCAGATGAAGGCTGAAAAATATGTGGGGGGGGATGCCTCACTGTGTGTGTTGGTGTCACCAGTAATACTAGAGCTAGGTTTATCCCACATATTTATTTGCCATATAGTAGCAAATAACTTTTAGAATTTATTCAGCTCTGTTATCAATAGAGCACTTGGTGGTAGAAGTTATGTCAGTGGCAAATTTTAAGGCACCTGAAACTGAAATAATGCAGAATAATGTTTTTTTATTTCTGCTGGAATCAGCTTACCAAGACCAACTTTGCTGATGCATGAACGAGTTAAGCGATGACTGTATTGTGTTGCATAAGAATAAATGTGTTTCCTCAGACTGCTTGGGGGAGTAAGTCTCCAGTTGTTCAGTACAAACAGGAGACCTTCAGCAGCAGGAGCTGGACATTCAGATTTCTATCAGTTGAAATCAATGTCCTGCTGTATTTGCTCTCTTTTTTTTTTTGTTTTTGTGGTCTTTTACTGAAAAATCATTGCTGGGGGCAGGGGAGGCATGATCAATTCAGCTGTCTCTCCTTAACAGTTTCCAGGTGAGACAGATTTTGGGTACTGGTACATGACTGTACCAGTCTAGGTGTGGATTTTAGCAATTTCTTTTAAAATTTGGATACATGTTTGAGGACCTTTTAAAAAAATTAAAATTGTGTTACCTTAAATTATCCTGCTACAGAAAAGTCTTCTGATATATTATCTAACTTTAAAACCTAGTGAAACATCTGGACATAAGCTTGCGTATCATTTAATACCAGGCTTGTGTGTGTGTGTTTGTGTGTATGTTTCCTCTTCTGGTACTAGATTTGCTTTTGAAAAAGCTTTGATTTACATCTACTTTTGGCTGCCACTTGTCACTGACCAAAAGAGGAAGGGGAAAACATATGTTAAGGACACTTTATATGGGTTGCCTCAAGATTATCTTTTGTGGGATATCATCATCTTTCCACCAAGGCAGTGTGTCCAGGAGCCAGAGGAAGGCAGATGTTAAATACATTCTTGTAGAATGAAGAAAGGATGTAAAGAGTCTGTGGCCATTTGGGATGGGATGGAGACAGGATACTAGCACTGTGACTGCAAAGCGTGGTCCATCTGTGAGAACAAAGGCCTTTTTATTTTTATTTCCTCCTTAAGGGAAGGATACTTCCACATGGGTTTTTATGACTTTGTGTTATAAACATACTGGTGAAGTTTTATTCTGTCCATGAGCAAAACTAAAGTTGAAATTTTTGCCAGCAAGGAAGAACAAATTACAGTGTGTTCATGGTAAATTTGTTGTTCAGTGATACTAGTAGTGAAGTAATAATTTCCTCTTACCTCTGAATACTTAGCTGGACAGAGACTTTCTGGCAGCTGGGAGGTCACAAATTTCAGGCAGAGCTTTTGAAAGGAGAGTTAATTTAAAATGAGACTAAGTTGGGAATAAGATGGTTGTTCTAGTGCATAGAGGATCTCACCATAAAAAGTTACAACAAAAGCCATATACCTGACCACATGAAGGGTGCTTTTTTTTTTTTTTTTTCTTCTTCTTCCCTTTATTCTTGCACTTGCTTTCTTGCTTTCAAGGATTTCTTTAATAAGTTCCTTTACAGTCAAGATAACTGGAAGGTGGTGTGACATGTCTTGACAGGAGTGTGTCATCATACAGGGAGGAATTTTCCATTGAGTTCAATGTCCCTCTTAAGGAAGGGACATTGAATTAAGCCACCTGAATTAAGACGGCTTCATCTTCTTTGGACAGTTGTGTTGGAGGTGAAGTATCCAGAGATGAAGATTGTGGGAATTCATGCCTTTCCACGAGTTAATATACCAGAAATGAGCCTTACAGATGTGGGCAGGCTTCTTTGTTGAAAACATACCCTAACATATTTCCAGAGACACAATAGTAAAGAGTAAAAGGAAACAGAATGGATATTTATTTTCTTTATTGCTTTTACATATTTTCTTCATTCTCTATTTTATTTTATCTATTATTTTTATCTATTTTATTTTGATACATTATCATGAAGGGCATGTTAACTGCATTGTTGGAAGACAAAACCACAGTTAGCTTTTGCTTCTCAGCAGTTTAGCTTTCCCAGTTCAAATATTGTGCAGACTGCAGCTTTACTTGGAATCTACTTGGGCATCTCACCAAGAAGCTTAACACCTGCGAGAATCATGATGAAGGCAGAAATGAGCCTTGCCTTTTGCAGTGGAAGGGCTGATTTGGCAGAGCTCCCCAAAAGGGAAGTTCCCAGACCATCTGTGGTTTGCATCTGAATAGGGAGGAGCTTTGCATTTCTCTTAGCCAGGGTACAGAAAGCTTACAGGTAACTGGGGAGTAGGAGTTTTTAAAGAGGAATATTAATATATAGTGTGAAGAGAGGAAAGCTTTGTAATTATAGTTTATCTCAGAATAACAAGATTCATTTTTTAGTTTTTTTACACATACATAGATATATGTGTACACACACACTGGGGTGACCTGAAGAGGCTGCAGAGGCTTCCGGTTTGTGTGCGTGCTGAGTTTTTGTTTGTTTGGTGGTGGCTTGTTTGTTGTGTTGTTTTTTTTTAATAAGTCTACTTTATAAAGCAATGAAAGCAAATCTTTTTTTCTAGCATAAACAGAGTTTTTAAGCAGTCCGTTCATGCATTCAGTTAATTGATAACTTTTTTCATTCTAATTTTACTACAGAGTAGATCACAGGAGGTTTGAAATTTTATATATAACTTACTGCACTGCTTTGCAAGTAGGAGAAAAAAATCTAGAAAAGCTTGATTAAAGTATCTGAAATATTTTTATACTTTCTTATTCAGAGTGTAAAATGAGGGCTTCGCTACTTGAAACCAGAAAGCCCCCACCGTGCCCTAGGGGAATTCTGTCAGATGGAACATGATAGAATAGGTTGGGATATTGGGATGGTCTGGTATTAAGTACTAAAAGTAAGAAAACGCCTTGTAGGAAAATGACAGAGCACCTTTGTGTTTCCCCATAGGTTACACGGTCTGGGCTCATAATCTTATAGCAATTGCTCGTCTTCGTGGCTCTGACCTGAAAGTACTGGAAGTCACAGAAGAAAGCATTGAATTCGACCAAGGAGAACTGGCTGATCAGGATGTGGATCCAGTACACAATTTCATTGAGCAAGTGTCTCTTGGATTGGGTCGCCCTTGGCATGCTGTCATGGACATAGAACTGCTCAGTGTCTTCACTGAGCCAACCCGTCACTTTTACAGAGAGATGCAAAGCTTCAGTGAAGGCATTTAGCTCCTTATTTACAATTCCTGTGGTTACATATGCAAGTAGGGTCCTATTATGTTTTTTTGGTAGTGTGAATTAACCCCTTTTGTGCTGTGTTTAATCAGTATTAGCTATATAGAATTATATATGTGTATTCTACTTCTTGATCAAAGAACGTAGTCGGGTATTGGTTTAGAAGCTGAAAGTGGCAGTGTTTAGGGTTTTCACGGTTAATGGACTCGTCTACCAAACCTTGCAAAGATACAGCCAAAGGCTGTCTGAGGTTGCCGGCTAACTTTACTTTAATTGAGTAACTGCATTTTGAATTATTTTGCTATTATATTGGAGTCCTGTGCTTGGGAGCCAACTGTTTTTAATACCCATATCCATAGCCCAGTGGATTTCTATGCTGTCATTGTGTGCTTAATCCAGTAGCATGCTACTTAATAGGCTTAAGGGACGAGAAGTCTATCCAGGGCTGTTCACTGTAAGACTCTTACCTTGCTTGATTTCACATGCGGATTCTGCAGCATGGCTTAACTCCATTCTCGGCTTTCCTTAGCTGCTAAGCAGTGGTGTGAAACACTAGTGTTCAGGCTCCTGCACTTACAGATTCACTCCACAAAGCTGTAGTCTTTTGGATTCTTTGCAAACTCCTCCTTGTTTGTTCTCATGTTCTGTCATCTTCCTTAAAAGTTAGCTTTGGGCCAAAGTTTAAAAGGAAAAAGCAAGAAATGTGCACTCCGGTGAGGTAAACGCGTAACAGTGAAGATTTCAATACAAAGGTCTACACCTGCAAACAAACATTAGTCGTGAAATCCCTAACAACCAAGTCACTGGATTTTCTCTGTCAGCGCCTGTGTCAGCTGCCAAAGAATAGATTAAAAACGAAGAAGTGCCCACATGCTGGCAGGGGTAGGCCAACTTTTGGCCAGCCAGATACTGCTAGATTGTAATATATAAGGTCGAATTTCGACCTGTGGTACACAGCTGTGCTGTGGCTCAGTCAGCAACCTCAGAACTCTTAACAAACATGCACCTGTTTCACTGTGAATAGTGAATGTAAAGGAAGGAAAGGAAACAAATACAAAGCTTGTTCTATCACAGGTATGAGCTGCTATGATGCATGAAGAACATTCCATGAAGTATGTTTTAAAATCTTGTTATATCTGAGAGGCTTTAGAAGCCGATGTAACTGTTTCAGGGCAACCGCGGTACAGACGTGGTCTCTGTGAGACTTCCACCTGACCCCAGTTTTAAGTGGTACGAATGTTGTGCATTTAATGTTTAAAGGACAGTCTGCAATAATAAAGTAAGTGGCCAACGTGGGTGCCCAGCAGTGCTGAGACCTGGCTGCTATATTGTAAGCTTTGGAAAACACAATTTATGCAACAGATGTCCAGATATGATTCTATTTATGGAAAAAGTTTATATGTGTTTTACAAATGGTTTTACCATCTTATATTAAAATGACCTTTTGACAGGTGTGCGCTGTTTTGTCTCCAGTGAGCACATACCATGCGGATTTTATATGTACATCAGTAGAGTGAATCCACTGGCACAGTGTGTGTATATGCCAGATGTGGTGAGATTTTATCTTATAAATGTGATCAGATTAAAAAAAAACTCCTGACAGAAAATGTAAGGAAACCAGCTGAATGTTTGAATTGATGACTGATGTTGTATGGTTTATGTTAAATGTTATATTCTTTTAATCAATGAATAAAGCATTAAAAATTGATCGCTGTATAAAATACTTTATTGTTATCAGCATGAAGATTTTTAGAATTAAAATGCAACATCGTTCATAAGATGTGTATAACTAGTAGCTCCCATTGTGTTTAGGTCAGCAGAAAAATCTAAAATAAGTCACACGATTTTTTTTAATTTGGCTGAATTTTGTCAACATTTTTTGGGGTGGTGGAGGAATGGGAAGGATGCTTTGCTAGAGATCAGACCAGTTAGCACAAACAATATATCATTATATGACCTATTAGACTGATACAGTAAACTGTGGATTGTAGACTATAGAAGACTATTTTTGAGAAATTACTGCATCAATTGCAATTGCTTAAATCAAAATCTAATGTGCTCAAGAAAAATGTGTAGTACTTCTTTGGTGTCCCACTATTAAATAGATTATGAATACCTGCAACGCTTCAGTTTGACGTTTTATCCGTCCTCAGAGTACACAGCTGTGCCTTCTGAATGAAAGCTGCAGATGTCTGCTCAGCTGTTGGAGAGCTGCTGTGCCCTGCAATGGCTGGCTGTGCTGTGAGGCTTGTCAGAGTGGCTGGTCAGTGTGTGCATGCCAAGCACGGACTTTATTTGAGCTTCTGAGCTTCACGTTACGATAGCCCAAACTGCTGCCAAGTGGGAAAATTGCACACTGCTTGTTCAAGCAGTTTCCTAGATCTTCCAGATTTGGTAAGCAAGATCATTTGCCAACTTACTGAAGAGATGCTATGGGTAATAAAGATAAGGTAAATACAGTTACAGCTTTTCATGTTCCAGTAAAGTGAAATATTGGGACTTGTCTTGGTGCCTTTCAGGGCTCAGCCTCAGGAGGGAGGTTTATGTCGCAGATAAATCTGGTGGTGACTGCTCAGCAGCATCTGAGCCTGAAGTTTGGTTGTGAAGTGTTGAAGATTTCAGGAAGTCACACAGAAAAAGCCAGAAACGAAGAAAGCAAATTCTGCATCATCTGGTTTAAACAGTTGCAGAATGGTAATTTTCTCTCTGCAAGCTACTGCATTTTATGGGTAACTGCCTTACTAAACAGAGTTGGGAAGTAACCTGTTTGCCTTTCTGTTGTTATAAAAGTTTTAATCTGTTTGGTCTAACCTATTTTCTGCTTTGTTTTAATGAACTTAATCTTGAATGATAAGATGAGGAGCAGGAGAAGCAGCCCACTTGACTACAGGAGAGAGATGTGCAGCCCTTTCACTTGCTGCAGTTGCAGCTAGAGCTGGGTCTTAGCAATCAATGGCTGTCCATTGTTAGAATGCTCCAGGTCTGATTTTTTTCATACAGCCTGAAGTCTGCTCACTGGGTGTGGCTTGTGTTCAGGGAAGAAGTCAGTGTACTTAAAACAAATGGCTAGAATCTTTCTATCTTGGAAATTACAGGGAGTCCAGTAAAGCAGGAGTGTGGGGTGAAAGCCATACCTTGAGCAGTGCTGGAGAAATGCACCTGGTTTTTATCCTGTCTTAGGAATAGGTAAAAGTGGTGTTTGTTGTCTGCCTGTATTTTCAGCAGTAATCTTTATTAGTGATACCAGGATGAAAGGATTCAAGGTGATCTGTAATTGTTAGGAAATTACAATGATCTTAATATTCTCTTGCATTTGGAGTGGGACCTTACAAACTACTGTGAAATTACTTTGAACTTGCATAATCCCAAAAGGAATTTTACTTTTGTTGTTTCTTTGAAGAGATGGCAATATCAAGTTAGTCTTCTGCATTCTAGGTTCAGCAGGAGCTTGGGATGCAAGCCTTCATCTGTCACAGCTAGGTTGCTTATTCTTTTTGGGGTGCGTAGAACAGGTATTTCCCTACATACACTTTTGTGTGTCCTTTATACATTTGACAGGTTTACCATCTACCCGCTTCCTATTGCATAAACCTGAGCTTGTTTCCAGATTTGCAAATAAAATTTTGGACTGCTACTGGGGAGGGGAAAAAAAGTCTCAAATGATGCTATTCTTTGTACAGGATGATCCAATCCATGCTTTTCCTGCATTTTCTTAGTCCAGCTATCTTTTCTTTTGTCTGCAGCTTTTGGTACCATTGTGGGCATAGACTGTTTTGGTGGAGGAAGAATTTTTCAGAGTTA